>NC_136297.1:713385-720885 GCF_964198595.1 Lampetra fluviatilis
CACTCATTCAATCAGTCACTCACTCACTCACTCAATCACTCACTCAATCACTCAATCACTCACTCACTCACTCACCCACTCACTCACTCAATCACTCACTCACTCAATCACTCAATCACTCAATCACTCACTCACTCACTCACCCACTCACTCAATCACTCAATCACTCACTCAATCATCTCACTCACTCACACACTCACTCACTCACTCAATCACTCACTCACTCACTCAATCACTCACTCACTCAATCACTCACTTACTCAATCACTCACTCACTAAATAACTCACTCAATCACTCAATAACTCACTAAATCACTCACTTACTCACTCAATCACTCAATCACTCACTCAATCACTCAATCAGTCACTCGCTCACTCAATCACTCACTCACTAACTCACTCACAAACTAACTCACTCACTCACTCAATCACTCAATCACTCACTCAATCACTCAATCACTCACTCACTCACTCACCCATTCACTCACCCACTCACTCACCCATTCACTCACCCACTCACTCACTCACTCACTCAATCACTCACTCACTCACTCACTCAATCACTCAATCACTCACTCAATCATCTCACTCACTCACACACTCACTCACTCAATCACTCACTCACTGAATCACTCACTCACTCAATCACTCACTCACTCAATCACTCACTCACTAACTCACTCACTCACAAACTAACTCACTCACTAACTCCTCACTCACTCAATCACTCACTCGCTCACTCAATCACTCACTCACTAACTCACTCACAAACTAACTCACTCACTAACTCCTCACTCACTCACTCAATCACTCAATCACTCACTCAATCACTCAATCACTCACTCACTTACTCACCCATTCACTCACCCACTCACTCACCCATTCACTCACCCACTCACTCACTCACTCAATCACTCACTCACTCACTCACTCAATCACTCAATCACTCACTCAATCATCTCACTCACTCACTCACACACTCACTCACTCAATCACTCACTCACTCAATCACTCACTCACTCACTCAATCACTCACTCACTAACTCACTCACTCACTAACTCACTCACTCACAAACTAACTCACTCACTAACTCCTCACTCACTCAATCACTCACTCACTCACTCACTCACTCACTCACTCAATCACTCACTCACTTAATCACTCACTCACTCACTGAATCACTCACTCAATCACTCACTCATTCAATCATTCACTCATTAAACCACTCCCTCAATCACTCACTAAATCACTCACTAAATAACTCACTCACTCACTCAATCACTCACTCACTCAATCACTCACTCACTCAGTCACTCAATCACTCACTCAATCACTCACTCACACACCCAATCACTAACTCACTCACCCACTCACTCACTCAATCACTCACTCAATTACTCGCTCAATCACTCAATCACTCACTCACTCACTCACTCAATCACTCACTCAATCACTCAATCACTCACTCACTCACTCAATCACTCACTCACTCACTCAATCACTCACCCACTCAATCACTCAATCACTCACTCACTCAATCACTCAATCACTCACTCACTCAATCACTCAATCACTCACTCACTCACTCAATCACTCACTCAATCATTCAATCACTCACTCACTCACCCACTCAATCACTCACTCATTAACTCACTCACAAACTAACTCCTCACTCACTCAATCACTCACTCAATCACTCACTCACTTAATCCCTCACTCACTCACTGAATCACTCACTCAATCACTCAATCACTCACTCAATCACTCAATCACTCACTCACTCACTCACTCACTCAATCACTCACGCAATCACTCACTCAATCACACAATCACCCACTCACTCAATCACTCAATCACTCAATCACTCACTCACTGAATCACTCACTCACTCAATCACTCACTCACTCAATCACTCACTCACTAACTCACTCACTCACTCACTCACTCACAAACTAACTCACTCACTAACTCCTCACTCACTCAATCACTCACTCACTCACTCAATCACTCACTCACTTAATCACTCACTCACTCACTGAATCACTCACTCAATCACTCACTCATTCAATCATTCACTCACTGAACCACTCCCTCAATCACTCACTAAATCACTCACTAAATAACTCACTCACTCACTCACTCACTCACTCAATCACTCAATCACTCACTCACTCAATCACTCAATCACTCACCCACTCAATCACTCACTCACTCAATCACTCAATCACTCACTCACTCAGTCACTCAATCACTCACTCAATCACTCACTCACACACCCAATCACTAACTCACTCACCCACTCACTCACTCAATCACTCACTCAATTACTCGCTCAATCACTCAATCACTCACTCACTCACTCAATCACTCACTCACTCAATCACTCACTCACTCACTCACTCAATCACTCACTCACCCACTCAATCACTCAATCACTCACTCATACAATCACTCAATCACTCACTCACTCACTCAATCACTCACTCAATCACTCAATCACTCACTCACTCACCCACTCAATCACTCAATCACTCACTCACTAACTCACTCACAAACTAACTCCTCACTCACTCAATCACTCACTCAATCACTCACTCACTTAATCCCTCACTCACTCACTGAATCACTCACTCAATCTCTCACTCACTCACTCAATCACTAAATCACTCACTCACTCAATCACTCAATCACTCAATCACTCACTCAATCACTCAATCACTCACTCACTCACCCACTCACTCACTCAATCACTCACGCAATCACTCACTCAATCACACAATCACCCACTCACTCAATCACTCAATCACTCAATCACTCACTCACTGAATCACTCACTCACTCAATCACTCACTCACTCAATCACTCACTCACTAACTCACTCACTCACTCACTCACAAACTAACTCACTCACTAACTCCTCACTCACTCAATCACTCACTCACTCACTCAATCACTCACTCACTTAATCACTCACTCACTCACTGAATCACTCACTCAATCACTCACTCATTCAATCATTCACTCACTAAACCACTCCCTCAATCACTCACTCAATCACTCACGCAATCACTCACTCACTCACTCAATCACTCACTCACTCAATCACTCACTCACTCACTCAATCACTCACCCACTCAATCACTCACTCACTCAATCACTCAATCACTCAATCACTCACTCACTCAGTCACTCAATCACTCACTCAATTTCTCACTCACACACCCAATCACTAACTCACTCACCCACTCACTCACTCAATCACTCACTCAATTACTCGCTCAATCACTCAATCACTCACTCACTCACTCAATCACTCACTCACTCAATCACTCACTCACTCACTCAATCACTCACCCACTCAATCACTCAATCACTCACTCACTCAATCACTCAATCACTCACTCACTCACTCAATCACTCACTCAATCACTCAATCACTCACTCACTCACCCACTCAATCACTCAATCACTCACTCACTAACTCACTCACAAACTAACTCCTCACTCACTCAATCACTCACTCAATCACTCACTCACATAATCCCTCACTCACTCACTGAATCACTCACTCAATCTCTCACTCACTCACTCAATCACTAAATCACTCACTCACTCACTCAATCACTCAATCACTCAATCACTCACTCAATCACTCAATCACTCACTCACTCACTCACCCACTCACTCACTCACTCAATCACTCACTCACTCACTCACTCACTCACTCACTCACTCACTCACTCAATCACTCACTCACTCACTCACTCACTCACTCAATCACTCACTCACTCACTCAATCACTCACTCACTCACTCAATCACTCACTCACTCAATCACTCACTCACTAACTCACTCACTCACAAACTAACTCACTCACTAACTCCTCACTCACTCAATCACTCAGTCACTCACTCACTTAATCACTCACTCACTCACTCACTGAATCACTCACTCAATCACTCACTCATTCAATCAGTCACTCACTCACTCACTCACTCAATCACTCACTCAATCACTCAATCACTCACTCACTCACTCACCCACTCACTCACTCAATCACTCACTCACTCAATCACTCAATCACTCACTCACTCACTCACTCACCCACTCACTCAATCACTCAATCACTCACTCAATCATCTCACTCACTCACACACTCACTCACTCACTCAATCACTCACTCACTCACTCAATCACTCACTCACTCAATCACTCACTTACTCAATCACTCACTCACTAAATAACTCACTCAATCACTCGATAACTCACTAAATCACTCGCTTACTCACTCAATCACTCAATCACTCACTCAATCACTCAATCAGTCACTCGCTCACTCAATCACTCACTCACTAACTCACTCACAAACTAACTCACTCACTAACTCCTCACTCACTCACTCACTCAATCACTCAATCACTCACTCAATCACTCAATCACTCACTCACTCACCCATTCACTCACCCACTCACTCACCCATTCACTCACCCACTCACTCACTCAATCACTCACTCACTCACTCAATCACTCAATCACTCACTCAATCATCTCACTCACTCACACACTCACTCACTCAATCACTCACTCACTGAATCACTCACTCACTCAATCACTCACTCAATCACTCACTCACTAACTCACTCACTCACAAACTAACTCACTCACTAACTCCTCACTCACTCAATCACTCACTCACTCACTCAATCACTCACTCACTTAATCACTCACGCACTCACTGAATCACTCACTCAATCACTCACTCACTCAATCACTCACTCACTCACTCACCCACTCACTCACTCACTCAATCACTCACTCACTCAATCACTCAATCACTCACTCACTCACTCACCCACTCACTCACTCAATCACTCACTCACTCAATCACTCAATCACTCACTCACTCACTCACCCACTCACTCAATCACTCAATCACTCACTCAATCATCTCACTCACTCACACACTCACTCACTCACTCAATCACTCACTCACTGAATCACTCACTCACTCAATCACTCACTTACTCAATCACTCACTCACTAAATAACTCACTCAATCACTCAATAACTCACTAAATCACTCACTTACTCACTCAATCACTCAATCACTCACTTACTCAATCACTCACCCGCTCAATCACTCAATCACTCACTCACTCACTCAATCACTCAATCACTCACTCACTCACTCACTCAATCACTCACTCAATCACTCAATCGCTCAATCGCTCACTCAATCACTCACTCACTAACTCACTCACAAACTAACTCACTCACTAACTCCTCACTCACTCACTCAATCACTCAATCACTCACTCAATCACTCAATCACTCACTCACTCACTCACCCATTCACTCACCCACTCACTCACCCATTCACTCACCCACTCACTCACTCAATCACTCACTCACTCACTCAATCACTCAATCACTCACTCAATCATCTCACTCACTCACTCACACACTCACTCACTCAATCACTCACTCACTGAATCACTCACTTACTCAATCATTCACTCACTCAATCACTCACTCACTAACTCACTCACTCACAAACTAACTCACTCACTAACTCCTCACTCACTCAATCACTCACTCACTCACTCAATCACTCACTCACTTAATCACTCACTCACTCACTGAATCACTCACTCAATCACTCACTCATTCAATCATTCACTCACTAAACCACTCCCTCAATCACTCACTAAATCACTCACTAAATAACTCACTCACTCACTCAATCACTCACTCACTCAATCACTCACTCACTCAGTCACTCAATCACTCACTCAATCACTCACTCACACACCCAATCACTAACTCAATCACCCACTCACTCACTCAATCACTCACTCAATTACTCGCTCAATCACTCAATCACTCACTCACTCACTCAATCACTCACTCAATCACTCAATCACTCACTCACTCACTCAATCACTCACTCACTCACTCAATCACTCACCCACTCAATCACTCAATCACTCACTCACTCAATCACCCAATCACTCACTCACTCACTCAATCACTCACTCAATCATTCAATCACTCACTCACTCACCCACTCAATCACTCAATCACTCACTCATTAACTCACTCACAAACTAACTCCTCCCTCACTCAATCACTCACTCAATCACTCACTCACTTAATCCCTCACTCACTCACTGAATCACTCACTCAATCTCTCACTCACTCACTCAATCACTAAATCACTCACTCACTCACTCAATCACTCAATCACTCAATCACTCAATCACTCAATCACTCACTCAATCACTCAATCACTCACTCACTCACTCACTCACCCACTCACTCACTCAATCACTCACGCAATCACTCACTCAATCACACAATCACCCACTCACTCACTCAATCACTCACTCAATCACTCACTCACTCACTCACTCAATCACTCACTCACTGAATCACTCACTCACTCACTCAATCACTCACTCACTCAATCACTCACTCACTCACTCACAAACTAACTCACTCACTAACTCCTCACTCACTCAATCACTCAGTCACTCACTCACTTAATCACTCACTCACTCACTGAATCACTCACTCAATCACTCACTCATTCAATCATTCACTCACTCACTCACTCAATCACTCACTCAATCACTCACTCACTCACCCACTCACTCACTCACTCAATCACTCACTCACTCAATCACTCAATCACTCACTCACTCACTCACCCACTCACTCAATCACTCAATCACTCACTCAATCATCTCACTCATTCACACACTCACTCACTCACTCAATCACTCACTCACTGAATCACTCACTCACTCAATCACTCACTTACTCAATCACTCACTCACTAAATAACTCACTCAATCACTCAATAACTCACTAAATCACTCACTTACTCACTCAATCACTCAATCACTCACTTACTCAATCACTCACCCGCTCAATCACTCAATCACTCACTCACTCACTCAATCACTCAATCACTCACTCACTCACTCAATCACTCACTCAATCACTCAATCACTCACTCGCTCACTCAATCACTCACTCACTAACTCACTCACAAACTAACTCACTCACTAACTCCTCACTCACTCACTCAATCACTCAATCACTCACTCAATCACTCAATCACTCACTCACTCACTCACTCACTCACCCATTCACTCACCCACTCACTCACCCATTCACTCACCCACTCACTCACTCACTCAATCACTCACTCACTCACTCAATCACTCAATCACTCACTCAATCATCTCACTCACTCACTCACACACTCACTCACTCAATCACTCACTCACTCAATCACTCACTCACTCAATCACTCACTCACTAACTCACTCACTCACTAACTCACTCACTCACAAACTAACTCACTCACTAACTCCTCACTCACTCAATCACTCACTCACTCACTCAATCACTCACTCACTTAATCACTCACTCACTCACTGAATCACTCACTCAATCACTCACTCATTCAATCATTCACTCATTAAACCACT
>NC_136297.1:723385-1286898 GCF_964198595.1 Lampetra fluviatilis
ACTCACTCACTGAATCACTCACTCAATCTCTCACTCACTCACTCAATCACTAAATCACTCACTCACTCACTCAATCACTCAATCACTCAATCACTCACTCAATCACTCAATCACTCACTCACTCACTCACTCACTCACTCACCCACTCACTCACTCAATCACTCACTCACTCACTCACTCACTCACTCACTCACTCAATCACTCACTCACTCACTGAATCACTCACTCACTCACTCAATCACTCACTCACTCAATCACTCACTCACTAACTCACTCACTCACAAACTAACTCACTCACTAACTCCTCACTCACTCAATCACTCAGTAACTCACTCACTTAATCACTCACTCACTCACGGAATCACTCACTCAATCACTCACTCATTCAATCAGTCACTCACTCACTCACTCAATCACTCACTCAATCACTCAATCACTCACTCACTCACCCACTCACTCACTCAATCACTCACTCACTCAATCACTCAATCACTCAATCACTCACTCACTCACTCACCCACTCACTCAATCACTCAATCACTCACTCAATCATCTCACTCACTCACACACTCACTCACTCACTCAATCACTCACTCACTCACTCAATCACTCACTCACTCAATCACTCACTTACTCAATCACTCACTCACTAAATAACTCACTCAATCACTCAATAACTCACTAAATCACTCACTTACTCACTCAATCACTCAATCACTCACTCAATCACTCAATCAGTCACTCGCTCACTCAATCACTCACTCACTAACTCACTCACAAACTAACTCACTCACTCACTCAATCACTCAATCACTCACTCAATCACTCAATCACTCACTCACTCACTCACCCATTCACTCACCCACTCACTCACCCATTCACTCACCCACTCACTCACTCACTCAATCACTCACTCACTCACTCAATCACTCAATCACTCACTCAATCATCTCACTCACTCACACACTCACTCACTCAATCACTCACTCACTGAATCACTCACTCACTCAATCACTCACTCACTCAATCACTCACTCACTAACTCACTCACTCACAAACTAACTCACTCACTAACTCCTCACTCACTCAATCACTCACTCGCTCACTCAATCACTCACTCACTAACTCACTCACAAACTAACTCACTCACTAACTCCTCACTCACTCACTCAATCACTCAATCACTCACTCAATCACTCAATCACTCACTCACTTACTCACCCATTCACTCACCCACTCACTCACCCATTCACTCACCCACTCACTCACTCACTCAATCACTCACTCACTCACTCACTCAATCACTCAATCACTCACTCAATCATCTCACTCACTCACTCACACACTCACTCACTCAATCACTCACTCACTCAATCACTCACTCACTCACTCAATCACTCACTCACTAACTCACTCACTCACTAACTCACTCACTCACAAACTAACTCACTCACTAACTCCTCACTCACTCAATCACTCACTCACTCACTCACTCAATCACTCACTCACTTAATCACTCACTCACTCACTGAATCACTCACTCAATCACTCACTCATTCAATCATTCACTCATTAAACCACTCCCTCAATCACTCACTAAATCACTCACTAAATAACTCACTCACTCACTCAATCACTCACTCACTCAATCACTCACTCACTCAGTCACTCAATCACTCACTCAATCACTCACTCACACACCCAATCACTAACTCACTCACCCACTCACTCACTCAATCACTCACTCAATTACTCGCTCAATCACTCAATCACTCACTCACTCACTCAATCACTCACTCAATCACTCAATCACTCACTCACTCACTCAATCACTCACTCACTCACTCAATCACTCACCCACTCAATCACTCAATCACTCACTCACTCAATCACTCAATCACTCACTCACTCACTCAATCACTCACTCAATCATTCAATCACTCACTCACTCACCCACTCAATCACTCACTCATTAACTCACTCACAAACTAACTCCTCACTCACTCAATCACTCACTCAATCACTCACTCACTTAATCCCTCACTCACTCACTGAATCACTCACTCAATCACTCAATCACTCACTCAATCACTCAATCACTCACTCACTCACTCACCCACTCACTCACTCAATCACTCACGCAATCACTCACTCAATCACACAATCACCCACTCACTCAATCACTCAATCACTCAATCACTCACTCACTGAATCACTCACTCACTCAATCACTCACTCACTCAATCACTCACTCACTAACTCACTCACTCACTCACTCACAAACTAACTCACTCACTAACTCCTCACTCACTCAATCACTCACTCACTCACTCAATCACTCACTCACTTAATCACTCACTCACTCACTGAATCACTCACTCAATCACTCACTCATTCAATCATTCACTCACTGAACCACTCCCTCAATCACTCACTAAATCACTCACTAAATAACTCACTCACTCACTCACTCACTCAATCACTCAATCACTCACTCACTCAATCACTCAATCACTCACCCACTCAATCACTCACTCACTCAATCACTCAATCACTCACTCACTCAGTCACTCAATCACTCACTCAATCACTCACTCACACACCCAATCACTAACTCACTCACCCACTCACTCACTCAATCACTCACTCAATTACTCGCTCAATCACTCAATCACTCACTCACTCACTCAATCACTCACTCACTCAATCACTCACTCACTCACTCACTCAATCACTCACTCACCCACTCAATCACTCAATCACTCACTCATACAATCACTCAATCACTCACTCACTCACTCAATCACTCACTCAATCACTCAATCACTCACTCACTCACCCACTCAATCACTCAATCACTCACTCACTAACTCACTCACAAACTAACTCCTCACTCACTCAATCACTCACTCAATCACTCACTCACTTAATCCCTCACTCACTCACTGAATCACTCACTCAATCTCTCACTCACTCACTCAATCACTAAATCACTCACTCACTCAATCACTCAATCACTCAATCACTCACTCAATCACTCAATCACTCACTCACTCACCCACTCACTCACTCAATCACTCACGCAATCACTCACTCAATCACACAATCACCCACTCACTCAATCACTCAATCACTCAATCACTCACTCACTGAATCACTCACTCACTCAATCACTCACTCACTCAATCACTCACTCACTAACTCACTCACTCACTCACTCACTCACAAACTAACTCACTCACTAACTCCTCACTCACTCAATCACTCACTCACTCACTCAATCACTCACTCACTTAATCACTCACTCACTCACTGAATCACTCACTCAATCACTCACTCATTCAATCATTCACTCACTAAACCACTCCCTCAATCACTCACTCAATCACTCACGCAATCACTCACTCACTCACTCAATCACTCACTCACTCAATCACTCACTCACTCACTCAATCACTCACCCACTCAATCACTCACTCACTCAATCACTCAATCACTCAATCACTCACTCACTCAGTCACTCAATCACTCACTCAATTTCTCACTCACACACCCAATCACTAACTCACTCACCCACTCACTCACTCAATCACTCACTCAATTACTCGCTCAATCACTCAATCACTCACTCACTCACTCAATCACTCACTCACTCAATCACTCACTCACTCACTCAATCACTCACCCACTCAATCACTCAATCACTCACTCACTCAATCACTCAATCACTCACTCACTCACTCAATCACTCACTCACTCACTCAATCACTCAATCACTCAATCACTCACTCAATCACTCACTCACTTAATCCCTCACTCACTCACTGAATCACTCACTCAATCACTCAATCACTCACTCAATCACTCAATCACTCACTCACTCACTCAATCACTCACTCACTCACTCAATCACTCACTCACTCACTCACTCACTCAATCACTCACTCACTCACTCACTCACTCAATCACTCACTCACTCACTCACTGAATCACTCACTCACTCACTCAATCACTCACTCAATCACTCACTCACTAACTCACTCACTCACAAACTAACTCACTCACTAACTCCTCACTCACTCAATCACTCAGTCACTCACTCACTTAATCACTCACTCACTCACTCACTGAATCACTCACTCAATCACTCACTCATTCAATCAGTCACTCACTCACTCACTCACTCACTCAATCACTCACTCAATCACTCAATCACTCACTCACTCACCCACTCACTCACTCAATCACTCACTCACTCAATCACTCAATCACTCACTCACTCACTCACCCACTCACTCAATCACTCAATCACTCACTCAATCATCTCACTCACTCACACACTCACTCACTCACTCAATCACTCACTCACTCACTCAATCACTCACTCACTCAATCACTCACTTACTCAATCACTCACTCACTAAATAACTCACTCAATCACTCGATAACTCACTAAATCACTCGCTTACTCACTCAATCACTCAATCACTCACTCAATCACTCAATCAGTCACTCGCTCACTCAATCACTCACTCACTAACTCACTCACAAACTAACTCACTCACTAACTCCTCACTCACTCACTCACTCAATCACTCAATCACTCACTCAATCACTCAATCACTCACTCACTCACCCATTCACTCACCCACTCACTCACCCATTCACTCACCCACTCACTCACTCAATCACTCACTCACTCACTCAATCACTCAATCACTCACTCAATCATCTCACTCACTCACACACTCACTCACTCAATCACTCACTCACTGAATCACTCACTCACTCAATCACTCACTCAATCACTCACTCACTAACTCACTCACTCACAAACTAACTCACTCACTAACTCCTCACTCACTCAATCACTCACTCACTCACTCAATCACTCACTCACTTAATCACTCACTCACTCACTCACTCACTGAATCACTCACTCAATCACTCACTCATTCAATCATTCACTCACTAAACCACTCCCTCAATCACTCACTAAATCACTCACTCAATCACTCACTCACTCAATCACTCACTCACTCAATCACTCACTCACTCAATCACTCAATCACTCACTCACTCAGTCACTCAATCACTCACTAAATAACTCACTCACTCACCCAATCACTAACTCACTCACCCACTCACTCACTCAATCACTCACTCAATTACTCGCTCAATCACTCAATCACTCACTCACTCACTCACTCAATCACTCACTCAATCACTCAATCACTCACTCACTCAATCACTCACTCACTCACTCAATCACTCACCCACTCAATCACTCACTCACTCAATCACTCAATCACTCACTCACTCAATCACTCACTCAATCATTCAATCACTCACTCACTCACCCACTCAATCACTCAATCACTCACTCACTAACTCACTCACAAACTAACTCCTCACTCACTCAATCACTCACTCAATCACTCACTCACTTAATCCCTCACTCACTCACTGAATCACTCACTCAATCTCTCACTCACTCACTCAATCACTAAATCACTCACTCACTCACTCAATCACTCAATCACTCAATCACTCACTCAATCACTCAATCACTCACTCACTCACTCACTCACCCACTCACTCACTCAATCACTCACTCAATCACTCACTCACTCACTCAATCACTCACTCACTCACTGAATCACTCACTCACTCACTCAATCACTCACTCACTCAATCACTCACTCACTCACTCACAAACTAACTCACTCACTAACTCCTCACTCACTCAATCACTCAGTCACTCACTCACTTAATCACTCACTCACTCACTGAATCACTCACTCAATCACTCACTCATTCAATCATTCACTCACTCACTCACTCAATCACTCAATCACTCACTCACTCACTCACTCACTCAATCACTCAATCACTTACTCACTCACTCACCCACTCACCCAATCACTCAATCACTCACTCAATCATCTCACTCAATCACACACTCACTCACTCAATCACTCACTCACTGAATCACTCACTCACTCAATCACTCACTTACTCAATCACTCACTCACTAAATAACTCACTCAATCACGCAATAACTCACTAAATCACTCACTTACTCACTCAATCACTCAATCACTCACTTACTCAATCACTCACCCGCTCAATTACTCAATCACTCACTCACTCAATCACTCAATCACTCACTCACTCACTCAATCACTCACTCAATCACTCAATCACTCACTCGCTCACTCAATCACTCACTCACTAACTCACTCACTCACAAACTAACTCACTCACTCACTGAATCACTCACTCAATCTCTCACTCACTCACTCACTCAATCACTAGATCACTCACTCACTCACTCAATCACTCAATCACTCACTCAATCACTCAATCACTCACTCACTCACCCATTCACTCACCCACTCACTCACCCATTCACTCACCCACTCACTCACTCAATCACTCACTCACTCACTCAATCACTCAATCACTCACTCAATCATCTCACTCACTCACTCACACACTCACTCACTCACTCAATCACTCACTCACTGAATCACTCACTCACTCACTCAATCACTCACTCACTCAATCACTCACTCACTAACTCACTCACTCACAAACTAACTCACTCACTAACTCCTCACTCACTCAATCACTCACTCACTCACTCAATCACTCACTCACTTAATCACTCACTCACTCACTGAATCACTCACTCAATCACTCACTCATTCAATCATTCACTCACTAAACCACTCCCTCAAACACTCACTAAATCACTCACTAAATAACTCACTCACTCACTCAATCACTCAATCACTCACTCACTCAATCACTCACTCACTCAATCACACAATCACCCACTCACTCACTCAATCACTCAATCACTCAATCACTCACTCACTGAATCACTCACTCACTCAATCACTCACTCACTCAATCACTCACTCACTAACTCACTCACTCACTCACAAACTAACTCACTCACTAACTCCTCACTCACTCAATCACTCACTCACTCACTCACTCAATCACTCACTCACTTAATCACTCACTCACTCACTGAATCACTCACTCAATTACTCACTCATTCAATCATTCACTCACTAAACCACTCCCTCAATCACTCACTAAATCACTCACTAAATAACTCACTCACTCACTCACTCAATCACTCAATCACTCACTCACTCAATCACTCACGCAATCACTCACTCAATCACACAATCACCCACTTACTCACTCAATCACTCACTCAATCACTCCATCACTCACTCACTCACCCACTCACTCACTCACTCAATCAATCACTCACTCACTCACTCAATCACTCACCCACTCAATCACTCACTCAATCATCTCACTCACTCACACACTCACTCACTCAATCACTCACTCACTGAATCACTTACTCACTCAATCACTCACTCACTAAATAACTCACTCAATCACTCAATCACTCACTCACTCACTCACCCACTCACTCACTCACTCACTCAATCACTCACTCAATCACTCACTCACTCACTCAATCACTCACTCACTCACTGAATCACTCACTCACTCACTCAATCACTCACTCACTCAATCACTCACTCACTAACCCACTCACTCACAAACTAACTCACTCACTAACTCCTCACTCACTCAATCACTCAGTCACTCACTCACTTAATCACTCACTCACTCACTGAATCACTCACTCAATCACTCACTCACTCAATCACTCAATCACTCACTCACTCAATCACTCAATCACTCACCCACTCAATCACTCACTCACTCAATCACTCAATCACTCACTCACTCAGTCACTCAATCACTCACTCAATCACTCACTCACACACCCAATCACTAACTCACTCACCCACTCACTCACTCAATCACTCACTCAATTACTCGCTCAATCACTCAATCACTCACTCACTCACTCAATCACTCACTCACTCAATCACTCACTCACTCACTCACTCAATCACTCACTCACCCACTCAATCACTCAATCACTCACTCATACAATCACTCAATCACTCACTCACTCACTCAATCACTCACTCAATCACTCAATCACTCACTCACTCACCCACTCAATCACTCAATCACTCACTCACTAACTCACTCACAAACTAACTCCTCACTCACTCAATCACTCACTCAATCACTCACTCACTTAATCCCTCACTCACTCACTGAATCACTCACTCAATCTCTCACTCACTCACTCAATCACTAAATCACTCACTCACTCAATCACTCAATCACTCAATCACTCACTCAATCACTCAATCACTCACTCACTCACCCACTCACTCACTCAATCACTCACGCAATCACTCACTCAATCACACAATCACCCACTCACTCAATCACTCAATCACTCAATCACTCACTCACTGAATCACTCACTCACTCAATCACTCACTCACTCAATCACTCACTCACTCACTAACTCACTCACTCACTCACTCACAAACTAACTCACTCACTAACTCCTCACTCACTCAATCACTCACTCACTCACTCACTCAATCACTCACTCACTTAATCACTCACTCACTCACTGAATCACTCACTCAATCACTCACTCATTCAATCATTCACTCACTAAACCACTCCCTCAATCACTCACTCAATCACTCACGCAATCACTCACTCACTCACTCAATCACTCACTCACTCAATCACTCACTCACTCACTCAATCACTCACCCACTCAATCACTCACTCACTCAATCACCCAATCACTAACTCACTCACCCACTCACTCACTCAATCACTCACTCAATTACTCGCTCAATCACTCAATCACTCACTCACTCACTCAATCACTCACTCACTCAATCACTCACTCACTCACTCAATCACTCACCCACTCAATCACTCAATCACTCACTCACTCAATCACTCAATCACTCACTCACTCAATCAATCACTCACTCAATCACTCAATCACTCACTCACTCACCCACTCAATCACTCAATCACTCACTCACTAACTCACTCACAAACTAACTCCTCACTCACTCAATCACTCACTCAATCACTCACTCACTTAATCCCTCACTCACTCACTGAATCACTCACTCAATCTCTCACTCACTCACTCAATCACTAAATCACTCACTCACTCACTCAATCACTCAATCACTCAATCACTCACTCAATCACTCAATCACTCACTCACTCACTCACTCACCCACTCACTCACTCAATCACTCACTCACTCACTCACTCAATCACTCACTCACTCACTCACTCACTCACTCACTCACTCACTCACTCAATCACTCACTCACTCACTCAATCACTCACTCACTCACTGAATCACTCACTCACTCACTCAATCACTCACTCACTCAATCACTCACTCACTAACTCACTCACTCACAAACTAACTCACTCACTAACTCCTCACTCACTCAATCACTCAGTCACTCACTCACTTAATCACTCACTCACTCACTCACTGAATCACTCACTCAATCACTCACTCATTCAATCAGTCACTCACTCACTCACTCACTCAATCACTCACTCACTCAATCACTCAATCACTCACTCACTCACCCACTCACTCACTCAATCACTCACTCACTCAATCACTCAATCACTCACTCACTCACTCACTCACTCACCCACTCACTCAATCACTCAATCACTCACTCAATCATCTCACTCACTCACACACTCACTCACTCACTCAATCACTCACTCACTCACTCACTCAATCACTCACTCACTCAATCACTCACTTACTCAATCACTCACTCACTAAATAACTCACTCAATCACTCGATAACTCACTAAATCACTCGCTTACTCACTCAATCACTCAATCACTCACTCAATCACTCAATCAGTCACTCGCTCACTCAATCACTCACTCACTAACTCACTCACAAACTAACTCACTCACTAACTCCTCACTCACTCACTCACTCAATCACTCAATCACTCACTCAATCACTCAATCACTCACTCACTCACCCATTCACTCACCCACTCACTCACCCATTCACTCACCCACTCACTCACTCAATCACTCACTCACTCACTCAATCACTCAATCACTCACTCAATCATCTCACTCACTCACACACTCACTCACTCAATCACTCACTCACTGAATCACTCACTCACTCAATCACTCACTCAATCACTCACTCACTAACTCACTCACTCACAAACTAACTCACTCACTAACTCCTCACTCACTCAATCACTCACTCACTCACTCACTCAATCACTCACTCACTTAATCACTCACTCACTCACTGAATCACTCACTCAATCACTCACTCATTCAATCATTCACTCACTAAACCACTCCCTCAATCACTCACTAAATCACTCACTCAATCACTCACTCACTCAATCACTCACTCACTCAATCACTCACTCACTCAATCACTCAATCACTCACTCACTCAGTCACTCAATCACTCACTAAATAACTCACTCACTCACCCAATCACTAACTCACTCACCCACTCACTCACTCAATCACTCACTCAATTACTCGCTCAATCACTCAATCACTCACTCACTCACTCACTCACTCAATCACTCACTCAATCACTCAATCACTCACTCACTCAATCACTCACTCACTCACTCAATCACTCAATCACTCACTCACTCAATCACTCACTCAATCATTCAATCACTCACTCACTCACCCACTCAATCACTCAATCACTCACTCACTAACTCACTCACAAACTAACTCCTCACTCACTCAATCACTCACTCAATCACTCACTCACTTAATCCCTCACTCACTCACTGAATCACTCACTCAATCTCTCACTCACTCACTCACTCAATCACTAAATCACTCACTCACTCACTCAATCACTCAATCACTCAATCACTCACTCAATCACTCAATCACTCACTCACTCACTCACCCACTCACTCACTCAATCACTCACTCAATCACTCACTCACTCACTCAATCACTCACTCACTCACTGAATCACTCACTCACTCAATCACTCACTCACTCAATCACTCACTCACTCACTCACAAACTAACTCACTCACTAACTCCTCACTCACTCAATCACTCAGTCACTCACTCACTTAATCACTCACTCACTCACTGAATCACTCACTCAATCACTCACTCATTCAATCATTCACTCACTCACTCACTCAATCACTCAATCACTCACTCACTCACTCACTCAATCACTCAATCACTTACTCACTCACTCACCCACTCACCCAATCACTCAATCACTCACTCAATCATCTCACTCAATCACACACTCACTCACTCAATCACTCACTCACTGAATCACTCACTCACTCAATCACTCACTTACTCAATCACTCACTCACTAAATAACTCACTCAATCACGCAATAACTCACTAAATCACTCACTTACTCACTCAATCACTCAATCACTCACTTACTCAATCACTCACCCGCTCAATTACTCAATCACTCACTCACTCAATCACTCAATCACTCACTCACTCACTCAATCACTCACTCAATCACTCAATCACTCACTCGCTCACTCAATCACTCACTCACTAACTCACTCACTCACAAACTAACTCACTCACTCACTGAATCACTCACTCAATCTCTCACTCACTCACTCACTCAATCACTAGATCACTCACTCACTCACTCAATCACTCAATCACTCACTCAATCACTCAATCACTCACTCACTCACCCATTCACTCACCCACTCACTCACCCATTCACTCACCCACTCACTCACTCAATCACTCACTCACTCACTCAATCACTCAATCACTCACTCAATCATCTCACTCACTCACTCACACACTCACTCACTCACTCAATCACTCACTCACTGAATCACTCACTCACTCACTCAATCACTCACTCACTCAATCACTCACTCACTAACTCACTCACTCACAAACTAACTCACTCACTAACTCCTCACTCACTCAATCACTCACTCACTCAATCACTCACTCACTTAATCACTCACTCACTGAATCACTCACTCAATCACTCACTCATTCAATCATTCACTCACTAAACCACTCCCTCAAACACTCACTAAATCACTCACTAAATAACTCACTCACTCACTCAATCACTCACTCACTCAATCACTCAATCACTCACTCACTCAATCACTCACGCAATCACTCACTCAATCACACAATCACCCACTCACTCACTCAATCACTCAATCACTCAATCACTCACTCACTGAATCACTCACTCACTCAATCACTCACTCACTCAATCACTCACTCACTAACTCACTCACTCACTCACAAACTAACTCACTCACTAACTCCTCACTCACTCAATCACTCACTCACTCACTCACTCAATCACTCACTCACTTAATCACTCACTCACTCACTGAATCACTCACTCAATTACTCACTCATTCAATCATTCACTCACTAAACCACTCCCTCAATAACTCACTAAATCACTCACTAAATAACTCACTCACTCACTCACTCACTCAATCACTCACTCACTCACTCACTCAATCACTCACGCAATCACTCACTCAATCACACAATCACCCACTTACTCACTCAATCACTCACTCAATCACTCCATCACTCACTCACTCACCCACTCACTCACTCACTCAATCAATCACTCACTCACTCACTCACTCAATCACTCACTCACTCAATCACTCACTCACCCACTCACTCAATCACTCACTCAATCATCTCACTCACTCACACACTCACTCACTCAATCACTCACTCACTGAATCACTTACTCACTCAATCACTCACTCACTAAATAACTCACTCAATCACTCAATCACTCACTCACTCACTCACCCACTCACTCACTCACTCAATCACTCACTCAATCACTCACTCACTCACTCAATCACTCACTCACTCACTGAATCACTCACTCACTCACTCAATCACTCACTCACTCAATCACTCACTCACTAACCCACTCACTCACAAACTAACTCACTCACTAACTCCTCACTCACTCAATCACTCAGTCACTCACTCACTTAATCACTCACTCACTCACTGAATCACTCACTCAATCACTCACTCATTCAATCATTCACTCACTCACTCACTCACTCAATCACTCAATCACTCACTCACTCACCCACTCACTCACTCAATCACTCACTCACTCACTCAATCACTCAATCACTCACTCACTCACTCACCCACTCACTAAATCATCTCACTCACTCACACACTCACTCACTCACTAAATAACTCACTCAATCACTCAATAACTCACTAAATCACTCACTTACTCACTCAATCACTCAATCACTCACTTACTCAATCACTCACCCGCTCAATCACTCAATCACTCACTCACTCACTCACTCAATCACTCAATCACTCACTCACTCACTCAATCACTCACTCAATCACTCAATCACTCACTCGCTCACTCAATCACTCACTCACTAACTCACTCACTCACAAACTAACTCACTCACTCACTGAATCACTCACTCAATCTCTCACTCACTCACTCAATCACTAGATCACTCACTCACTCACTCAATCACTCAATCACTCACTCAATCACTCAATCACTCACTCACTCACCCATTCACTCACCCACTCACTCACCCATTCACTCACCCACTCACTCACTCAATCACTCACTCACTCACTCAATCACTCAATCACTCACTCAATCATCTCACTCACTCACTCACACACTCACTCACTCAATCACTCACTCACTGAATCACTCACTCACTCAATCACTCACTCACTCAATCACTCACTCACTAACTCACTCACTCACAAACTAACTCACTCACTAACTCCTCACTCACTCAATCACTCACTAACTCACTCAATCACTCACTCACTTAATCACTCACTCACTCACTGAATCACTCACTCAATCACTCACTAATTCAATCATTCACTCACTAAACCACTCCCTCAATCACTCACTAAATCACTCACTAAATAACTCACTCACTCACTCAATCACTCACTCAGTCAATCACTCAATCACTCACTCACTCAATCACTCACGCAATCACTCACTCAATCACACAATCACCCACTCACTCACTCAATCACTCAATCACTCAATCACTCAATCACTCACTCACTGAATCACTCACTCACTCAATCACTCACTCACTCAATCACTCACTCACTAACTCACTCACTCACTCACAAACTAACTCACTCACTAACTCCTCACTCAATCACTCACTCACTCACTCAATCACTCACTCATTCAATCATTCACTCACTAAACCACTCCCTCAATCACTCACTAAATCACTCACTAAATAACTCACTCACTCACTCAATAACTCACTCACTCAATCACTCAATCACTCACTCACTCAATCACTCACGCAATCACTCACTCAATCACACAATCACCCACTCACTCAATCAATCACTCACTCACTCAATCACTCACTCACTCAATCACTCACTCACCCACTCACTCGATCACTCACTCAATCATCTCACTCACTCACACACTCACTCACTCAATCACTCACTCACTGAATCACTTACTCACTCAATCACTCACTCAATCACTCACTCACTAAATAACTCACTCAATCACTCAATAACTCACTAAATCACTCACTCACTCACTAAATCACTCACTCAATCACTCACTCTCTCAATCACTCTCTCAATCATATTCTTAGGTTTTTTTGGTAAAGTCACGTAGGTAAAACATCAAAATTAATGAAAAGAAAATAAAATAAAAACAAAAATCACGACGTTTCGGAGGCAACACAAGTCTCCGTCATCAGGTGGGACCGTCACAGCCGAATTAGCTGCATCAAGTGAGGCAATGATTCAAGAAGTAATCCCTTATAAGCAAGTTGAAGGGGGGAGGAGAGGGGGGGGCTCATCAGAATGTGGTAGCCAATGAATGGAACGTATCGGGAGGGGGGGGGGGAGCGGGGCCCCCCCTCCCCCTCCCGATGCGTTGTACTTAGCACTCCGTGCTGTCTTTGAGCCCCGCCCCCCTCCCTCCCGATACGTTCCATTCATTGGCTACCACATTCTGATGAGCTCCCCCACCCCTCTCCTCCCCCCTTCAACTATTGCCTCACTTGATGCAGCTAATTCGGCTGTGACGGTCCCACCTGATGACGAAGACTTGTGTTGCCTCCGAAACGTCGTGATTTTTATTTTTATTTTATTTTATTTTCATTAATTTTGATGTTTTACCTACGTGACTTTACCGAAAAAACCTAAGAATATGATTCCTTGCAGTCACGAAAGCTTCAAATCTAGAACTCTCTCAATCACTCACTCAATCACTCACTAAATCACTCACTCACTCACGTACTCACCCTCCCTCCCAATCATCACCTGGCTCATTCACTCGGCCACCCACTCACCCCTTTCAATCGCTAATTCACCCACTCGCTCGCTCATTCACCCGCTCTCTCGCTCACTCAATCGCTCTCTCGCTCACTCAGTCGCACAGCCGATCGCTCTGCCCACGCTTCGCCGCACGGCGACGATGGGGGATGTGTTTTATATTTAATTTAAATGACTGAACACATTTAATTGAGCACGTGACGGCGGTGCTGGCACATCCCCCCGCACGCTGAACTTCAGGCTGAGTCGATCTAAGGGGAGGACAGTGCTGTAGGTGTTACCTTCATAGACTGTTGGGACAAGGACTGTCAGCGAGCACCTATTAAGGTCAGACCCTCTCCGTATTGCGCCAGATGACTTATTTAAGTCTGAGTTGACTTAGGCGAGGTCCAGGATGTCCCATCATTCACCTCCCATTACCGACCTCCCATCACCATCCTCCCATCACCATCCTCCCATCACAATCCTCCCATCACACATCACTCACCTCCCATCACCATCCTCCCATCACCCATGACCATCACCCTCCTCCCATCCTCCCATCACCCTCCTCCCATCACAATCCTCCCATCACTCACCTCCCATCACTCACCTCCCATCACCATCCTCCCATCACCATTCACCCACCTCCCATCACCATCCTCCCATCACCCATCACTCACCTCCCATCACCATCCTCCCATCACCCATGACCATCACCCTCCTCCCATCACCATCCTCCCATCACCATCCTCCCATCACTCACCTCCCATCACCATCCTCCCATCACCATTCACCCACCTCCCATCACCATCCTCCCATCACCCATTACTCACCTGCCATCACCATCCTCCCATCACCCATGACCATCACCCTCCTCCCATCACCCTCCTCCCATCACCATCCTCCCATCACTCACCTCCCATCACCCTCCTCCCATCACCATCCTCCCTTCACCATTCACCCACCTCCCATCCCCATCCTCCCATCACCCATCACTCACCTCCCATCACCATCTTCCCATCACCCATGACCATCACCCTCCTCCCATCTTCCCATCACCCTCCTCCCATCACCATCCTCCCATCACCCATCACTCACCTGCCATCACCATCCTCCCATCACCCATGACCATCACCCTCCTCCCATCACCCTCCTCCCATCACCATCCTCCCATCACCCACCTCCCATCACCCTCCTCCCATCACCATCCTCCCATCACCATTCACCCACCTCTCATCACCATCCTCCGATCACCATTCACCCACCTCCCATCACCATCCTCCCATCACCCATCACTCACCTGCCATCACCATCCTCCCATCACCCATGACCATCACCCTCCTCCCATCACCCACCTCCCATCACCATCCTCCCATCACCCATCACTCACCTCCCATCACCATCCTCCCATCACCCATGACCATCACCCTCCTCCCATCACCATCCTCCCATCACCATTCACCCACCTCTCATCACCATCCTCCCATCACCCATCACTCACCTCCCATCACCATCTCCCATGACCATCACCCTCCTCCCATCACCCTCCTCCCATCACCATCCTCCCATCACCATTCACCCACCTCCCATCACCATCCTCCCATCACCATTCACCCACCTCCCATCACCCTCCTCCCATCACCATCCTCCCATCACCATTCACCCACCTCCCATCACCATCCTCCCATCACCCATTACTCACCTGCCATCACCATTCTCCCATCACCCATGACCATCACCCTCCTCCCATCACCATCCTCCCTTCACCATTCACCCACCTCCCATCACCATCCTCCCATCACCCATCACTCACCTCCCATCACCATCCTCCCATCACTCATGACCATCACCCTTCTCCCATCACCCTCCTCCCATCACCATTCACCCACCTCTCATCACCATCCTCCCATCACCCATCACTCACCTCCCATCACCATCTCCCATGACCATCACCCTCCTCCCATCACCCTCCTCCCATCACCATTCTCCCATCACCATTCACCCACCTCCCATCACCATCCTCCCATCACCATTCACCCACCTCCCATCACCCTCCTCCCATCACCATCCTCCCATCACCATTCACCCACCTCCCATCACCATCCTCCCATCACCCATTACTCACCTGCCATCACCATTCTCCCATCACCCATGACCATCACCCTCCTCCCATCACCATCCTCCCTTCACCATTCACCCACCTCCCATCACCATCCTCCCATCACCCTCCTCCCATCACCATCCTCCCATCACCATTCACCCACCTCTCATCACCATCCTCCGATCACCATTCACCCACCTCCCATCACCATCCTCCCATCACCCATCACTCACCTGCCATCACCATCCTCCCATCACTCATGACCATCACCCTCCTCCCATCACCCACCTCCCATCACCATCCTCCCATCACCCATCACTCACCTCCCATCACCATCCTCCCATCACCCATGACCATCACCCTCCTCCCATCACCATCCTCCCATCACCATTCACCCACCTCTCATCACCATCCTCCCATCACCCATCACTCACCTCCCATCACCATCTCCCATGACTATCACCCTCCTCCCATCACCCTCCTCCCATCACCATCCTCCCATCACCATTCACCCACCTCCCATCACCATCCTCCCATCACCATTCACCCACCTCCCATCACCCTCCTCCCATCACCATCCTCCCATCACCATTCACCCACCTCCCATCACCATCCTCCCATCACCCATTACTCACCTGCCATCACCATTCTCCCATCACCCATGACCATCACCCTCCTCCCATCACCATCCTCCCTTCACCATTCACCCACCTCCCATCACCATCCTCCCATCACCCATCACTCACCTCCCATCACCATCATCCCATCACTCATGACCATCACCCTTCTCCCATCACCCTCCTCCCATCACCATTCACCCACCTCTCATCACCATCCTCCCATCACCCATCACTCACCTCCCATCACCATCTCCCATGACCATCACCCTCCTCCCATCACCCTCCTCCCATCACCATCCTCCCATCACCATTCACCCACCTCCCATCACCATCCTCCCATCACCATTCACCCACCTCCCATCACCCTCCTCCCATCACCATCCTCCCATCACCATTCACCCACCTCCCATCACCATCCTCCCATCACCCATTACTCACCCGCCATCACCATTCTCCCATCACCCATGACCATCACCCTCCTCCCATCACCATCCTCCCTTCACAATTCACCCACCTCCCATCACCATCCTCCCATCACCCATCACTCACCTGCCATCACCATCCTCCCATGACCCATGACCATCACCCTCCTCCCATCACCCACCTCCCATCACTATCCTCCCATTACCCATCACTCACCTCCCATCACCATCCTCCCATCACCCATGACCATCACCCTCCTCCCATCACCATCCTCCCATCACCATTCACCCACCTCTCATCACCATCCTCCCATCACCCATTACTCACCTCCCATCACCATCTCCCATGACCATCACCCTCCTCCCATCACCCTCCTCCCATCACCATCCTCCCATCACCATTCACCCACCTCCCATCACCATCCTCCCATCACCATTCACCCACCTCCCATCACCCTCCTCCCATCACCATCCTCCCATCACCATTCACCCACCTCCCATCACCATCCTCCCATCACCCATTACTCACCTGCCATCACCATTCTCCCATCACCCATGACCATCACCCTCCTCCCATCACCATCCTCCCATCACTCATGACCATCACCCTTCTCCCATCACCCTCCTCCCATCACCATCCTCCCATCACCCATGACCATCCTCATGACACCACCCACCTCCTTTTTCTATCCCAACGCGTCCCACCGTCAACTTCCTCCTCATCAACACCCCCATCAACACCCCCATCATCACCCCCATCACCACCCCCATCATCACCACCATCATCACCCCCATCACCACCCCCATCATCACCCCCATCACCACCCCCATCATCACTTATATCACCACCCCCATCATCACCCCCATCAACACCCCCATCATCACCCCCATCAACACGCCCATCACCACCCCCATCAACACCCCATCATCAACACCCCCATCACCACCCCCATCATCACCCCCATCAACACCCCCATCACCACCCCCATCAAGACCCCATCATCAACACCCCCATCACCACCCCCATCATCACCCCAATCATCACCCCCATCAACACCCCATCAACACCCACATCAACACCTCCATCATCATCCCCATCAACACCCCCATCGTCACCCCCATCACCACCGCCATCATCACCCCCATCACCACACCCATCACCACCCCCATCACCACCCCCATCATCACCCCCATTACCACCCCCATCATCACCCCATCACCACCCCAATCACCACCCCAATCACCACCCCCATCATCACCCCCATCACCACCCCCATCATCACCCCCATCATCACCCCCATCATCACCCCCATCAACACCCCCATCACCACTCCCATCATCACCCCCATCAACACCCCCATCAACACCCCCATCAACACCCCCATCATCACCCCCACCACCACCCCCACAACCACCCCCATCACCACTCCCATAATAACCCCTATCACCACCCCCATCACTACCCCCATCACCACCCCCCTCACCACCCCCATCACCACCCCAATCAACACCCCCATCATCACCCCCATCATCACCCCCATCAACACCCCCATCAACACCCCCATTATCACCCCCATCAACACCCCAATCAACACCCCAATCATCACCCCCATCAACACCCCCATCAACACCCCCATCAACACGCCCATCAACACCCCCATCAACACCCTCATCAACACCCCCATCATCACCCCCATCATCACCCCCATCATCACCCCCATCTACACCCCCATCAATACCCACATCAACACCCCCATCATCACCCCCATCAACACCCCCCTCACCACCCCCATCACAACCCCCATCATCACCCCGATCACCACCCCCATCATCACCCCCATCATCACCCCCATCACCACCCCCAACAACACCCCCATCATCACCCCCATCATCACCCCCATCAGCACCCCCATCATCACCCCCATCACCACCCCCATCACCACTCCCATCATCACCCCCATCATCACCCCCATCACCACCCTCATCATCAACCCCATCAACACCCCCATCACCACCCCCATCATCACCCCCATCATCACCACCATCACCACCCCCATCACCACCCCCATCAACACCCCCATCACCACCCCCATCACCTAACACCCCCATCATAACCCCCATCAACACCCCCATCAACACCCCCATCATCACCCCCATCAACACCTCCATCACCATCGCCATCACCACCACCATCAACACCCCCATCAACACCATCAACAACCCCATCAACACCCCCATCATCACCCCCATCAACACCCCCATCAACACCCCCATCATCACCCCCATCAACACCCCCATCACCATCCCCATCACCACCCCCATAAACACCCCCATCAACACCCCCATCAACACCCCCATCATCACCCCCATCAACACCCCAATTAACACCCCCATCATCACCCCCATCATCACCCCCATCAACACCCCCATCAACACCCCCATCAACACCCCCATCAACACCCCCATCATCACCCCCATCATCACCCCCATCAACACCCCCATCAACACCCATATCAACACCCCCATCATCACCCTCCCATCAACACCCCCATGAACATCCCCATCACCACCCCCATCACCACCCCCATCAACACCCCCATCATCACCCCCATCACCACCCCCATCACCACTCCCATCAACACCCCCATCACCACCCCCATCACCTAACACCCCCATCATCACCCCCATCAACACCCCCATCAACACCCCCATCATCACCCCCATCAACACCCCCATCACCATCCCCATCACCACCCCCATCAACACCCCCATCAACACCCCCATCAACACCCCCATCACCACCCCCATCATCACATCCATCAACACCCCCATCAACACCCCCATCATCACCCCCATCAACACCCCCATCACCATCCCCATCACCACCCCCATCAACACCCCCATCAACACCCCCTTCAACACCCCAATCATCACCCCCATCAGCACCCCCATCAACACCCCCATCAACACTCCCATCAACACCCCCATCAACACACCCATCACCACCCCCATCAACACCCCCATCAACACCCCATCATCACCCCATCAACACCCCCATCAACACCCCCAACATCACCCGCATCAACACCCCCATCATCAGCCCCATCAATACCCCCATCAACACCCCCATCATCACCCCCATCAACACCCCCATCACCACCCCCATCTACACCCCCATCAAGACCCCATCATCACCCCCATCACCATCCCCATCAGCACCCCCATCAAGACCCCATCATCACCCCCATCACCACCCCCATCATCACCCCCATCATCACTCCCATCACCACCCCCATCATCACCCCCATGAACACCCCCATCACCACCCCCATCACCACCCCCATCATCACCCACATCATCACCCCCATCATCACCCCCATCACCACACCCATCACCACCCCCATCACCACCCCCATCATCACCCCCATTACCACCCCCATCATCACCCCATCACCACCCCCATCACCACCCCCATCATCACCCCCATCACCACCCCCATCATCACCCCCATCATCACCCCCATCATCACCCCCATCAACACCCCCATCACCACTCCCATCATCACCCCCATCAACACCCCCATCAACACCCCCATCAACACACCCATCATCACCACCACCACCACCCCCATCACCACTCCCATAATAACCCCCATCACCACCCCCATCACTACCCCCATCACCACCCCCCTCACCACCCCCATCACCACCCCAATCAACACACCCCATCATCACCCCCATGATCACCCCCATCAACACCCCCATCAACACCCCCATTATCACCCCCATCAACACCCCAATCAACACCCCAATCATCACCCCCATCAACACCCCCATCAACACCCCCATCAACACGCCCATCAACACCCACATCAACACCCTCATCTACACCCCCATCAACACCCACATCAACACCCCCATCATCACCCCCATCAACACCCCCATCACCACCCCCGTCACCACCCCCATCATCACCCCCATTACCACCCCCATCATCACCCCCATCATCACCCCCATCACCACCCCCAACAACACCCCCATCATCACCCCCATCATCACCCCCATCAGCACCCCCATCATCACCCCCATCACCACCCCCATCACCACTCCCATCATCACCCCCATCATCACCCCCATCACCACCCTCATCATCAACCCCATCAACACCCCCATCACCACCCCCATCATCACCCCCATCATCACCCCCATCACCACCCCCATCACCACCCCCATCAACACCCCCATCACCACCCCCATCACCACCCCCATCACCTAACACCCCCATCAAAACCCCCATCAACACCCCCATCAACACCCCCATCATCACCCCCATCAACACCTCCATCACCACCCCCATCAACACCCCCATCAACACCCCCATCAACACCTCAATCATCACCCCCATCAGCACCCCCATCAACACCCCATCAACACCCCCATCAACACCCATATCAACACCCCCATCATCACCCCCATCATCACCCCCCCCATCACCACCCCCATCATCACCCCCATCAATACCCCCATCAACACCCCCATCATCACCCCCATCAACACCCCCATTACCACCCCCATCTACACCCCCATCAAGACCCCATCATCACCCCCATCACCACCCCCATCATCACCCCCATCACCACCCCCATCATCACCCCCATCACTACCCCCATCACCACCTCCATCAACACCCCCATCAACACCCCCTTCAACACCCCCATCATCACCCCCATCATCACCCCCATCAACACCCCCATCAACACCCACATCAAAACCCCTATCATCACCTCCATTAACACCCCCATCAACACCCCCATCATCACCCCCATCATCACCCCCTCACCACCCCCATCAACACCCCCATCAACATCACCACCCCCATCAACACCCCAATCAACACCCCCATCACACCCTCATCATCACCCCAATCAACACCCCCATCAACACCCCCATCATCACCCCCATCACCACCCCCATCATCACCCCCATCAACACCCCCATCAACACCCCCATCATCACACCCATCAACACCCCCATCACCATCCCCATCAGCACCCCATCAAGACCCCATCATCACCCCCATCACCACCCCCATCATCACCCCCATTATCACTCCCATCACCACCCCCATCATCACCCCCATGAACACCCCCATCACCACCCCCATCAACACCCCCATCATCACCCACATCATCACCCCCATCACCACCCCCATCAACACCCCATCACCACCCCCATCATCATCCCCATCACCACCCCCATCACCACCCCCATCAACACCCCCATCATCACCCCCACCACTACCCCCATCACCACCCCCATCACCACCCCCATCACCACCCCCATCAACACCCCCATCATCACCCTCATCATCACCCCCATCAACACCCCCATCAACACCCCCATCAACACCCCCATCATCACCCCCATCAACACCCCAATCAACACCACCATCATCACCCCCATCAACACCTCCATCAACACCCCATCAACACCCCCATCAACACCCCAATCAACACCCCCATCATCACCCCCATCATCACCCCCATCAACACCCTCATCAACACCCCCATCAACACCCCCATCAACACCCCATCACCACCCCCAAAACCACCCCCATCATCACCCCCATCAACACCCCCATCACCACCCCCATCAACACCGCCATCATCACCCCCATCACCACCCCCATCACCACCCCCATCACCACCCCCATCAATACCCCATCATCACCCCCATCACCACCCCCCATCATCACCCCCATCAACACCCCATCACCACACCCAACACCACCCCCATCATCACACCCATCAACACCCCATCACCACCCCCAACACCACCCCCATCAACACCCCCATCACCACCCCCATCAACACCCCCATCAACACCCCCATCATCACCCCCATCACCACCCCCATCATCACCCCCATCAACACCCCATCAACACCCCCATCATCACCCCCATCAATACCCCCATCAACACCCCCATCAACACCCCCATCATCACCCCCATCACCACCCCCATCATCACCCCCATCAACACCCCCATCACCATCCCCATCAGCACCCCCATCAAAACCCCATCATCACCCCCATCACCACCCCCATCATCACCCCCATCATCACTCCCATCACCACCCCCATCATCACCCCCATGAACACCCCCATCACCACCCCCATCACCACCCCCATCATCACCCACATCATCACCCCCATCATCACCCCCATCACCACACCTATCACCACCCCCATCACCACCCCCATCATCACCCCCATCACCACCCCCATCATCACCGCATCACCACCTTCATCACCACCCCCATCATCACCCCCATCACCACCCCCATCATCACCCCCATCATCACCCCCATCATCACCCCCATCAACACCCCCATCACCACTCCCATCATCACCCCCATCAACACCCCCATCAACACCCCCATCAACACCCCCATCATCACCCCCACCACCACCCCCACCACCACCCCCATCACCACTCCCATAATAACCCCCATCACCACCCCCATCACTACCCCCATCACCACCCCCCTAACCACCCCCATCACCACCCCAATCAACACAACCCATCATCACCCCCATCATCACCCCCATCAACACCCCCATCAACACCCCCATTATCACCCCCATCAACACCCCAATCAACACCCCAATCATCACCCCCATCAACACCCCCATCAACACCCCCATCAACACGCCCATCAACACCCCCATCAACACCCTCATCAACACCCCCATCATCACCCCCATCATCACCCCCATCATCACCCCCATCAACACCCCCATCAACACCCCCATCAACACCCCCATCACAACCCCCATCACCACCCCCATCATCACCCCCATCACCACCCCCATCATCACCCCCATCATCACCCCCATCACCACCCCCAACAACTCCCCCATCATCACCCCCATCATCACCCCCATCAGCACCCCCATCATCACCCCCATCACCACCCCCATCACCACTCCCATCATCACCCCCATCACCACCCTCATCATCAACCCCATCAACACCCCCATCACCACCCCCATCATCACCCCCATCATCACCCCCATCACCACCCCCATCACCACCCCCATCAACACCCCCATCACCACCCCCATCACCTAACACCCCCATCATAACCCCCATCAACACCCCCATCAACACCCCCATCATCACCCCCATCAACACCCCCTTCACCATCCCCATCACCACCCCCATCAACACCCCCATCAACACCCCCATCAACACCCCAATCATCACCCCCATCAACACCCCCATCAACACCCCCATCAACACCCCCATCAACACCCATATCAACACCCCCATCATCACCCCCATCATCACCCCCCCATCACCACCCCCATCATCACCCCCATCAATACCCCCATCAACACCCCCATCATCACCCCCATCAACAACCCCATCACCACCCCCATCTACACCCCCATCAAGACCCCATCATCACCCCCATCACCACCCCCATCATCACCCCCATCAACACCCCCATCACCACCCCCAGCACCACCTCCATCAACACCCCCATCAACACCCCCCTTCAACACCCCCATCATCACCCCCATCATCACCCCCATCAACACCCCCATCAACACCCACATCAAAACCCCCATCATCACCCCCATTAACACCCCCATCAACACCCCCATCTTCACCCCCATCATCACCCCCATCATCACACCCTCACCACCCCCATCAACACCCCCATCAACACCCCCATCACCACCCCCATCAACACCCCAATCAACACCCCCATCACACCCTCATCATCACCCCCATCAACACCCCCATCAACACCCCCATCATCACCCCCCTCACCACCCCCATCATCACCCCCATCAACACCCCCATCAACACCCCCATCATCACCCCCATCAACACCCCCATCACCATCCCCATCAGCACCCCCATCAAGACCCCATCATCACCCCCATCACCACCCCCATCATCACCCCCATCATCACTCTCATCACCACCCCCATCATCACCCCCATGAACACCCCCATCACCACCCCCATCAACACCCCCATCATCACCCACATCATCACCCCCATCACCACCCCCATCACCACCCCCATCAACACCCCATCACCACCCCCATCATCATCCCCATCACCACCCCCATCACCACCCCCATCATCATACCCATCATCACCCCCATCACCACCCCCATCATCACCCCCACCACTACCCCCATCACCACCCCCATCACAACCCCCATCACCACCCCCATCAACACCCCCATCATCACCCCCACCACTACCCCCATCACCACCCCCATCAACACCCCCATCATCACCCTCATCATCACGCCCATCAACACCCCCATCAACACCTCCATAAACACCCCCATCATCACCCCCATCAAAACCCCAATCAACACCCCCATCATCACCCCCATCAACACCTCCATCAACACCCCATCAACACCCCCATCAACACCCCCATCAACACCCTCATCAACACCCCCATCAACACCCCATCACCACCCTCAACACCACCCCCATCATCACCCCCATCACCACCCCCATCATCACCCCCATCAACACCCCCATCACCACCCCCATCAACACCGCCATCATCACCCCCATCACCACCCCCATCACCACCCCCATCACCACCCCCATCATAACCCCCATCACCACCCCCCATCATCACCCCCATCAACACCCCATCACGACCCCCAACACCACCCCCATCATCACCCCCATCACCACCCCCATCATCACCCCCATCAACACCCCCATCACCACCCCCATCAACACCGCCATCATCACCCCCATCACCACCCCCATCACCACCCCCATCATCACCCCCATCAACACCCCCATCATCACCCCCATCATCACCCCCATCATCACCCCCATTACCACCCCCATCACCAACCCCATCAAGACCCCATCATCACCCCCATCACCACCCCCCATCATCTCCCCCATCAACACCCCATCACCACCCCCAACACCACCCCCATCATCACCCCCAGCACCACCCCCATCAACACCCCCATCAACACCCCCATCATCACCCCCATCACCACCCCCATCAACACCCCCATCAACACCCCCATCACCACCCCCATCAACACCCCCATCACCACCGCCCCCATCACCACCCCCATCATCACCCCCATCATCACCCCCATCATCACCCCCATCAACACCCCCATCAACACCCCCATCATCACCCCCCTCACCACCCCCATCATCACCCCCATCAACACCCCCATCAACACCCCCATCATCACCCCCATCAACACCCCCATCACCATCCCCATCAGCACCCCCATCAAGACCCCATCATCACCCCCATCACCACCCCCATCATCACCCCCATCATCACTCCCATCACCACCCCCATCATCACCCCCATGAACACCCCCATCACCACCCCCATCAACACCCCCATCATCACCCACATCATCACCCCCATCACCACCCCCATCACCACCCCCATCAACACCCCATCACCACCCCCATCATCATCCCCATCACCACCCCCATCACCACCCCCATCATAATACCCATCATCACCCCCATCACCACCCCCATCATCACCCCCACCACTACCCCATCACCACCCCCATCACAACCCCCATCACCACCCCCATCAACACCCCCATCATCACCCCCACCACTACCCCCATCACCACCCCCATCACCACCCCCATCACCACCCCCATCAACACCCCCATCATCACCCTCATCATCACCCCCATCAACACCCCCATCAACACCCCCATCAACACCCCCATCATCACCCCCATCAACACCCCAATCAACACCCCCATCACCACTCCCATCAACACATCCATCAACACCCCATCAACACCCCCATCAACACCCCCATCAACACCCCCATCAACACCCCCATCATCACCCCCATCATCACCCCCATCAACACCCCCATCAACACCCCCATCAACACCCCATCACCACCCCCAACACCACCCCCATCATCACCCCCATCACCACCCCCATCATCACCCCCATCAACACCCCATCGCGACCCCCAACACCACCCCCATCATCACCCCCATCACCACCCCCATCATCACCCCCATCAACACCCCCATCACCACCCCCATCAACACCGCCATCATCACCCCCATCACCACCCCCATCACCACCCCCATCATCACCCCCATCAACACCCCCATCATCACCCCCATCATCACCCCCATCATCACCCCCATTACCACCCCCATCACCAACCCCATCAAGACCCCATCATCACCCCCATCACCACCCCCCATCATCTCCCCCATCAACACCCCATCACCACCCCCAACACCACCCCCATCATCACCCCCAGCACCACCCCCATCAACACCCCCATCAACACCCCCATCATCACCCCCATCACCACCCCCATCAACACCCCCATCAACACCCCCATCACCACCCCCATCAACACCCCCATCACCACCGCCCCCATCACCACCCCCATCATCACCCCCATCATCACCCCCATCATCACCCCCATCAACACCCCCATCAACACCCCCATCATCACCCCCCTCACCACCCCCATCATCACCCCCATCAACACCCCCATCAACACCCCCATCATCACCCCCATCAACACCCCCATCACCATCCTCATCAGCACCCCCATCATCACCCCCATCACCACCCCCATCATCACCCCCATCATCACTCCCATCACCACCCCCATCATCACCCCCATTACCACGCCCATCACCAACCCCATCAAGACGCCCATCATCACCCCCATCACCACCCCACATCATCACCCACATCAACACCCCATCACCACCCCCAACACCACCCCCATCATCACCCCCAGCACCACCCCCTTCAACACCCCCATCAACACCCCCATCATCACCCCCATCACCACCCCCATCAACACCCCCATCAACACCCCCATCACCACCCCCATCAACACCCCCATCACCACCGCCCCCATCACCACCCCCATCATCACCCCCATCATCACCCCCATCATCACCCCCATCAACACCCCCATCAACACCCACATCAACACCCCCATCATCACCCCTATCAATACCCCCATCAACACCCCCATCATCAACCCCATCAAAACCCCCATCACCATCACCACCCCCATCAAGACCCCATCATCACCCCCATCACCACCCCCATCATCACCCCCATCATCACTCCCATCACCACCCCCATCATCACTCCCATGAACACCCCCATCACCACCCCCATCACCAAGCCCATCAACACCCCATCACCACCCCCATCACCACCCCCATCATCATCCCCATCACCACCCCCATCACTACCCCCATCATCACCCCCATCATCACCCCCATCACCACCCCCATCATCACCCCCATCACTACCCCCATCACCACCCCCATCACCACCCCCATCAACACCCCCATCACCACCCCCATCATCACCCCCATCAACACCCCCATCAACACCCCCATAAACACCCCCATCACCACCCCCATCACCACCCCCATCAAGACCCCATCATCACCCCCATCACCACCCCCCATCATCACCCCCATTAACACCCCATCACCACCCCCAACACCACCCCCATCATCACCCCCATCACCACCCCCATCACCACCCCCATCACCACCCCCATCAACACCGCCATCATCACCCCCATCACAACCCCCATCACCACCCCCATCACCATCCCCATCACCATCCCCATCATCACCCCCATCAACACCCCCATCACCACCCCCATCAACACCGCCATCATCACCCCCATCACCACCCCCATCACCACCCCCATCACCACCACCATCAAGACCCCATCATCACCCCCATCACCACCCCCCATCATCACCCCCATCAACACCCCATCACCACCCCCAACACCACCCCCATTATCACCCCCATCACCACCCCCATCATCACCCCCATCAACACCCCCATCACCACCCCCATCAACACCGCCATCATCACGCCCATCACCACCCCCATCACCACCCCCATCACCACCCCCATCAATACCCCATCATCACCCCCATCACCACCTTCCATCATCACCCCCATCAACACCCCATCACCACCCCCAACACCACCCCCATCATCACACCCATCAACACCCCATCACCACCCCCAACACCACCCCCATCATCACCCCCATCACCACCCCCTTCACCAACCCCATCATCACCCCCATCAACAGCCCCATCATCACCCCCATCATCACCCCCATCACCACCCCCCATCATCACCCCCATCAACACCCCATCACCACCCCCAACACCACCCCCATCATCACCCCCATCACCACCCCCATCATCACCCCCATCATCACCCCCATCATCACCTCCATCTACATCCCAATCAACACCCCCATCAACACCCCCATCACCACCCCCATCACCACCCCCATCAAGACCCCATCATCACCCCCATCACCACCCCCCATCATCACCCCCATCAACACCCCATCACCACCCCCAACACCACCTTCATCATCACCCCCATCACCACCCCCTTCAACACCCCCATCAACACCCCCATCATCACCCCCATCACCACCCCCATCAACACCCCCATCAACACCCCCATCACCACCCCCATCACCACCCCCATCAACACCCCCATCACCACCGCCCCCATCACCACCCCCATCATCACCCCCATCATCACCCCCATCATCACCCCCATCAACACCCCCATCATCACCCCTATCAATACCCCCATCAACACCCCCATCATCACCCCCATCATCACCCCCATCATCACCCCCTCACCACCCCCATCACCACCCCCATCAACACCCCCATCACCACCCCCATCAACACCCCCATCATCACCCCCATCAACACCCCCATCACCATCACCACCCCCATCAAGACCCCATCATCACTCCCATCACCACCCCCATCATCACCCCCATGAACACCCCCATTACCACCCCCATCACCACCCCCATCAACACCCCATCACCACCCCCATCACCACCCCCATCATCATCCCCATCACAACCCCCATCACTACCCCCATCATCACCCCCATCATTACCCCCATCACCACCCCCATCATCACCCCCATCACTACCCCCATCACCACCCCCATCACCACCCCCATCAACACCCCCATCACCACCCCCATCATCACCCCCATCAACACCCCCATCAACACCCCCATCAACACCCCCATCACCACCCCCATCACCACCCCCATCAAGACCCCATCATCACCCCCATCACCACCCCCCATCATCACCCCCATTAACACCCCATCACCACCCCCAACACCACCCCCATCATCACCCCCATCACCACCCCCATCACCACCCCCATCACCACCCCCATCAACACCGCCATCATCACCCCCATCACCACCCCCATCACCACCCACATCACCATCACCATCCCCATCATCACCCCCATCAACACCCCCATCACCACCCCCATCAACACCGCCATCATCACCCCCATCACCACCCCCATCACCACCCCCATCACCACCCCCATCAAGACCCCATCATCACCCCCATCACCACCCCCCATCATCACCCCCATCAACACCCCATCACCACCCCCAACACCACCCCCATTATCACCCCCATCACCACCCCCATCATCACCCCGATCAACACCCCCATCACCACCCCCATCAACACCGCCATCATCACGCCCATCACCACCCCCATCACCACCCCCATCACCACCCCCATCAATACCCCATCATCACCCCCATCACCACCCCCATCATCACCCCCATCAACACCCCCATCACCACCCCCATCAAGACCCCATCATCACCCCCATCACCACCCCCCATCATCACCCCCATCAACACCCCAACACCACCCCCATCATCACACCCATCAACACCCCATCACCACCCCCAACACCACCCCCATCATCACCCCCATCACCACCCCCATCACCACCCTCATCATCACCCCCATCAACAGCCCCATCATCACCCCCATCATCACCCCCATCACCACCCCCCATCATCACCCCCATCAACACCCCATCACCACCCCCAACACCACCCCCATCATCACCCCCATCACCACCCCCATCATCACCCCCATCACCACCCCCATCATCACCTCCATCTACACCCCAATCAACACCCCCATCAACACCCCCATCACCACCCCCATCACCACCCCCATCAAGACCCCATCATCACCCCCATCACCACCCCCCATCATCACCCCCATCAACACCCCATCACCACCCCCAACACCACCTCCATCATCACCCCCATCACCACCCCCATCATCACCCCCATCAACACCCCCATCACCACCCCCATCAACACCGCCATCATCACCCCCATCACCACCCCCATCACCACCCCCATCACCACCCCCATCATCACCCCCATCAACATCCCCATCACCACCCCCATCACCACCCCCATCATCACCCCCATCATCACCCCCATCAACACCCCCATCACCACCCCCATCAACACCCCCATCAACACCCCCATCACCACCCCCATCAACACCCCCATCAACACCCCCATCACCACCGCCCCCATCACCACCCCCATCATCACCCCCATCATCACCCCAACCATCACCCCCATCACCACCCCCATCACCACCCCCATCAACACCGCCATCATCACCCCCATCACCACCCCCATCACCACCCCCATCACCATCCCCATCACCATCCCCATCATCACCCCCATCAACACCCCCATCACCACCCCCATCAACACCGCCATCATCACCCCCATCACCACCCCCATCACCACCCCCATCACAACCCCCATCAAGACCCCATCATCACCCCCATCACCACCCCCCATCATCACCCCCATCAACACCCCATCACCACCCCCAACACCACCCCCATCATCACCCCCATCACCACCCCCATCATCACCCCAGCAACACCCCCATCACCATCCCCATCAACACCGCCATCATCACCCCCATCACCACCCCCATCACCACCCCCATCATCACCCCCATCAACACCCCCATCATCACCCCCATCATCACCCCCATCACCACCCCCCATCATCACCCCCATCAACACCCCATCACCACCCCCAACACCACCCCCATCATCACCCCAATCACCACCCCCATCATCACCCCCATCACCACCCCCATCATCACCTCCATCAACACCCCCATCAACACCCCCATCAACACACCCATCACCACCCCCATCACCACCCCCATCAAGACCCCATCATCACCCCCATCACCACCCCCCATCATCACCCCCATCAACACCCCATCACCACCCCCAACACCACCCCCATCATCACCCCCATCACCACCCCCATCATCACCCCAGCAATACCCCCATCACCACCCCCATCAACACCGCCATCATCACCCCCATCACCACCCCCATCACCACCCCCATCATCACCCCCATCAACACCCCCATCATCACCCCCATCATCACCCCCATCACCAGCTCCTATCATCACCCCCATCAACACCCCATCACCACCCCCAACACCACCCCCATCATCACCCCCATCACCACCCCCATCATCACCCCCATCACCACCCCCATCATCACCTCCATCAACACCCCCATCAACACCCCCATCAACACCCCCATCACCACCCCCATCACCACCCCCATCAAGACCCCATCATCACCCCCATCAACACCCCCCATCATCACCCCCATCAACACCCCATCACCACCCCCAACACCACCCCCATCACCACTGCCCCCATCACCACCCCCATCACCACCCCCCATCATCACCCCCATCAACACCCCATCACCACCGCCAACACCACCCCCATCATCACCCCCATCACCACCCCCATCATCACCCCAGCAACACCCCCATCACCACCCCCATCAACACCGCCATCATCACCCCCATCACCACCCCCATCACCACCCCCATCATCACCCCCATCAACACCCCCATCATCACCCCCATCATCACCCCCATCACCACCCCCCATCATCACCCCCATCAACACCCCATCACCACCCCCAACACCACCCCCATCATCACCCCAATCACCACCCCCATCATCACCCCCATCACCACCCCCATCATCACCTCCATCAACACCCCCATCAACACCCCCATCAACACCCCCATCACCACCCCCATCACCACCCCCATCAAGACCCCATCATCACCCCCATCACCACCCCCCATCATCACCCCCATCAACACCCCATCACCACCCCCAACACCACCCCCATCATCACCCCCATCACCACCCCCATCATCACCCCAGCAATACCCCCATCACCACCCCCATCAACACCGCCATCATCACCCCCATCACCACCCCCATCACCACCCCCATCATCACCCCCATCAACACCCCCATCATCACCCCCATCATCACCCCCATCACCACCCCCTATCATCACCCCCATCAACACCCCATCACCACCCCCAACACCACCCCCATCATCACCCCCATCACCACCCCCATCATCACCCCCATCACCACCCCCATCATCACCTCCATCAACACCCCCATCAACACCCCCATCAACACCCCCATCACCACCCCCATCACCACCCCCATCAAGACCCCATCATCACCCCCATCAACACCCCCCATCATCACCCCCATCAACACCCCATCACCACCCCCAACACCACCCCCATCACCACTGCCCCCATCACCACCCCCATCATCACTCCAACCATCACCCCCATCAACACCTCCATCAACACCCCCATCATCACCCCCATCACCACCCCCATCACCACCCCCATCATCACCCCCATCAACACCCCCATCATCACCCCCACCATCACCCCCATCATCACCCCCACCATCACCCCCATCAACACCCCCATCAACACCCCCATCAACACCCCCATCATCACCCCCACCAACACCCCCATCAACACCCCCATCAACACCCCCATCGTCACCCCCATCAACACCCCCATCATCACCCCCATCACACCAATCACCGCCACCATCGCCCCCATCACAACCACCCATCACTTTCCTCCAGCACCCCCTGTCCAAATTCTTACGTCTCCCACCATCACACCCATTAACCGCCCCCTCCACCACCACCGCCATCATCATCATCCCTCCCTCGCTCCCTCGCCCGCCTCCATCGCCCCCACGTCACAGACCCCGAACCTCCACTCACACGCGCGCGTCTCCACCCCCTCCTCCCCCTCCACCTCCACCCCTTCCTCCCCCTCCACCCCCACCCCCTCTCCCCCCTCTCCCCCCTCTCCTCCCCCCTCCCCCTCTTCCCCCTCTATCCCCTCTCCTCCCCCCTCCCCCCCTCTCCTCCCCCCTCCCCCCCTCTCCTCCTCATCCCTCTTCCCCCTCTCCCACGTCTCCTTCTTCTCCTTTACAAAGACACAGGTCACCCGTGTAGCCTCAACAGGCTGTTGGGGCAAGTGCTGTTAGCAACCACCCGTGAAGGCCGGCACGGCGCACGAGAGGGTGGGGCGGGTGGCCAGCACCACGCCCGGCCGCCTTTGTCTCCCAGTGGCGATGTTGTCACACATCCCACCAAGCACCTTAATTGGGGCTTAGCCGACATAGGGGAGTCCCAGGACCGGTTCAGATAATCGTCACTGGTGTAGGTGGCCGTGAGCGGGAATCGAACTCGGGTGGCCGGGTGGGTAGCGCAGCGTAGCGCTAACCGCTGCGCCACCGCTCCCCGACTCCCCGTCCATCCTCCCATCATGTGCGCGTCCTCTAACCCCCCGCCGCCTGCGTCTCCCCCCCCTCTCCCGCCACCCCCCCTCTCCCGCCCCCCTCCCTCTCTCCAGCCCCTCCCCTCTCTCTCCCCCCCCCCTCTCCCGCCCCCCTCTCTCTCTCCCGCCCCCCCCTCTCTCTCTCCCGCCCCCCTCCCTCCCCCCCTCTCCCGACCCCCCTCCCTCTCCCCCCCTCTCTCTCCCGCCCCCCCTCTCTATAAAGGCGCCGCGTTTTCACGACGTCGCCACCACCGCAGCTGCGCCGCGCACAGCGAGCCGCATTGGGTTCGAATCCCGGCTCCGACTTAAGGTTCGCACGCGTCTTTGTCTTCCCCCTTCTGTGCGCACACGAACCACCTCTCTCATCGATGTAGCGGCGGTGGGGGGGGGCGGGGAGATTGTTTGTTGGTGTTGTTTCTGATTGTTTCGCGCATCGGTTTAATGTCCGACGTTTCGAACCGCGCTGATAACCCAGCACTCATTCACTCCGGCCACTGGCTCGCCTCCTCTTCACTCTCGCATCGCTGTGGTGCGCTGCACGTGAAGCTCACTCGTTCAGTTCTCCAGCCTCCACCACCACCACACTGCAAGCCACAACTACTCACTCACTCACTCACCCACTCACTCACTCACATACTCATTCACTCACCCATTCACTCACTCTCGCACTCACCCACTCACTCACTCACCCACTCACTCACTCACTCACCCACTCACCCACTCACCCACTCACTCACCCACTCACCCACTCACCCACTCACTCACCCATTCACCCATTCACTCACTCACCCACTCACTCACCCACTCACCCACTCACTCACTCACCCACTCACTCACTCACTCACCCACTCACCCATTCACTCACTCACTCACTCACCCACTCACTCACCCACTCACTCACCAACTCACCCAGTCACCCACTCACTCACCCACTCACTCACTCACCCACTCACTCACTCACTCATTCACTCACTCACACACTCAGTCACTCATCCGTTCACCCACTCACTCATTCATTCACTCACCCAATCATTTACTCACCCACTCACTCACCCACCCACTCACTCACCCACTCACTCACTCATTCACTCACTCACTCACTCACCCACTCAGTCACTCATCCGTTCACCCACTCACTCACCCATTCATTCACTCATCCATTCGCTCACTCTCTCACCCACTCACTCACTCAGCCACTCACTCAGCCACTCACTCAGCCACTCACTCAGCCACTCACTCACCCATTCACTCACTCACTCACTCACCCACTCACTCACCCATTCATGCACTCATCAATTTACTCACTCACTCACCCACTCACTCACTGACCCACTCACTCACTCACCCACTCACATACTCACCCACTCACTCACCCATTCATTCACTCACCCACTCAGTTACTCATCCGTTCACCCAGTCACTCACTCACCCATTCAGTCACTCATCCATTCACCCATTCACTCACTCACTCATTCATCCACTCACTCACTCACCCACTCACCACTCAGCAGGTCACCTCACTTCCACATTGGAATCGCCTCTCGCATCTCTACCATCATCATCACTGTCACCACTATCACCATCACCACCATGACCACTACCATCACCACCACCATCATCACTATCATCACCATCATCACCACCATCACCACCATCATCACCATGACCATCACCACCATCATCACCACCATCATCCCCATGACCATCACCACCGTCACCAACCACAACCACCATCATCACTATCATCATCCCCATCACCACCACCACCATCATCATCACCATCGCCATCATCATCCCCAATCTCTCCTAAGAACATCGCTCCACTGGCTAGCGCGTGCGCGCCAATCTACCAGCCACGGCTTGAAGAGTGCTGCGTGTTACTGGTCGCCTCGTGCTAACTAACTCACTAACTCACTCACTCACTAACTCACTCACTAACTCACTCACTCACTCACTCACTCACTAACTCACTCACTCACTCACTCACTAACTCACTCACTAACTCACTCACTCACTAACTAACTCACTCACTCACTAACTCAATCACTCACTCACTCACTCAATCACTCACTAACTCACTCACTCACTAACTCACTCACTCACTAACTCACTCACTCCCTAACTCACTCATTCATCCATTCACTCATTTAAACTCACCTGCTAACACACTCACCCACTCACTAAACTCACCCACTCACTCACAAATTCACTCTACCATCCACCCACTCACCACACTCGTACAATATATTATAATATATTATCATAATTTATTATAATTTATCTATTATCATCTATTATCAACCATTATCATAATAATTTATTATAATCATAATCTATTATCATCATCATCTATTGTCATCTATCATCATCAGCTATCATCATCTATTATCATCATCATGATCAGCTATCATCATCTATTATCATCATCTATTGTCATCGATGTCGATCGTGCTGTTTGTTGCTGACCGCTCTGGCGTTGGGCACTGCGCCCAGAGAGGCCGTATAACCCACACGGCATGAATACATAATACATCTACACACGTCGACACAAATAGATAGAGAACGTCCAGAGAACGTTCACGGGCACGTGTCAGACCCCCTGAGGACGAGAGCGGCGACGTGGCGGGTCGAGACTCGGCGCGCAGTGGCAGCCACAAGGCGCCGCGGAGGCGAAGACGGCCCTAGAGGGCCGTCCCCTGGCGGAGATGGAGCGACGGCAAAGTACAGAGGGATGTTGACTACCTCGCCCGGTGCGCAGGAGGTCGTGGGTCTTGATCCCGACCCTGGCGATGCCTGATGCTGCTGCTGCTGTTGTGTATTTGGAGTTTGCGTGTCTCTCTCTCTCTCTGTTTCCACCTCCACATTTCGGCTCAACATCACGCGCCTCGAGTCTTTGTCCGTGATACATGTACACGCAGAGATGTCGATGATGATGATGATAATCCACTCTTCGTTGGGCCATCGTTCGTGATGGCCAGGCTCCGTGGGGCCTTGCACCTGGTAAAATGACAACATTTCAGTTCGTATTTAGTTATGTAGCGCGCCAGTAGCATGGTCGTAGTTGGGTTCCTGAAGAACACCGCGTTATGGGAAAATCGCGTTATAACAACATAATATAGAACATAAAGCACGGTCCGTGAGATGCGTAACGCAGGCCGAGCAAAGACCGAGCCGCGTGGGTAACATCCAGCAGCATCCAGCAGCAGCATCCAGCAGCATCCCAATGCCTTGTGTGGCGATGATGATGATGATGCTGTATCGAGGCAGCAGCCGCTAGTACCGCGTTATATCCTATTCGCGTTCGAGAAAAGTGCGTTCCCTTAAGTATATTCATCATCATGGGACCTCCTTTGCCAGTGCAAAACAGCTGTGTTGGGATGTTAAAACAGCAATCTGAAACCTCCTCCTCATCATCATCATCGTCGTCGTCATCGCGTTATGTCTCCAAGTGGCGTTGTGAAAACAACGCGGGGCGTGATGAGGAGAACAGACAGTAGAACCCCTCACAACGACCACCGCTGTTAGCGACTATAGAGCCCAAGGTGCAGTGTATAGTGTAGTGTATAGTGTAGTATGTAGTGTAGTGTGTAGTGTAGTGTGTAGTAGTGTAGTAGTATAGTGTATAGTAGTGTAGTGTATCGTGTAGTGTGTAGTAGTGTAGTGTATAGTGTAGTATATAGTGGTGTAGTGTATAGTGTAGTGTGTAGTAGTGTAGTGTATAGTAGTGTAAAGTGTAGTGTATAATGTAGTGTATAGTAGTGTAGTGTATCGTGCGTAGTAGTGTAGTGTATAGTGTAGTATATAGTGGTGTAGTGTATAGTGTAGTGTGTAGTCGTATAGTGTATAATAGTGTAGTGTATAGTAGTGTATAGTGTAGTGTATAGTAGTGTAGTGTTTAATGGTGTATAGTGTAGTGTATAGTGGTGTATAGTAGTGTATAGTGTAGTGTAGAGTAGTGTAGTGTATAATGTAGTGTAGTATGTAGTAGTGGAGTGTACAGTAGTGTATAGTGTAGTGCCTCCATAGAGCCAAATGTGTTCGCTTACCGACCATTCCCCTGTTAACGACAGGCTGTTATAGGTACAGTAAATATTAATTACAGTGAGGGAAAAAAGTATTTGATCCCATGCTGATTTTGTACGTTTGCCCACTGACGAAGAAATGATCAGTCTATAATTTTAATGGTAGGTTTATTTGAACAGTGAGAGACAGAATAACAACAACAAAAATCCAGATTAACGCATGTAAAAAATGTTATAAATTGATTTGCATTTATATGAGGGAAATAAGTATTGCAAAACATGACTTAGTACTTTGTGGTAAAACACTTGTTGGCAATCACAGAGGTCAGACGTTTCTTGTAGTTGGCCACCAGGTTTGCACACATCTCAGGAGGGATTTTGTCCCACTCCTCTTTGCAGATCTTCTCCAAGTCATTAAGGTTTCGAGGCTGACGTTTGGCAACTCTAACCTTTAGCTCCCTCCACAGATTATCTATGGGATTAAGGTCTGAAGACTGGCTAGGCCACTCCAGGACCTTAATGTGCTTCTTCTTGAGCCACTCCTTTGTTGCCTTGGCCGTGTGTTTTGGGTCAGTGTCATGCTGGAATACCCATCCACGACCCATTTTCAATGCCCTGGCTGAGGGAAGGAGGTTCTCACCCAAGATTTGACGGTACATGGCCCCGTCCATCGTCCCTTTGATGCGGTGAAGTTGTCCTGTCCCCTTAGCAGAAAAACACCCCCAAAGCATAATGTTTCCACCTCCATGTTTGACGGTGTTCTTGGGGTCATAGGCAGCATTCCTCCTCCTCCAAACACGGCGAGTTGAGTTGATGCCAAAGAGCTCCATTTTGGTCTCATCTGACCACAACACTTTCACCCACTTGTCCTTTGAATCATTCAGATGTTCATTGGCAAACTTCATACGGGCATGTATATGTGCTTTCTTGAGCAGGGGGACCTTGCGGGCACTGCAGGATTTCAGTCCTTCACGGCGTAGTGTGTTACCAACTGTTTTCTTGGTGACTATGGTCCCAGCTGCCTTGAGATCATTGACAAGATCCTCCCGTGTAGTTCTAGGCTGATTCCTCACCGTTCTCATGATCATTGCAACTCCACGAGGTGAGATCTTGCATGGAGCCCCAGGCCGAGGGAGATTGACAGTTCTTTTGTGTTTCTTCCATTTGCGAATAATCGCACCAACTGTTGTTACCTTCTCACTAAGCTAATTGGCGATGGTCTTGTAGCCCATTCCAGCCTTGTGTAGGTCTACAATCTTGTCCCTGACATCCTTGGAGAGCTCTTTGGTCTTGGCCATGGTGGAGAGTTTGGAATCTGATTGATTGATTGCTTCTGTGAACAGGTGTCTTTTATACAGGTAACAAGCTGAGATTAAGAGGACTCCCTTTCAGAGTGTGCTCCTAATCTCAGCTCGTTACCTGTATAAAAGACACCTGGGAGCCAGAAATCTTTCTGATTGAGAGGGGGTCAAATACTTATTTCCCTCATTAAAATGCAAATCAATTTATAACATTTTTGACATGCGTTTTTCTGGATTTTGTTGTTGTTATTCTGTCTCTCACTGTTCAAATAAACGTACCATTAAAATTATAGACTGATCATTTCTTTGTCAGTGGGCAAACGTACAAAATCAGCAGGGGATCAGATATTTTTTCCCTCACTGTAATGTATTGATTAACCATGTTTCTTTTAATATCATGTGTTTATAATGTTGTTAGTATCTTTATGCATGAATATAAATTGTTGAATATCAGAAAGTGCATTTTGAGTGAGAAAGGGGTAATTTCCGATGCTATCAGAACGATTTAAGCCTTCAACGTGCATTCCTATCCTCACTTAACGACCAAATCGCTTAGCGATCGGTCTCGTGGAACCAATCAATCACCGTCGTTAGGAAGAGGAGGTTCCAATGTTGTCAGTTTTACATCAACCGCGTTGTATCCAATTTGCCTTCGCGTTATAGAGAGAGAGAAAACGCGTTATCTAAACACGTTCATCAACCGCGTTGTATCCAATTTGCCTTCGCCCCGGAGCCGGCTGCGTCGTTGAAACGGTGGCGCGTGATCGTGCGAGACGGAGGCATTCATCCAGCAGTAGATAGATCATTGTATGTCTGTTGAACTTCGTTCGCACCAATCGTACGCAGCCAACCGTGCTTATCGAAGGTGCAGTGTTAAATATATGGACAGTGTTGAGTCTATGGGCAGTGTTGAGTCCGTGTGCAGTGTTGAATCTATGTGCAGTGTTGAGTCTATGGGAAGTGTTGAGCTATGGACAGTGTTGAGTCTATTGGCAGTGTTGAATCTATGGGTAGTGTTGAGTCTATGGGTAGTGTTGAGTCTATGTGCAGTGTTGAGTCTATGGGCAGTGTTGAGTCTATGGACAGTGTTGAGTCTATGGGCAGTGTTGCGTTTATGTGCAGTGTTGAGTCTATGAGCAGTGTTGAGTCTATGGGCAGTGTTGAGTCTATGGGTAGTGTTAGTCTATGGGCAGTGTTGAGTCTATGAGCAGTGTTGAGTCTATGGGCAGTGTTGAGTCTATGGGCAGTGTTGCGTTTATGTGCAGAGTTGAGTCTATGAGCAGTGTTGAGTCTATGGGCAGTGTTGAGTCTATGGGTAGTGTTAGTCTATGGGCAGTGTTGGTCTATGGGCAGTGTTAGTCTAAGGGTAGTGTTGAGTCTATGGGCAGTGTTAGTCTAAGGGTAGTGTTAGTCTATGGGTAGTGTTAGTCTAAGGGTAGTGTTGAGTCTATGGGCCGTGTTAGTCTAAGGGTAGTGTTAGTCTATGGGTAGTGTTAGTCTAAGGATAGTGTTGAGTCTATGGGCCGTGTTAGTCTAAGGGTAGTATGTATGTACGTGGAATTTTTTTCGTACCGTACGTAGCCAACCGTGCTAATTGTTGGTGCGGGGAAAAACAACACTAAACACACACACATCACATACGCACCACACATACCACACACACGTACCGCATGCACGCCACACACATCACACATATCACACACACACACCACATTCACACATCGCACACACACCACACACATCACACACACACATCACACACACACATCACACACACATCACACACCACATTCACCACACACACACCACACACACACCACACACCACGCACACACACCCTACACAGAGACCACACACACACCACACACACACTATACACACCACACACACCAGACACACATACACCACACACACACCACACACACCACACATACACCACACACATCAAACACACACTACACACACACACCACACTACACGCACACACCACACACACACCACACACATCACACACACACATCACACACACACCACACACCACACACACAGAGAGTCACCACACACACACACCACACACACACTCCACACACTCCACACACACACTACACACACACATCACACACTACACACACAGAGAGTCACCACACACACATCACACACACACCACACTACACGCACACACCACACACACACCACACACATCACACACACACATCACACACACACCACACACCACACACACAGAGAGTCACCACACACACACACCACACACACACTCCACACACTCCACACACACACTACACACACACATCACACACTACACACACAGAGAGTCACCACACACACATCACACACACACCACACACACACTACACACACACACTACACATACACCACACACACACATCACACACATTACACACACACATCACACACACACACATCACCCACACACTACACACACACATCACACACCACACACACTACACACACACATCACACACACCCCACACACAGACTACACACACACATCACACACACACTACACACACACATCACACACACCACACACACAGAGAGTCATCACACGCGCCCTGCACGCGACCACAGCGCTACTGATGGAGGCCGCGCCACCTCCCGCCCCCCACCCGCCCCCAGCCCCCCTCCCGCCCCCCTCCTGCTTCCCTCCCGCCCCCCTCTCGCCCCCCCCCCGGCCGTTATCTGAGCGGAACGAGGTGACAGCTCTCATCACGCGCGAGACGCGAGACGCGGGGAGCGGGGGGAGGGGCTGGGGGGGCACATGGGGGGGGGGGCACGTGGGGGGGGGTACGTAGGGGGGGGGGTACGTAGGGGGGGGGGTACGTGAATGTGGATGTGTGTGTGAGTGTGTGTGTCGGTGTACGTGGTGTGTGTGTGTCGGTGTGCGTGGGGGGTGTGTGTGTCGGTGTGTGTGAGTCGCGGAGCGTGGTGTGTGTGTCGGTGTGTGTGTGTCGGGGTGCATGGTGTGTGTGTGTGTTGGGGTGCGTGGTGTGTGTGTGTGTGTCGGTGTGTGTGAGTCGCGGAGCGTGGTGTGTGTGTCGGTGTGTGTGTGTCGGGGTGCGTTGTGTGTGTGTGTCGGTGTACGTGGTGTGTGTGTGTCGGGGTGCGTGGTGTGTGTGTGTCGGGGTGCGTGGTGTGTGTGTTGGTGTGCGTGGTGTGTGAGTCGGTGTGTGTCGGTGTGTGTGTGTCGGTGTACGTGGTGTGTGTGTGTCGGTGTGCGTGGTGTGTGTGTCGGGGAGCGTGGTGTGTGTGTGTCGGTGTGTGTCGGTGTGTGTGAGTCAGGGTGCGTGGTGGGTGTGTGTCGGGGTGCGTGGTGTGTGTGTGTGTTGGTGTGCGTGGTGTGTGAGTCGGTGTGCGTCGGTGTGTGTGTGTCGGGGTGCGTGGTGTGTGTGTGTCGGGGTGCGTGGTGTGTGTGTGTCGGTGTGCGTGGTGTGTGTGTGTCGGGGTCCGTGGTGTGTGTGTGTCGGTGTGTGTGTGTCGGGGTGCGTGGTGTGTGTGTGTTGGTGTACGTGGTGTGTGTGTGTCGGGGTGCGTGGTGTGTGTGTGGTGTGCGTGGTGTGTGTGGTGTGTGTGTGTGGTGTGTGTGTGTGTGTAGTGTGTGTGTTGGGGTCGCTGGCCCCCGAAGTCCCTCCATGCTCCGTGCGTATGGCAGGGGCCCCGCCGTGCGCCGACCCCTCGCTACTCTGCGAGTAGCTGCTGCCGTCGCTGGGCTCATCGCCCGACGGCTCCCCTCCCTGGTCCGTCCCTCCGTGAGCTCGTGTGAGAGGCATAGCTCGCCGCACGCCCTCGTTCACTTGCAAACGCTGCGTTGTCTCTCCACGGCTCACGCGCTATTAAACGGGGGTCAGGGGTCGGAGGGCGAACGACGCTGCCCTCACACTGCGCGAGTCCCGGCGTCGACAGACGGAGCGGGGACCTGCGGGCGCACCGACCCCTTCCCCCACACTACGAGCGCACACACCTGCACACACGCGACACCCACTCGTGCGTCGCTCTACGCAGCGCTCACTCACGTGGCGAACCACTGTGTACACACGCGCACCCACACACGCCGCTCCGCGCACTCCAACTCAACTCACGTTATGATCGCGCCCCTGTATCACACACGGAGTGAACCCACGCGGCACCCGCTCTAGCGCCGCTCTGCGCAGCACTCCCCCGAGGCGAGCCGCAGCACGACACTCACCCCTGATTACTCGCGTTATGATCGCGCACCTGTATCGCGTACGGGGTGGACGCACGCACACACACGCAGCTCCCCACGCGACACACTGCTCAACAAGATCACGCGAGACCACTCTTTGCTATTAATGATTTATTGTCCGCTACCTGGAACTAGGTGTTAAATCCGTGAGTCGACGAGGCTGGCCTATGCTGATACCTTTATACCTATTCCCGATGTATCTACTATGATTCTAATTCACCTTCTTACTCACTGTTAGGTGCTCACGGCGGTCCGTTGATCTCCTGCTCGCAGCGTACCGTGGTGCGTCTCACGGACGTCTGGGTCGCTGGGCTGGAGCTAGTGGTGTCGCCTGGTGCTGGAGTCAAGAGCCCGATTTCCCCTTTGCGCTCCCTATTTATCCTCCCTACCTCAAAGGGATGCGGCTCTGAACAATAGGCTCGCGACCCTCTGGCACGCGCACGGCGGTTCCGGGCGCTTTTGATATGCGCGGCGCAAATTCCAATCAATCCCTTTCTCACGCAGGCCCCCCCATTATTGCAGTTCATGCGGCGGCGTCCGTCACAAAGGCTCGCCGTGGGAATCTGTGCACGGGCTCCTCGCGCGCCTCCCCTCTCCCGATCTATTCATACCTTCAGCTCAATCATTTACCCTCCCCAACAATTGTGCCTGCGCGCTCAAGCGCAACTATCCCAACCTTCCGCGACTATGCGCAAGAGCCCCTGTGGTCCTGCTACTCATGCTGTCCCGTCCTTCCCCTGCTGGCCTCGTCGACGCGTGGGGGGTGGTGTGTGTGGGGGATGCGTTTCAACCGTGGTGGCCGAATGCCCTTCGCCGCGGCCACACCATATTAAGGCCGGTCGCAGCGCCGCGGTGCAACGTAGCGTCGGGGGAGGTCATCCAATTCCCTGATCGCCGGAAACCGTGAGAGTTAATCCCGATAAGGGTTTCTCGGATAAAAACCGGTCGATCAGGTGTCCTCCCCTTCCCGCTCTATGGGGGGGGGGGATGCGTGCGGGTGTGTTCATGTGAGGTGAGGTGAGGGGGACGTGGGGTCGGCTCCGTCGCTTGGTGGTGGCGAGGCCGCAGATGGGGCGCCTGCTGAACGGCTTCGTGGCGGCGGCATCACATAGCCCCCCCGAGGTGCCAGTCCCCGTCCCGGGTTGACTGGAGCACCTTGCTTGGGCCGCGCCCACGAGGAAACGTTGCGGGGTCCGGGGGATCCGTCCGGACCTGGTGGCTGGTCTCGGGGTGGGTGGTTCCGTCCTCTGTGGCTCCTGCGGCGGCCTCCTCCTCCACTCCAGCGGCTCTCCCCGTCCTCCGGCACCTGTGGGCTGGGGCACAAACTCAGCAGCGGAAGGGTTTAGGGGCCATCGTCTGCGCCGTCTCCGGACTGGATCGGGGCGTCTCGGGGGCTCGGCGGGGCCCATGTAGTGTGCGAGGCCCCCCAACACGAGGGGTGCGGGTACTCCGGGATTTCGGGGCCTTCGGGTGACGGGGTTCTCTCTCGCCGGGGCCACTTTCCATGGTTTTAAGCGGCGGACATTGACCACCGTCTCTCGACCCCTCTCCCCGCCATAAATTTGTACCGTCCAGGGGGAGATCTGCCGCACCACGGTCCAGGGTCCCCGCCAGTAGGTCGTCAGTTTCCCCACCTGCCCGGCCCCGACGCGAGGGGTGTGTAGCCACACCTTAGCGTCTGTCAGGAATAAGGGGGGTTCCATGCGGGGTCGGGTGTCCTGTTCCTGCCGCCGATGCGCGGCTTCCCCTTGCGGGTATGCTCGGCCTCGGGCTTCTCGCAGAGTCTCCAACAGGTGTTCCACGGGGCGGCTTCCCTCCTCCGGCTGGGGGGAAGGGACGCCGAATAGCAGATCTACGGGTAAACGAGACTCACGGCCGAAAATCATTAAAAACGGGGTTTGTCCCGTCGACGTGTGTACGGTGGTGGCGTAGGCGAAAAGGGCGTAGGGGAGGTGTTCGTCCCAATCCCGTTGATTTGCGGCCGCCATACGTTTGAGTTTCCCCGCTAGGGTCTGATTCATGCGCTCTACCATACCGTTCGCTTGGGGGTGGTACGCTGTGGTTCGGTCCTTCTGGATTCCGAATTCTCGGCACAGTGCCTGGAACAGCTCGGCCTCGAACTCGCTACCCTGGTCGGTGAGGACTCGTTCTGGGATCCCGTGCTTCAGTACGTAATGTTCCACGATAGCCCGGGCCACCACCAAGGCCCGTTTTATCAGGGATGGCCACTGCCACGGGGTAGCGGGTGAAATACTCTACTGCGACTAGGATATACCGGTTGCCTCGATGGGATCGCGGGAATGGCCCCTGTAGATCGATCCCGACCAGCTGATTCGTGCGGCTGACGCGGAACGGCCTTAGGGGTACCTGGTATCGTGCCGGTTTCGGCCCGCACTGCTGACAGGCGCGGCAGCCCTGTACCCAGGCCGCCACGTCTTGTGCCAATTTGGGCCAGAGATACTGGCGACGCAGGGTCTCTCGAGTGCGTCGTTCCCCATCGTGGCCCCCGAGTGGGTGGTCATGCACCAGCTGTAGCAGCTGGGGTCGCACCTGGGCAGGAACACAGATGCACCCCGGCTGGCCGGCCTCGGTTAACTCCTGTACTACTCCGTTCTGCACACACAACCGGGCATACAAACCGCTCCAGGGTCCTGGTAGGGCGCTCTTTTCCTCCCGCAGTGCTGCCTCCACTGCCGCCAGATCGGGATCTCGCTGCTGGGTCTGTCTCAGCTGCTCGTCGTTCAGGCCTGGGAAGGCGCAGCCGACGTCCTCCTGGATCCATCTGATCGGGTCCCGAGCCGCGGGTCCCGCGCTTGCCGGGCGGTCGACGGGATCCTCGGTGCCACCTGTAAGGGTCTCTGTGGCGCACACTGCACTCTCCCTCGCTGGGGGGGGGTAAGTGGCCGCGGCCTCTCGGGGGTCCGTTGCCTGCCGGCAGCGTCCCCCCGTGAAACACGGGCAGGCCTCCTCCGCCCTTGTCTCGGCGTACACCGTGGGCCGCCTCGACAAGGCGTCCGCGTTTGCATGCGTCCGGCCAGCCCGATACTCGATTTGCAGGTTGTACTCCTGCAACTGTGCCAACCACCGGGCCATCTGCCCCCGTGGCTCCTTGAATGTAAGAAGGAACTGCAGAGCATAATGGTCAGTGCGTACGCGACATTTCCTGCCGTACAAATACGGCCGGAACTGCTTACATGCGAAAATCACGGCGTACAACTCTTGGCGGGTCACGCAATAGTTCAGCTCGGCCCCACTCAAGGTCCGGCTGGCGTACGCGATGACTCGTTCCGTCCCATCCTGTACCTGTGACAACACCGCGCCCAGCCCGCTGCTGCAGGCGTCGGTGTGCAAAATAAAATTGGTGGTAAAATCGGGGAAAGCGAGGGTGGGGGCGTGGGTGAGGTGGTCTTTGAGAGTGGTGAAGGCCGTCTGGCAGGCCCCCGTCCACTGATAGGGGTGCTTAGGGGAGGTGAGTTGGGTGAGGGGGCGTGCAATCTCGCTGAATCCCTTTACAAATCGACGATAATAGGTGGCGAGCCCTAAAAATGATCGGATCTCCGTCAGATTCCTTGGCCGTGGCCACTCCACTACGGCGCGTACCTTCTCCGGATCGGTGTGCACGCCTGCCTCGCTGACGCGGTGCCCGAGGTACCCCACCTCGCGTTGTGCGATGTAACACTTACGTGGCTTGAGCTTGAGATGAGCTGCTTGCAGTCGCTGGAATACTTCCCGTAACCTGGACCAATGCTCAGACAAAGATCTACTGAACACTATCACATCGTCCAAGTAAATCAGGCACTGTTCCCATTGCAAGCCCCGCATCACCAACTCCATCAGCCGCTGGAACGTCGCGGGCGCATTGGTGAGTCCGAACGGGAGTACTCGAAACTCGAATAGCCCCATCAGGGTGGTGAATGCGGTTTTCGGCCGATCCTCCTCCGCCATCTCCACCTGCCAGTACCCGGACGCGAGATCGAGGGTGGAAAAATATCGCGCTCCGGCGAGGCTGTCGAAGGTGTCGTCGATGCGGGGTGTGGGGAAGGCATCGCCGAGCGTGACTGCATTCAGTTTACGGTAATCGACGCAGAACCGGGTTGACCCATCCTTTTTCGTTACTAGTACCACTGAGGCTGACCAGGGGCTCGCCGAGGGCTGAATTATGTTATCGCGAAGCATGTCCCCAACTGCCTCTTTGATTTGGGCGCGTTCGGGTGCGCCCACTCGGTACGCAGGGAGTTTGATGGGTCGGGCTGCACCGGTGTCAATTTGGTGCTTAACAAGGTCGGTCCGACCCACGTCCGAGTCGTGTTCACTGAATACGTCGGCATACTCCCGCAGTAACACGCGCAGCCGATCGGCCTCTCCCTTAGGTAAATCCGCCCATGGTACATGTAACGCGTCGAGCAGGGGAATGACCTCGGCTCGGGGAGTCGGGCCGACTCGCCAGGCCAGGTCCTGGTCACCCTCAGGACGACCGGGGTCCTCAGCCCAGAGTGCGAACACCGAGTCGTTAGAGTGGCGTGCGTGCAGGGGGTGTATGGTGGCTATCGGGGTGTGCCGTCGCAGTATCGCTGGGGTACTGTGGGGGTTAAACATCCACATAAACAATCGGTCCCCATCTGCGTTTACCAACGTGGCGGATCCAACGACCCCATACCGTTTTGCCAACTCTGGGTGAGGAGTTAGCATTACCTCTCCTGATGGTCGGAGCGCGGGGTCGGTGGGGGATGTTGCCACCGGCACCAGCATCTCGGTGAGCGGCCCGATGGTGACTGCCGTCGCCAGGATAGCGGCCACAGGTGCGAAGCGGGGGCGCGTTGGTTCTCGTCCCAGGAACGGTATCCGCTCGCCGTTGCTCTCCATGGTGGCATCGCTGGCGGGGTTGCACGTTGAGTCCCAGCTGTTCTAAGAGGTCGGTACCTGCGATACACTCGTGACACAACGCACTCGACACGTAGAACTCCTGGGTGCACACCTGGCTGCCTATGCGGACCTCTAGGGTGGCTCTCCCCAGCAGCCCCATTCCGGCTCTGCTCGCCGTGTGCAGCGCGCGGTCCGGTGCCTGCAGGTGACGCACGTCGACCTCGATCGCGCTGCAGTGCGCTGCGCTCACGAGCGAGGCCACCGCCCCCGTGTCCAGCAGGATTCGGGTACGCACTCCGTTTACCTCCCCTTCCACCAGCGACGTGGCCCCCGTGATTCCCGCCACCAGCTCCCGCAGCCAGTCGCCAGGAGTCGCCGCGTTCCTTGGTGTCGTGGCTGGAATCTGTGTGGAGATCGCTCGCTCGCCATTATCATTACGGCTGGTTTGGGTCGGGTCTACGTCGATTTCATCCCCCGGTGGTCCCCTCTCTAGGGGGACCTTAGTGTTTGACCTATGCATCTGCCTCGCACGGGCAGGCTGAGGGCAGTCCCTCCTGAGATGCCCTCGCCGGTCGCACACATAACACGTCTGGGGAGGGGTGGTGGCTCCGTAGTGGGCCCCCTGCCCGCTCCCTCTCCCTGTACGCAGTTGTTCTAACTCGGACTCTAATTGGGATACTTTCCCGGCCAGCCCCCCTACTGTGGAGTGTAGTTCACCCATCTCAGACTGGATGGTCTTCACATTTTTATTCGCTTCCTCGCGTACTTGGGTTACCTTACCGTCCATTCGGTCTACCCGGCCAGCAATATCTCCCATGCCGGTCTGTAACCCGGCTACCCACCCCGGGGTCGTCTCGCGGGGTCTCTGGGGCTCTCTTGCCCGTCTCCTTATGGGGCTGGCGGGCTCCTCCTCATCCTCCTCCTCGTCAGGGATGAGGCTCGCCACGGTGCACTCCTGTCCCGACCCTCGGAGCTGCGCGCGTTCACTGGAGAGCTCCTCACACTCCAGTGCTTGCTCGACTAGGGTATCGAAGGGGAGGCCTGCGCTACCCCTTTTGGGCTGCCACCATGCGGTGCGAGCTAGGTACCTGAGTAGCTTGTCTGCAGCTAGCGCGTCAATGACCTCCTTCGCGAACTCTGGGCGGGCGATCCGGGTTAGTGATCACACGTCCTCGGCGTAGTCTCGAAAGTCCTCGCCAGGTTGGCATCGGCGCGCCTCTAAGGCCGTCTTTGCCTGTATCGCGTTGCGCGTGCCGAAACGCCGATCTAATCTACGCATTAGTTCCTCTAGTTGGGTTTGCGCGCTTTCGGGTAGGGCCTCTACAAAGTCGGCTGCCCGCCCCTCCAGGTTCAACGTAAGATGTCGTAACGCCTGCGCGTCCGACCAGCCATTAAGCTCTTTAGCACCTATGATATTGCGGGAAAACGCTTTCCATGTAGGGGTCCCCTGGCCGGTGAACACATGCCTTACCTTTGCGTGGAGTAACGCGCTAACTTCCCGTGAAGATGTGAGGGTTCGTACGACTTCTGACACCAAATTGTTGGGGTCGCTGGCCCCCGAAGTCCCTCCATGCTCCATGCGTATGGCAGGGGCCCCGCCGTGTGCCGACCCCTCGCAACTCTGCGAGTAGCTGCTGCCGTCGCTGGGCTCATCGGCTGACGGCTCCCCTCCCTGGTTCGTCCCTCCGCGAGCTCGTGTGAGAGGCATAGCTCGCCGCCCGCTCTCGTTCACCTGCAAACGCTGCGTTGTCTCTCCATGGCTCACGCGCTATTAAACGGGGGTCAGGGGTAGGAGGGCGAACGACGCTGCCCTCACACTGCGCAAGTCCCGGCGGTGACAGACGGAGCGGGGACCTGCGGGCGCACCGACCCCTTCCCCCACACTACGAGCGCACACACCTGCACACACGCGACACCCACTCGTGCGCCGCTCTACGCAGCGCTCACTCACGTGGCGAACCACTGTGTACACACGCGCACCCACACACGCCGCTCCGCGCACTCCAACTCAACTCACGTTATGATCGCGCCCCTGTATCACACACGGAGTGAACCCACGCGGCACCCGCTCTCGCGCCGCTCTGCGCAGCGCTCCCCCGAGGCGAGCCGCAGCACTACACTTTACCCCTGATTACTCGCGTTATGATCGCGCACCTGTATCGCGCACGGGGTGGACGCACGCACACACACGCAGCTCCCCACGCGACACACTGCTCAACAAGATCACGCGAGACCACGCTTCGCTATTAATGATTTATTGTCTGCTACCTGGAACTAGGTGTTAAATCCGTGAGTCGACGAGGCTGGCCTACGCTGATACCTTTATACCTATTCCCGATTTATCTACTATGATTCTAATTCACCTTCTTACTCACTGTTAGGTGCTCACCGCGGTCCGTTGATCTCCTGCTCGCAGCGTACCGTGGTGCGTCTCACGGACGTCCGGGTCGCTGGGCTGGAGCTAGTGGTGTCGCCTGGTGCTGGAGTCAAGAGCCCGATTTCCCCTTTGCGCTCCCTATTTATCCTCCCTACCTCAAAGGGATGCGGCTCTGAACAATAGGCTCGCGACCCTCTGGCACGCGCACGGCGGTTCCGGGCGCTTTTGATATGCTAATTAATGCTCAACCTGCGCGGCGCAAATTCCAATCAATCCCTTTCTCACGCAGGCCCCCCCATTATTGCAGTTCATGCGGCGGCGTCCGTCACAAAGGCTCGCCGTGGGAATCTGTGCACGGGCTCCCCGAGCGCCTCCCCTCTCCCGATCTATTCATACCTTCAGCTCAATCATCCAATTCCCTGATCGCCGGAAACCGTGAGAGTTAATCCCGATAAGGGTTTCTCGGATAAAAACCGGTCGATCAGGTGTCCTCCCCTTCCCGCTCTATGAGGGGGGGGGATGCTTGCGGGCGTGTTCATGTGAGGTGAGGTGAGGGGGACGTGGGGTCGGCTCCGTCGCTTGGTGGTGGCGAGGCCGCAGATGGGGCGCCTGCTGAATGGCTTCGTGGCGGCGGCATCACATGTGTGTTGTGTGTGTGTCAGTGTGTGTGTGTGTTGGTGTGCGTGGTGTGTGTGTGTCAGTGTGCGTGGTGTATGTTTGTGTGTGTGTCGTTGTGCGTGGTGTGTGTGTGTAGGTGTGTGTGGTGTGTCGGTGTGTGTGGTGTATGTCAGTGTGCGTGGTGTGTGTGTGTCGGAGTGCGTGGTGTGTGTGTGTCGGAGTGTGTGTTGTGTGTGCAGTCTGGCAAAACAACCCCCTACCTCCTCACGGTGCCGGACGGGCAAAACTGTCGTGGACATTGCTGTGAGGGGAGGGCCAATGCCCATTGGCCTCTCCCCTCATGGCGTCTGTGACCACCACAGTGGCTAAACGGGGGCTCTGGAAGAGTGCGAGGGGCTGGTAATCACTCCATCTTCAATTAATTACCACGAGACCACGACTTAAACATAAATATGTAACTAATAAGCTTGTGCCGGAGGCCCCGGGGGGACAGGCTTCTATGACGTCTCCTGGCCAAACCCCAATTGGCGGAGCCAGGAGATTGAATCTTCACCCTCGGGGCTCCTCCAGAAACAACATAAAACCACTGCGGATGGCCACGTCGAATGTTCGATCGCTCACTGCGGAGGAGAGGCTGCCACTCCTTTGTCGGGAGCTGGACCGGTACCGCCTGGATCTCTGTGGCATTCAGGAGGTCCGGTGGACCGGTTCTGGCTCCTGCCACCATGAGGGGTGGACAGTCCTCCACTCGGGGCAGGAGATGCCAAACAAAAGAATGAAGGGGGCGTGGGAGCGTGGCGGTGAGGTGTGGGAAGCTGTAAGCCCCAGGATACTTTGGGCTCGCCTTCCCATCAACCGGAGGTGAGGAGTGGTGGTCGTGGTTACTTATGTCCCCACCGAAGACGAACATCCGTGGAGGGATGCAGGCAAAGCCGATGAGTCAGATGCCTTCTTTGACCTGTCACAGGTGCTGGCTAAAGTGGCCACTCGGTACAGAGTCATCTTGTTGGGTGACTTCACTGCCCGAGTTGGTCATGATGCTGGCACCTGGTCTGGAGTGATTGGAAGGCATGGGCCAGATCAGCTCAATAACAACGGTAGGAGGCTGCTAGATTTTTGTGCAGCCCATGGGCTTGTAATTACCAACACGCTCTTCCGGCATCGGCGCATCCACACAACATCATGGATGCATGCCGGGTCCAAGCAAGAACATCTGCTGGACTACATAGTGACGGACCAGCGGATGCGAGCCCATGTCCTTGACCCCAGGACCTACCGTGGAGCTGATCTGCCCTCTGACCATCGACTAGTCATCTGTAAGATGTGCCTGCCATTCTTCCACTCCGGTGGTGGGTGTACACCCAGGACCCCATTCAAACCAAAAGTGGCCTGGTCTCAGTTAGCTGATGAAAGTTGCAAGTGAGAATTTCATGATCGCTTGCAGCTGGGGTTGGCATCGTCCCCCACTCCTCCTGATGTCGAGGGTAAATGGGCCCTCGACATGTGACTCATGCAGCTGCAATGGCTGCTTTGGGTACGCGGTCCAGACCTCCCCAGAAACCCTGGCTGACAGAGGTGTTCAGCTTAGTTGAGAAAAGCGACAGGCCCACTCTCATCGGCTACAGCATCCCACATCAGAGAATGAGGAGGTTTACCGCAGCCTTCGCTCGGAGGTTCGGAGAGCCGTAAGGCGCTGCAAGGATGGGTGGTGGTCGCGGGTTGCTGAGGAGATGGAGTCTGCCTCAGTGGTCCGCGATCACAAATCATTATTTAACTCCATCAAAAAAGTAACCTGCAGCGCCACACCTATTACCATCATTAGGGGGGAAAACGGTGATCCAATCTCCGACCCCCAGGAACAGGTTTGCAGATTTGCTGAGCATTTCTGTGAGGTCCTGGGGGATTGGAAATTCTCAGGAAAACATCATGGCACAAAGTGGGGATAACCCTGCTGAGGCTGCGGTGCCTCAAATATTGGAAGAGGTCACCCCCTGTGAGTGGCTGGCTGAGGTGCCATCTGTTGAGGAAGTACTGAAGGCGATCCAGAGTCTGAGACCAGGAAAGGCACCGAGCAGAGATGATCTCCCAAGCGAAATACTGAGGGAGGGTGGCGTTTGTGCACAGACTGCCCTATATGACATCATAACAACAGTCTGGACCACTGGACGGGATCCGAATTGGAAGGATGCCCTGGTGGTCCCCCTCTTTAAGAAGGGGGACCGCACAGACTGTAACAACTACAGGGGCATCGCACTCCTCAGTGTGCCGGGAAAGGTCCTGGAAAGGATTATTCAACATCGCCTTGCTAGGCACGCTGAGGAGGGGATTGTGGAGCCCCAATGCGGTTTCAGGAAAGGGCGGTCCTGCACAGATGCCATATGTTCTGTCCGTCTGCTACAGCAGAGGTGTAGGGAATTCCAACAAGACCTACATCTCTGCTTTATTGACCTCGTCAAGGCCTATGATACCATCAGTAGGCCTGGGCTCTGGGTTGTTCTTCGTACTTTCGGAGTCCCTGACCCTCTGCTCACGATCATTGAGGACCTTCATGATGGTGAGCGGGCCCGGGTAAAACTACGTGGCCGGGAGTCAGATCCGTTCCCTGTACACCTTGGGGTGCGACAGAGATGTCCTCTGGCTCCCACATGCTTTAACATCTATTTTGACCGCGTAGTTCGTGAAGCTTTCAACAGCTGTACGGGGGGAATTTCCATTTGGTACAAATATAATGGGAGGCTGATCGACGCCCGGGTGCGATCAAGGGATGGCTCCCTATTGGTCAACCACGTTATGTATGCCGATGATTTGGTAATAGCTGCTCATTCAGAAGAGGAGTTGGAGACGCTGCTGCTGGGACTGGAGCGTGCCACTAAGAGGTGGGGCCTTACCATCAGCCCCACCAAAACTAAGCACCTGCCTGGGTATTTTGTACCATCGGACACTCCACCCACACAACTCCCAATCGGTGATGGAGCGGTAGTGGAGAGAGTGGAGAGTTTCCCATACCTGGTTAGTGTGCTTATGACCGGCTCCAGTTTAACAGCAGAGGTCTCACTCCGAATCAGTCGAGCAGCAATATCTTTTCATCGGTTGCGTAACGCTGTGTGGAAGCTACCTGGTCTGTCGCTCCGCACGAAGCTTCAGGTCTTCTCGGCCACTGTCATTCCCTCCCTTCTCTACGCTTGCAAAACGTGGACCCCCCTAATGGAGCATTTTCGCCGATTGGAAACATTTAGGCTGGCCTGCCTACGATTCATCCTGGGTTTAACTTAGGCTGGATTGTGTGGGGAGCTCACAAATCCTTGAAAGATCTGGGCAAAGTCCCATCGGTGAGCTCCTCCAGCAGGCAAGGCTGCGTTGGCTGGGTCATGTAGCCCGCATGCCCAGCCACCGCATGCCTAAACAGCTTTTGTTCCGCCGGATCGAGGGGGCTAAACGGGCGCGGCACGAGCTAGAGAAGAGATGGAGTGATGTGGTATAGGAGGACGTGGAGCTGAGTGGACTTGCCGATGACTGGTACCAGCGGTGTCAAGATCGGCCTCTGTGGAGGAGGCTCGTGAAGGACGCTACTGGGCAGTTGGAGGCAGTCGCCCTCCAACAACAACGGAGGGCGGAAGAGCGACGCTCACAGCAACGAGCGGAGCGCCGGGTGACTAAAGCACAGCAAGTTGGTACAGTAGGGGGCACAGGTGGTGCATCAGCCAGTCATCTCAGTCATCTCGGTCAGTCGACCCGTGGCACCTGGGTCTGCCCCGTGACCTCCTGCCAGCGGGCGTTCGACACTTCACGTGGCCTCAAGGTGCACTTGGCCTGGCACAAGCGTCGTGGTGACGTCACCGCCACTTAGTGGCGAATGGCTGTTGTTGTTGTAAGTCTGTCTGTGTGTGTGAGTCTGTGTGTGAGAGTCTGCGTGTGTGAGTCTGTGTGTGTGTGTCTGTGTGAGTCTGTGTGTGTGAGTCTGCGTGTGTGAGTCTGCGTGTGTGAGTCTGCGTGTGTGAGTCTGCGTGTGTGAGTCTGTGTGAGTCAGTGTGTGTGAGTCTGTCTTTGTGTGTGAGTGTGTCTGTGAGTGTGTGTGTGAGTCTGTGAGTGTGTGTGTCTGTGTGTGAGTGTGTGTGTGAATATGTGTGTGTGTGAGTCTGTGTGTGTGTGTCACAGCGCTGCGACGACACCGCTGAGCGATGTCAGAGCGGACGCGCGGCCGCTGTTGGGGCGAGATGCGATCAGCGAGAGCGGAAACTCCGCTAAACGATCGCGGCAGAGAGACGGAGAGAGGTGGGGAGGAGGGGAGCGGGAGGGGGGGGAGATGGGGGGGGGAGAAATGGGGGAGAAAAAGAAGAGGGGGGAGGGAAAAAGGAGGAGGGAGGAGAGAGAAATGGGGGGGGGGGGGAAATGGTAGGGAGGGAGAGAGAGGGGTGACAAGAGAAGGGAGATTGGGCGAGCGAGGGGGGAGGAGAGCTGGGTCGGGGTGAGAGAGAGGGGGGCAGGTGAGAGAGGAGAGCGAGCGAGCGAGAGATGGCGGGAGACGAGAGGACGTCAAGCCCGCTCCGGAGCGAGTGAGCCTCATTGGCAGCTGAGAGGAACTTCATGACCCTGGCGGCTGGGCGGTGATGGTGGTGATGGTGGTGGTGGGAGTCGTGAGATTCGTGCCGCCTCACCACCACACAGAGCCTGGTTTCCATTCCCGACGCGGGAGTGAGTGGAGTTTGTGTGTTCTCCCCCTGTTCTAGTGAGAGAGTGAGTGGAGTTTGTGTGTTCTTCCCCTGTTCTAGTGAGTGAGTGAGTGGAGTTTGTGTGATGTACCCCTGTTCTAGTGAGAGAGTGAGTGGAGTTTGTGTGTTCTCCCCCTGTTCTAGTGAGTGAGTGGAGTTTGTGTGATGTACCCCTGTTCTCGTGAGTGAGTGGAGTTTGTGTGATCTCCCCCTGTTCTAGTGAGTGAGTGAGTGGAGTTTGCGTGATGTACCCCTGTTCTAGTGAGTGAGAGTGAGTGGAGTTTGTGTGTTCTCCCCCTGTTCTAGTGAGTGAGTGAGTGGAGTTTGTGTGTTCTCCCCCTGTTCTCGTGAGTGAGTGAGTGGAGTTTGTGTGTTCTCCCCCTGTTCTAGTGAGTGAGTGAGTGGAGTTTGTGTGTTCTCCCCCTGTTCTCGTGAGTGAGTGAGTGGAGTTTGTGTGATCTCCCCCTGTTCTAGTGAGAGAGTGAGTGGAGTTTGTGTGATCTCCCCCTGTTCTAGTGAGTGAGTGAGTGGAGTTTGTGTGATGTACCCCTGTTCTAGTGAGAGAGTGAGTGGAGTTTGTGTGTTCTCCCCCTGTTCTAGTGAGTGAGTGGAGTTTGTGTGATGTACCCCTGTTCTCGTGAGTGAGTGGAGTTTGTGTGATCTCCCCCTGTTCTAGTGAGTGAGTGAGTGGAGTTTGCGTGATGTACCCCTGTTCTAGTGAGTGAGAGTGAGTGGAGTTTGTGTGTTCTCCCCCTGTTCTAGTGAGTGAGTGAGTGGAGTTTGTGTGTTCTCCCCCGGTTCTAGTGAGAGAGTGAGTGGAGTTTGTGTGTTCTCCCCCTGTTCTAGTGAGTGAGTGGAGTTTGTGTGATGTACCCCTGTTCTAGTGAGAGAGTGAGTGGAGTTTGTGTGTTCTCCCCCTGTTCTAGTGAGTGAGTGGAGTTTGTGTGATGTACCCCTGTTCTAGTGAGTGAGTGGAGTTTGTGTGTTCTCCCCCTGTTCTAGTTAGTGAGTGAGTGGAGTTTGTGTGTTCTCCCCCTGTTCTCGTGAGTGAGTGAGTGGAGTTTGTGTGATCTCCCCCTGTTCTAGTGAGTGAGTGAGTGGAGTTTGTGTGATGTACCCCTGTTCTAGTGAGTGAGTGAGTGGAGTTTGTGTGTTCTCCCCCTGTTCTCGTGAGTGAGTGAGTGGAGTTTGTGTGATCTCCCCCTGTTCTCGTGAGTGAGTGAGTGGAGTTTGTGTGATCTCCCCCTGTTCTAGTGAGAGAGTGAGTGGAGTTTGTGTGTTCTCCCCCTGTTCTAGTGAGTGAGTGAGTGGAGTTTGTGTGTTCTCCCCCTGTTCTCGTGAGTGAGTGAGTGGAGTTTGTGTGATCTCCCCCTGTTCTAGTGAGTGAGTGAGTGGAGTTTGTGTGATGTACCCCTGTTCTAGTGAGAGAGTGAGTGGAGTTTGTGTGTTCTCCCCCTGTTCTAGTGAGTGAGTGAGTGGAGTTTGTGTGTTCTCCCCCTGTTCTAGTGAGTGAGTGAGTGGAGTTTGTGTGATCTCCCCCTGTTCTAGTGAGTGAGTGAGTGGAGTTTGTGTGATGTACCCCTGTTCTAGTGAGTGAGAGTGAGTGGAGTTTGTGTGTTCTCCCCCTGTTCTAGTGAGTGAGTTAGTGGAGTTTGTGTGATCTGCCCCTATTCTAGTTAGTGAGTGAGTGGAGTTTGTGTGTTCTCCCCCTGTTCTAGTGAGTGAGTGAGTGGAGTTTGTGTGATCTGCCCCTATTCTAGTTAGTGAGTGAGTGGAGTTTGTGTGTTCTCCCCCTGTTCTAGTGAGTGGAGTTTGTGTGTTCTCCCCCTGTTCTAGTGAGAGTGAGGGAGTGGAGTTTGTGTGTCCTCCCCCTGTTCTAGTGAGAGAGTATTTTCTCCCCCTGAGTAATTTGTGTGTGTGTCATAGTGTCAGTGTGTGTGCGTGAGTGCGTGTGCGTGTGTGCGGTGTGTGTGTGAGTGGTGTGTGTGTGAGTGGTGTGTGTGTTAGTGGTGTGTGTGCTGTGTGTATTCTCTCCCCCTGTTCTTTGTTCAGGCATGGAGTTTCCCCCTAGCTAAAACAAAGCAAACCTGCACACACACAGACACAAAGATCCCCCGTATAGCCTTAAGAGACTGTAGGGGCAAGTGCTGTTCGCGAGCACCTATGAAGGCCGGAACGGTACACGAGGGGGTGGGTGGCCAGCACCACGCCCGGCCTTCATAGGCGCTGCTGCTCGCTAACAGCACTTGCCCCAACATTCTGTTGTGGGCTATATGGGGGGTCTTTGTAGGGTGATGTTTCAGCGTTGGGATGTTTCGGCCAATACCGCTTGTGTGTCTGTGTGTGCGTGTCTGTGTGTGTGTGTCTGTGTGTGTCTGTGTGTGTGTCTGTCTGTGTGTCTGTCTGTCTGTGTCTGTCTTTGTGTGTGTGTCTGTGTGTCTCCCCAGTAGCGAAATTTACACACCGCACCAGGCCAGGGACCGGTTCAGATAATCGTCACCGATGGTGGCCGTGAGCGGGAATCGATCTCGGGTCACTGGGTTTGTAGCGTAGCGCAGTGCGCTAACCGCTGCACCACCGCTCCCCAATACCAATACTGTACAGCCGCCATTCGCCACGAAGTGACGGTGACGTTCACCACGGCGCCTGTACCAGACCAGGTGCACTTTGAGGCCACGTGAAGTGTCGAAGGCTCGCTGACAGGAGGAGGTCTCGGGACAGACACACAGACACACACACACAGACACACAGACACACACAGACACACACAACAACAACAACAACAACAACCGCCATTCGCCACTAAGTGGTGGTGACGTCACCACGACGCTTGTGCCAGGCCATGTGCACCTTGAGGCCACGTGAAGTGTCGAACGCCCGCTGGCAGGAGGTCACGGGGCAGACCCAGGTGCCACGGGTCGACTGACCGAGATGATCGAGATGACTGGCTGATGCACCACCTGTGCCCCCTACTGTACCAACTTGCTGTGCTTTAGCTACCCGGCGCTCCGCTCGTTGTTGTGAGCGTCGCTCCTCCGCCCTCCGTTGTTGTTGGAGGGCGACTGCCTCCAACTGCCCAGTAGCGTCCTTCACGAGCCTCCTCCACTGAGGGCGATCTTGACACCGCTGGTACCAGTCATCGGCAATTATAGATTTGAAGCTTTCGTGACTGCAAGGATTCATATTCTTAGGTGTTTTCGGTAAAGTCACGTAGGTAAATCATTAAAATTAATAAAAGTAAAATAAAATAAAAATCACGACGTTTCGGAGGCAACACAAGCTTCCGTCTTCAGGTGGAACCGTCACAGCCACGACAGCTGTATCAAGTAAATGAGAGATTGCAAGAGCTACCACTCCGTATATATAATGGTTGAAGAGGGGGGAAGGGCCAAGTACGGCACACTTTTTATTCATATGGTAAGGTGAGGCTAACAATAGTGTGAAAAGGAGAAAAACAACTAAATATGGTAAAACAAGCCTGGCTGTCTATCAATAACCTGTAATAGTTGTCTGTCAAATAAGATTGGCCAAATAAGTGTAGTTAAATCCCAAAAGAATTCTCTCATCAAAACGCTATACCACAGAGCCCATGGCATTTCTGACCAACACCACCTGGCCGGTGAATTAAGACATGTACATCGGGCCCTCAGGATGAACGGATACTCTGACCGCACTATCCGCCAAGCTGTTTCTCCCACCACACAGAAACAGCCACATGAAACTCCGACCAAAACTATCACGTTACCATACATAGCAGGCGTGACCAAAAAGATCTCCAAAATTCAAAACAAACATAAGATCCAAGTCCGATTCAGTACAGTGCATAAAATCCGTGATCTGATTCCATCTGTGAAGGATGTCGTTCCTGTTTACACTATGAGATCTCTTTTACCAGTGGCAAAATATAATGGTAGGTTTTTACCCTTTTAACTGGTACAAAACTGACACCTTTATTCAAGGCATCATGTTTGCAATGACCACAACACAAGTAGTCAATAAAGCAAACAAAAAGAAGCAACTCTGATAAGGATAATAATATGCACTGTCCTTGAAGTTGATTGGCCCACACCCGAGACGGCTTTCTTTAGAGCCTAGTCCCCATTGGTGTAGGGCCAGATTTTGAGTTGTACGCCTTCTGGTGTCATCTGGCCCTACACCAATGGGGACTAGGCTCTAAAGAAAGCCGTCTCGGGTGTGGGCCAATCAACTTCAAGGACAGTGCATATTATTATCCTTATCAGAGTTGCTTCTTTTTGTTTGCTTTATTGACTACTTGTGTTGTGGTCATTGCAAACATGATGCCTTGAATAAAGGTGTCAGTTTTGTACCAGTTAAAAGGGTAAAAACCTACCATTATGTCGTTCCTGACTTACAGTATCCTGGAGTCTACAAATTGAGTTGCATTTGTGGTGATTGCTACATTGTAGAAACGAAACGTCATGTTTCTGATCGTGTCCGCGAGCACAAGTCAGATCTGAAACACGGCAGAACTGATTCTTCGGCCGTTGCCGATCATTGCTACAACTCGGTGGGCTCTCATGAAATTGTCTTTTCCGAGACCAAGGTTCTCTGCACACCTCCTGGCTACCATCAAAGGTTTGTACACGAAGCCATACAAATATACAAACACAGACATAATTTCAACCGTAATGATGGTTACAAACTAAGTAATCATTGGAAAGATGTGATTAACCATGCAAAAAAGATTTAACTACACTTATTTGGCCAATCTTATTTGACAGACAACTATTATAGGTTATTGATAGACAGCCAGGCTTGTTTTACCATGTTTAGTTGTTTTTCTCCTTTTCACACTATTGTTAGCCTCACCTTACCATATGAATAAAAAGTGTGCCGTACTTGGCCCTTCCCCCCTCTTCAACCATTATATATACGGAGTGGTAGCTCTTGCAATCTCTCATTTACTTGATACAGCTGTCGTGGCTGTGACGGTTCCACCTGAAGACGGAAGCTTGTGTTGCCTCCTAAACGTCGTGATTTTTATTTTATTTTACTTTTATTAATTTTTATGTTTTACCTACGTGACTTTACCGAAAAAACCTAAGAATAGTCATCGGCAAGTCCACTCAGCTCCACGTCCTCCTGTACCACATCACTCCATCTCTTCTCTAGCCCGTGCCGCGCCCGTTTAGCCCCCTCGATCCGGCCGAACAAAAGCTGTTTAGGCATGCGGTAGCTGGGCATGCGGGCTACATGACCCAGCCAACGCAGCCTTGCCTGCTGGAGGAGCTCACCGATGGGACTTTGCCCAGATCTTTCAAGGATTTGTGAGCTCCTCACACAATCCAGCCTGGTTGAACCCAGGATGGATCGTAGGCAGGCCAGCCTAAATGTTTCCAACCGGCGAAGATGCTCCATTAGGGGGGTCCACGTTTCGCAAGCATAGAGAAGGGAGGGAATGACCGTGGCCGAGAAGACCTGAAGCTTCGTGCGGAGCGACAGACCAGGTAGCTTCCACGCAGCGTTACGCAACCAATGAAAAGATATTGCCGCTCGACTGATTCGGAGTGAGACCTCTGCTGTTAAACTGGAGCCGGTCATAAGCACACTGCCCAGGTATGGGAAACTCTCCACTCTCTCCACAACTGCCCCATCACCGATTTGGAGTTGTGGGGGTGGAGTGTCCGATGGTACAAAATACCCAGGCAGGTGCTTAGTTTTGGTGGGGCTGATGGTAAGGCCTCACCTCTTAGTGGCATACTCCAGTCTCAGCAGCATCGTCTACAACTCCTCTTCTGAATGAGCAGCTATTACCAAATCATCGGCATACATAACGTGGTTGACCAATAGGGAGCCATCCCTTGATCGCACCCGGGCGTCGATCAGCCTCCCATTATATTTGCACCAAATGGAAATTCCCCCGGTACAGCTATTGAAGGCTTCACGACATACGCGGTCAAAATAGATGTTAAATAATGTGGGAGCCAGAGGACATCCCTGTGGCACACCAAGGTGTACAAGGAAAGGCTCTGACTCCCGGCCACGTAGTTTTACCCGGGCCCGCTCACCATCATGAAGGTCCTTAATGATCGTGAGCAGAGGGTCAGGGACTCCGATAGCACGAAGAAGAACCCAGAGCCCAGGCCTACTGATAGTATCATAGGCCTTGACCAGGTCAATAAAGCAGAGATGTAGCTCTTGTTGGAATTCCCTATACCTCTGCTGTAGCAGACGGACAGAAAATATGGCATCTGTGCAGGGCCGCCCTTTCCTGAAACCGCATTGGGGTTCCGCAAGCCTCTCCTCAGCGTGCCTAGCAAGGCGATGTTCAATAATCCTTGCCAGGACCTTTCCCGCACACTGAAGAGTGAGATGCTCCTGTAGTTGTTACAGTCTGTGCGGTCCCCCTTCTTTAAGAGGGGGACCACCAGGGCATCCTTCCAATCCTGCGGAACCCGTCCAGTGGTCCAGACTGTTGTTATGATGTCATATAGGGCAGTCTGTGCACAAACGCCACCCTCCCTCAGCATTTCGCTTGGGAGATCATCTCTGCCCGGTGCCTTTCCTGGTCTCAGACTCCGGATTGCCTTCAGTACTTCCTCAACAGATGGCACCTCAGCCAGACACTCACAGGAGGTGACCTCTTCCAATATTTGAGGCACCGCAGCCTCAGCAGGGTTATCCCCACTTTGTGCCATGATGTTCTCCTGGCTGAGAGATTTCCCCTCACCCAGGACCTCACAGAAATGTTCAGAAAATCTGCAAACCTGTTCTTGGGGGTCGGAGATTGGATCACCGTTTTTTCCCCTAATGATGGTAATTGGTGTGGAGCTGCAGGTTACTTTTTTGATGGAGTTAAATAGTGATTTGTGATCGCGGGCCACTGAGGCAGACTCCATCTCCTCAGCAACCCGCGACCACCACCCATCCTTGCAGCGCCTTACGGCTCTCCGAACCTCCGAGCGAGGCTGCGGTAAACCTCCTCATTCTCTGACATGGGATGCAGCAGCCGATGAGAGTGGGCCTGTCGCTTTTTATCAACTAACATGAACACCTCCTCTGTCAGCCAGGGTTTCTGGGGAGGTCTGGACCGCGTACCCAAAGCAGCCATTGCAGCTGCATGAGTCACAGTCCTAAACCTCGCCCATTTACCCTCGACATCAGAAGGAGTGGGGGACGATGCCAACCCCAGCTGCAAGTGATGATGAAATTCTCGCTTGCAACTTTCATCAGCTAACTGAGACCAGGCCACTTTTGGTTGGAATGGGGTCCTGGGTGTACACCCACCATCGGAGTGGAAGAATGGCAGGCGCATCTTATAGATGACTAGTCGATGGTCAGAGGGCAGATCAGCTCCACGGTAGGTCCTGGTGTCAAGGACATGGGCTCGCATCCGCTGGTCCATCATTATGTAGTGCAGCAGATGTTCTTGCTTGGACCCGGCATGCATCCATGATGTTGTGTGGATGCGCCGATGCCGGAAGAGCGTGTCGGTAATTACAAGCCTGCACAAAAATCTAGCAGCCTCCTACTGTTGTTATTGAGCTGATTTAGCCCATACCTTCCAATCACTCCAGACCAGGTGCCAGCATCATGACCAACTCGGGCATTGAAGTCACCCAACAAGATGACTCTGTCCCGAGTGGCCACTTTAGCCAGCACCTGTGACAGGAGGTCATAGAAGGCATCTCACTCATCGGCTTTGCCTGCATCCCTCCACGGATGTTCGTCTTCGGTGGGGGCATAAGTAACCACGACCACCACTCCTCCAACGCCCCTTTCATTCTTTTGTTTAGAAGGAGAGCCACACCCTGTTGTTTGGCAGTCTCATGCCCCGAGTGGAGACACACTCACAGACACACACTCACAGACACACACACTCACAGACACACACACTCACAGCCACACACACTCACAGACACACACACTCACAGACACACACACACACACTCACAGACACACTCGCACACACTCACAGACACTCACACAGACACACTCACACAAACACAGACACACAGACACACACACGCAACAACAGCTGCGGCAGAACTGCGACGCAATTGCTCCCCCGCGCCGCGTGGCGACAATCGCGGGCACGACGTTGATGCAGTTCCCCACGCAAAGGCGACTGCAGCCTTGTTCCCTTCCATCAACAACAACAACAACATTGACTCTCTCGCTGACTCATCCAGGGGGTGGGGGAGGGGTGATTACGATCACCCCCCCCTCAATCCCTCCCCCCCTCAATCCCCCCCCCCCTCAATCCCTCCTCCACCCCCCACATTCCTCCCCCCTCTACCCCCCCCCCTCCACCCCCCACATCCCTCCCCCCTCTATCCCCCCCCCCCCCCTATTTAAGCATCATCAGAATGACCACTGACCAAGGAAAGGCTTTGGGAATTGGTCGCCCTTTGCTCTCTAACTTCTCCGCGGTGTGTGTCCCTGAGTGAGTGAGTTGTTTGATAATGGATCACCCTGGATATTTATGAATGGGCGTACGCTAATTTTTGGAAGAGGGGGGGGGCGCGGTTTTTGTGTGAATGGGCCCGTGTGAGTTTTTGGGATTAGTCCCTCGTGTGTTTGTGAATGGGCGCGTGCGTTCTGGGGAACGGGGCCCATGGGGTGTTTTTATGAATGGGCGTGTGTGTGTTTGTAGGAATGGGTCCTTGTGTGTTTGTGAATGGGCGCGTGCGTTTTTGTGAATGGTAGCAGGCGTCTTTGTGATGGAGCCTTTGCGATTTTGTGAATGGGCGCGTGCTTTCTTTTAATGCGCCTTTGCGTTCTGTTCATGGACGCATGCGGCTGTGTGATTGAATCCTTGCCATTTTGTGAATGCTCCTTTTACGTTTTGTGAATGGGCGCGTGCGTTTTGGGAATGGGCCCTTGCCGTCAAATGAAATGGAAGTGTGCGTGTTTTTTTGTGAATGGTGTCTCGGCCTCGCCGTGCGCTGTGTTGCACCGCTAGCTGTGTAGTTAACCTCGCGTCCAATAAACCCTCGGAGCCAGGATGAACGTCCGACTCCAAACGTCATGTATTGAGTTTAAAGAGGTAAAACTGGTCAGAAAACAGCATAGATACAGCATCTGTTATAACCCAGAAACACCAACACAATGAATGAACACCACAGCATCAGAACATTGTCTTATATAACATGTTTCTCAACAATAGACCCTGGATGGACCAGGCCCCTACATTACCACTGAATAACTATACAAGAGCATAAGCTGCTGTTACATAAAGGCTCATCGTGTATTCATCACACTGCACCCCAAATGTACAGTATTACACATAACACAAAATTGTGGATGAGATATTTCGTCATCCTTGCTCTCAGGATCGCAATATAGTTACTTGGGTACAAGTTTGACTCGACTTATTTAAATTACATTCACAATAAGGAAAGTTGCAGGATTCGTTGTTAACTAGGCCTCGTATTTATCATAACAATTTAACAGCATTATATAGGCATTTACATCATTATAACAGTCATTCTAACATTATAACAGCATTGCCAATATTATAAGAACATAAACGAACTTACAGACAATGCTTCTTAAAGTCCCACAATGGACAATTGCGGCTGGCTTCACTGGGACGCGATGTGTGCCGCCATCTTGAATTATGTGTGTAATGGCCGACGCCCGCGTGGTTGAGCGGGAATCTTAAATCGCAACTTCCTGGTCACGTGACCAAAATTAGCATCAAAAACAGGAAATTCCTGTGTACATATGCCCCCCCCCCCCCCATCTGCCGTGAGGCAAAACCCCTGCCGTGAGGCAGAACAAATGGGCTCGTGCAGGTTTTTTTATGAATGGGCTCGTGCGGGTTTTTTGTGAATAGGCTCGTGTGGATTTTTTGTGAATGGGCTCGTGCGGGTTTTTTGTGAATGAGCTCGTGCGGGTTTTTTGTGAATGGGCTCGTGCGGGTTTTTTGTGAATGGGCTCGTGCGGGTTTTTCCCTTTTTGTGAATGAGCAGGTGGCGGTCGGGATGAGCGCCTCACTGCTGCGTCTCCTGCTGATCACGTGCGCGTGCACGCGTGAGGTGCCGCTCTACCTCAGCGTGAGTCAACCCTCACTCACCAACACTCACCACACCACTCACCAACACCACTCACCAACACTCACCAACACTACTCACCACACCACTCACCAACACTCACCAACACTCACCACACCACTCACCACCCCACTCACCAACACTCACCACACCACTCACCAACACTCACCGACACTCACCACACCCCTCACCAACACTCGCCATGACTACTCACCCAAACTCACTATTAAACGATAACCTCTTTATCGTTTACCAGGTAAGGCACCAATCGCGGCCTCCTCCACACCATCACGGCCTCCTCCATGCCATCACGGCCTCCTCCACACCATCACGGCCTCCTCCACACCATCGCGGCCTCCTCCACGCCATCACGGCCTCCTCCACACCATCGCGGCCTCCTCCACACCATCACGGCCTCCTCCATGCCATCACGGCCTCCTCCACACCATCACGGCCTCCTCCACACCATCGCGGCCTCCTCCACGCCATCACGGCCTCCTCCACACCATCGCGGCCTCCTCCACGCCATCACGGCCTCCTCCACGCCATCACGGCCTCCTCCACACCATCGCGGCCTCCTCCACGCCATCACGGCCTCCTCCACGCCATCGCGGCCTCCTCCACGTCATCACGGCCTCCTCCACTCCATCACGGCCTCCTCCACACCATCGCGGCCTCCTCCACTCCATCACGGCCTCCTCCACACCATCACGGCCTCCTCCACACCATCGCGGCCTCCTCCACGCCATCGCGGCCTCCTCCACGCCATCGCGGCCTCCTCCACGTCATCACGGCCTCCTCCACTCCATCACGGCCTCCTCCACACCATCGCGGCCTCCTCCACTCCATCACGGCCTCCTCCACACCATCACGGCCTCCTCCACACCATCACGGCCTCCTCCACACCATCACGGCCTCCTCCACACCATCGCGACCTCCTCCACACCATCACGGCCTCCTCCATGCCATCACGGCCTCCTCCACACCATCGCGGCCTCCTCCCCGCCATCGCGGCCTCCTCCACACCATCGCGGCCTCCTCCACACCATCACGGCCTCCTCCACGCCATCGCGGCCTCCTCCACACCATCGCGGCCTCCTCCAACCCATCACGGCCTCCTCCACACCATCGCGGCCTCCTCCACGCCATCGCGGCCTCCTCCACGCCATCGCGGCCTCCTCCACACCATCGCGGCCTCCTCCAACCCATCACGGCCTCCTCCACACCATCACGGCCTCCTCCACACCATCACGGCCTCCTCCACACCATCGTGGCCTCCTCCACGCCATCGCGGCCTCCTCCACGCCATCGCGGCCTCCTCCACGCCATCGCGGCCTCCTCCACGCCATCGCGGCCTCCTCCACGCCATCGCAGCCTCCTCCACACCATCACGGCCTCCTCCAACCCATCACGGCCTCCTCCACACCATCACGGCCTCCTCCACACCATCGTGGCCTCCTCCACGCCATCGCGGCCTCCTCCACGCCATCGCGGCCTCCTCCACGCCATCGCGGCCTCCTCCACGCCATCGCGGCCTCCTCCACGCCATCGCGGCCTCCTCCACGCCATCGCGGCCTCCTCCATGCCATCGCGGCCTCCTCCACGCCATCGCGGCCTCCTCCACGCCATCGCGGCCTCCTCCACGCCATCGCGGCCTCCTCCACGCCATCGCGGCCTCCTCCACACCATCACGGCCTCCTCCAACCCATCACGGCCTCCTCCACGCCATCGTGGCCTCCTCCATGCCATCGCGGCCTCCTCCACGCCATCGCGGCCTCCTCCAACCCATCACGGCCTCCTCCAGGCCATCGCGGCCTCCTCCACACCATCACGGCCTCCTCCACACCATCGTGGCCTCCTCCATGCCATCGCGGCCTCCTCCACACCATCGTGGCCTCCTCCACACCATCACGGCCTCCTCCACACCATCGTGGCCTCCTCCATGCCATCGCGGCCTCCTCCACGCCATCGCGGCCTCCTCCACACCATCACGGCCTCCTCCACACCATCGTGGCCTCCTCCATGCCATCGCGGCCTTGCGTAGATATCGAACTGGGAACCTGGAACAAGCAGCGGTGCTGGGCCGCGTGAAACCCGATACCCCCCCCTTCTCACCCCCCTTCTTCCCCCTCCTTCTCACCCCCCCCTTCTCACCCCCCCCCATTCTCACCCCCCACCCTTCTCCCCCCCTTCCCCTCCTACTCACCCCCCACCCTTCTCCCCCCACCCTTCCCACCCCCCCCTTCTCACCCCCCACCCTTCTCCCCCCCTTTCTCCCCCCCCCCTTCTGCTCTCCTTTCCCCCCCTCCCCCACCCCTCCCCAGGTGTGCGTGAAGGTCACCGACTGCCCGTTCTGCTGCACGGGCCGTGGCCTCTTCGTGCCCCTGGGCGCCCCTCTGAGCCCCCCTCCGGACCCCCTCTATGGGGGTCTCGCCGCCCGCGCGGGGCCCCGCACCCCCGCGGTGGCGCTGCGGCTCGTGGAGGCGGAGGAGGAGGCGGAGGAGGCGGAGGCCCGCGTGGCCTTCAGGAGGGACGCAGCCGACGCCGCCGAGTCACGAGTTCGCCCGCGGGGGTCGCCGCGGTTTCCCGACGCCACAGCCGAGGGCCCCGGGAGCGGAGTAGACGGCGGGGGGGGTGCGGGCGTGGGCCACCACCCCGCTCCTGCCGCCCGCATTCGAGCTGGGGGGGCCGGGCGGAGCAAGACTGGCGGCGCGAGACGTGCGCTTGAGCGGCGGTGACGGCGGCGGCGGTGATGGCGGCGGTGGCGACGGCGGCGATGGTGGCGGCGGTGGTGGTGGCAGAGAAGTGAGCAAGCGCTACGGCGGCTTCATGCGAAGGGTCGGCCGCCCCAAGGGCCGCTGGCCCAAGCGCGCCAAGAAGAAGCGCTACGGCGGATTCATCCACCGCTTCTTCGGCCTCGCAATCCGCTCGCCACGCCTCGCCTAGCGGATCCACGCCGCCTCGTCGTGGAGCAGGAGGAGGGGGTGGTGGTGGGGGTGGTGAGGAGGAGGTGGTGGTGGTGGGGGTGGTGAGGAGGAGGGGGTGGTGGTGAGGAGGAGGTGGTGGTGGGGGTGGTGAGGAGGAGGAGGGGGGGGTGGTGGTGGGGGTGGTGAGGACGAGGTGGTGATGAGGAGGAGGATGGGGGGGTGGTGAGGAGGAGGAGGAGGGGGGTGATGAGGAGGAGGAGGGGGGGTGGTGAGGAGGAGGTGGAGGGGGAAGGGTGGTGATGAGGAGGAGGGGGGGGGGTGGTGAGGAGGAGGGAGTGGTGAGGAGGAAGGGGTGGTGAGGAGGAGGAGGGGGGGGGGTGGTGAGGAGGAGGAGAAGGGGGGGGGGTGGTGGTGGGGGTGGTGGTGGGGGTGGTGAAGAGGAGGTGGTGATGAGGAGGAGGAGGAGGAGGGGGGGTGGTGAGGAGGAGGAGGAGGAGGAGGAGGGAGTAGTGAGGAGGAAGGGGTGGTGAGGAGGAGGAGGAGGAGGGGGGTGGTGAGGAGGAGGAGGTGGTGAGGAGGAAGGGGTGGTGAGGAGGAGGGGGTGGTGAGGAGGAGGTGAGGAGAAGGAGGGTTTGGTGAGGAGGGGGTGGTGAGGAGGAGGAGGGGTTGGTGGCGGTGAGGAGGAGGAGGGGGTGGTGGTGAGGAGGGGGTGGTGGTGAGGAGGGGATGGTGAGGAGGAGGAGGAGGAGGGGATGGTGAGGAGGAGGGGATGGTGAGGAGGAGAAGGAGGAGGGGGTGACGATGAGGAGGTGGTGGAGCAAGGTGGAGGAGGTGATGATGAGGAGGTGGTGGAGGTGATGAGAAGGAGGAGGGGGGTGAGGAGGAGGAGGTGATGAGAAGGAGGAGGAGGGGGGGGGGTGGTGAGGAGGGGGTGGTGAGGAGGGGGTGACGACGAGGAGATGGTGGAGCAAGGTGGAGGAGGTGGTGGAGCAAGGTGGAGGAGGTGGGCCAGCATGTCGGGGTTGTTGCAGTCTTCGCGCGTGCGCCGTTTGTGATTGGACACGCGGCCGTGGGTGGGGGCGAGGGGGGCGAGGGGACCGTGGGGGGGGGGGGCTATGGGGGGGGCTAGGGGGGGGCTAGGGGGCGGGGTTGCCGTCTTCGCTCTGTACGTTTCAGGTTGGTTTTAATCGCGCGGTAATCGCGGTGAAAATAAAAAATAAAATAAATTGATGTCACGCACTCTCCTCCTTCTCCTCTACCTCATCACCACCTCCTCACCACCACCTACATCACCACCTCCATCACCACCTGATCACCACCACCTCATCACCAGCAACTCCATCATCACCTCCTCATCATCACCACCTCATCATCATCACCACCACCTCCTCCTCAAAAAACATGCACTCGATTTCGAACCCTCACGTGTACTCTGTAGGGCTGACTACCCTCTCGTGTACTCTGTAGGGGTGACTACCCTCTCGTGTACTCTGTAGGGGTGACTACCTTCACGTGTACCCTGTAGGGGTGACTACCCTCTCGTGTACTCTGTAGGGCTGACTACCCTCTCGTGTACTCTGTAGGGGTGGCTACCCTCTCGTGTACTCTGTAGGGGTGACTACCCTCACGTGTACTCTGTAGGGGTGACTACCTTCACGTGTACCATGTAGGGGTGACTACCCTCACGTGTACTCTGTAGGGGTGACTACCCTCTCGTGTACTCTGTAGGGGTGGCTACCCTCACGTGTACTCTGTAGGGGTGACTACCCTCTCGTGTACTCTGTAGGGGTGACTACCTTCACGTGTACCCTGTAGGGGTGACTACCCTCTCGTGTACTCTGTAGGGGTGACTACCCTCACGTGTACTCTGTAGGGGTGGCTACCCTCACGTGTACTCTGTAAGAGTGACTACCCTCTCGTGTACTCTGTAGGGGTGACTACCTTCACGTGTACCCTGTATGGGTGACTACCCTCACGTGTACTCTGTAGGGGTGGCTACCCTCACGTGTACTCTGTAGGGGTGACTACCCTCTCGTGTACTCTGTAGGGGTGACTACCTTCACGTGTACCATGTAGGGGTGACTACCCTCACGTGTATTCTGTAGGGGTGACTACCCTCTCGTGTACTCTGTAGGGGTGGCTACCCTCACGTGTACTCTGTAGGGGTGACTACCCTCTCGTGTACTCTGTAGGGGTGACTACCTTCACGTGTACCCTGTAGGGGTGACTACCCTCTCGTGTACTCTGTAGGGGTGACTACCCTCACGTGTACTCTGTAGGGTTGGCTACCCTCACGTGTACTCTGTAAGAGTGACTACCCTCTCGTGTACTCTGTAGGGGTGACTACCTTCACGTGTACCCTGTATGGGTGACTACCCTCACGTGTACTCTGTACGGGTGGCTACCCTCACGTGTACTCTGTAGGGGTGACTACCCTCTCGTGTACTCTGTAGGGGTGACTACCTTCACGTGTACCATGTAGGGGTGACTACTCTCACGTGTACTCTGTAGGGGTGACTACCCTCTCGTGTACTCTGTAGGGGTGACTACTCTCACGTGTACTCTGTAGGGGTGACTACCCTCTCGTGTACTCTGTAGGGGTGACTACCCTCTCGTGTACTCTGTAGGGGTGACTACCTTCACGTGTACCATGTAGGGGTGACTACCCTCACGTGTATTCTGTAGGGGTGACTACCCTCTCGTGTACTCTGTAGGGGTGGCTACCCTCACGTGTACTCTGTAGGGGTGACTACCCTCTCGTGTACTCTGTAGGGGTGACTACCTTCACGTGTACTCTGTAGGGGTGGCTACCCTCACGTGTACTCTGTAGGGGTGACTACCCTCTCGTGTACCCTGTAGGGGTGACTACCCTCTCGTGTACTCTGTAGGGGTGACTACCCTCACGTGTACTCTGTAGGGGTGGCTACCCTCACGTGTACTCTGTAGGAGTGACTACCCTCTCGTGTACTCTGTAGGGGTGACTACCTTCACGTGTACCCTGTATGGGTGACTACCTTCACGTGTACTCTGTAGGGGTGACTACCCTCTCGTGTACCCTGTAGGGGTGACTACCCTCTCGTGTACCCTGTAGGGGTGACTACCCTCACGTGTACTCTGTAGGGGTGACTACCCTCACGTGTACTCTGTAGGGGTGGCTACCTTCACGTGTACTCTGTAGGGGTGGCTACCCTCTCGTGTACTCTGTAGGGGTGACTACCTTCACGTGTACCCTGTAGGGGTGGCTACCCTCTCGTGTACTCTGTAGGGGTGACTACCCTCACGTGTACTCTGTAGGGGTGACTACCTTCACGTGTACCCTGTAGGGGTGGCTACCTTCACGTGTACTCTGTAGGGGTGGCTACCCTCTCGTGTACTCTGTAGGGGTGGCTACCTTCACGTGTACTCTGTAGGGGTGACTACCCTCTCGTGTACTCTGTAGGGGTAACTACCCTCTCGTGTACCCTGTAGGGTGACTACCCTCTCGTGTACTCTGTAGGGTGACTACCCTCTCGTGTACTCTGTAGGGGTGACTACCCTCTCATGTACTCTGTAGGGGTGGCTACCCTCTCGTGTACTCTGTAGGGTGACTACCCTCTCGTGTACTCTGTAGGGTGACTACCCTCTCGTGTACTCTGTATTGGTGCTATTCATTAATGAAGTGATTTTATTGATCGATGGGTTAATTGATTGTTGATCCCCCGAGTGGCCCGCTCCTGTGACATCAACACTCATCTCAGTGAGACCCGCCCCGCGGAGCCAATCGCGTGTACAGCAGCAGCAGTCGCAGCAGCAGCAGTAGCAACAGTAGTAGTAGCAGCAGCAGTAGTAGTAGCAGTATGAGCAGCAGTAGCAGTTGCAGCAGCAGTCGCAGCAGTAGCAGCAGTAGCAGTCGTAGCAGTAGTAGTAGTAGCAGCAGTAATAGTTGCAATAGCAGCATTAGTAGTAGCAGCAGTAACAGCAGCAGCAGTAGAAGAGAGAGAGAGAGAGGACGACTCAGAGGCCCACAGACTCATCACACGTGAAGGTGGGATGGACCAAGTGATGACAGGTGTTTTTATACTACACGTGGGAGGAAGCTGGAGCACCCGGAAAACCCCACTCAGCGTGCGAGGGTGAAACACTCTATCCCTCCTCCAATTAGCACGTACCCACACACTCACCCACACACTCACCCACACACTCACCCACACACTTACCCACACACTTACCCACACACTTACCCACCCACACTCACCCACACACTCACCCACACACGCACCCACACACTCACCCACACACGCACCCACACACCCACCCACACGCTCATCCACACGCTCACCCACTCACCCACACACCCATCCACACACTCATCCACACACTCACCCACACACTCACCCGCACACTCACCCGCACACTCACCCACACACTCACCCACACACTCACCCACACACTCACCCACCCACACACTCACCCACACACTTACCCAAGAAACTCACCCACACACTGACCCACCCACACACTCACCACACATTCACCTCCGTTTAGCACAGCTGACTACATACGGTGTGAAAGAAGTTCAACACGCGTAAATTCTGGCAGAACAGCAGAGGTGTACAGCCTGGCGTACTCCACCCTACCTGTGGTACGCACGTACACAGACAAAGATCCCCCGTGTAGCCTTAACAGACTGTTGAAGCAAGTGCTGTTCGCGAGCACCTATGAATGCTGGCACGGCACACGAGGTGGTGGGTGGTCAGAACCACGCCCGGCCGCCTTTGTCTCCCCAGTGCCGATGTTTACTACACATCACACCAGGTACTCATTTTAGGCTGAGTCGACCTAGGGGAAGCCCAGGACCGGTACAGATAATTGTCACTGGTGTTGACCGTGAGCGGGAATCGAACTCGGGTGGCCGTGTTCGTAGCGCAGCGTAGCGCTAACCACGACGCAACCGCTCCACCCTACACACACGCACACTCACACACGCACGCACACTCATACACACTGACACACACAAACTTACACGCACACACACATTTACAATCACACACACTCACACACATACTCGCACACACTTACACATACGCACACACGCACACGCACACACTCACAGACACATGCACACACTCACTCACTCGCACATACACACACACATTCACAATTACAACAATTGCCATTCGCCACAATGTGGCGGTGACATCACCACGACGCTTGTGCCAGGCTATCTGCACGTTGAGGCCACGTGAAGTGTTGAACGCCCGCTGGCAGGAGGTCACTGGGCAGACCCAGGTGCCACGGGTCGACTGACTGAGATGACTGGCTGATGCACCACCTGTGCCCCCCTACTGTGCCAACTTGCTGTGCTTTAGCCACCCGGCACTCCGCTCGTTGTTGTGAGCGTCGCTCCTCCCCCCTCCGTTGTTGTTGGAGGGTGACTGCCTCCAACTACCCAGTAGCAGCGTCCTTCACGAGCCTCCTCCACAGATGCCGATCTTGACACCGCTGGTACCAGTCATCGGCAAGAACATTCAGCTCCACGTCCTCCTCTACCAAAATAATAATAAAGTGAATAAAAAAATATAAGAATACAATTAAAATAAAAACCACGACGTTTCGATCGCATCAGGAAAAGGGGGTTTAGCCTCTAAAGGCAAACTATTAATAAAGGTTTAAAATGGACGTAGCCCAAGTGTCAGCAGCATGGGCGGGCCAGCTGATGTTAATGTAAGTGGAGGTTGTAGTGGGCAACGACGACGCTGATGGTGGGCTTCCACCAATGAAAGGGCTGTCAGGTAATCATTGCATCTCGCTTTACACACTCACACTGTTGACGGTGGAGGTTGCTGTTAGAGGTGATGGTAGTAGTGGGCAGCGATGGTCCTGGTGGTGGGCCTCCACCAATTAAAGGGCTGCCAGGTCTAAAATGGAAACATCACAGCCAGTTATGACTTGAACTGGTTGATAACGTCCTTCCAGTGATTGCTGAGTTTGTACCCATCTTCTCGGTTGAAATTGTGTCTACGTCTATACATATGGATGGCTTCATGAACTAATATTTGTTGATAGCCAGTGTGTTTGCAAAGTACCTTCGTCTTAGAGAAATAAATTTCGTGTGAGCCAGCCGCACTAAAATAATGATCAGCAATGGCAGAAGTGTTTCAAATCTGCCTTATGTTCACGAACACGATTCGAGACATGTAGCTTAGTTTCCCAAATGTAACTGCTGCCGCAGATACAGCTTAGTTTGTAGATGCCGGGATATTGCATGTCAGGTATCTTGTCCTTCACAGATGGGATCAGATCACAAATTTGATGTACTGTGTTATATCGGACTTGAATCTTGTGTTTGTTCATGACTGCTTACGGTAGAGGTTGTTCAATCATTTTGGTTACCCCTGCTGTGTGTAATAAAGGACTCCTTCACAAGATGTCGCTCTCCGTTCTTGCTCGCATTACACGACCCCCCCCCCCTGATGAAAAAGCCAGCCGTCCTCGGCTGCAACAGAACAACAATAATGCGAGCAACACATGACACTCAGGCATAAGAAGACAACGGAGATTAGAACAATAACAATTAACGAAAGGGAAGGGATTTAGAACGCATGCGAGTCGCCGGGCCGTCCCGCGCGGGGGTGCCCCCCCGCGCGGACCGTGGCCTTGACGGCGTTTTAGGAGCGGCGGGACTGGAACCGCCCGCCGCTGTTGGAGGCCCGTCACTCCCAGCGTCCCGTTCCCCAAAGAGGCCCGTCATCGAGCCCTCCCGCAACTGCGCCCGAGGTGGGGTTGTAGGGGCAGCGGGGTTAAGTGCCCCCGTCGCCGTGGTAGGCCCACCCGGAGCAGGAATCACCATGTCCGGCAGGATCACAGCCGGTCCGTCTACAGGAGGCACGACAGGCGCGCTTGCAGGTTGATTCCAAAGAACAGGCAAAGTTAGTGGCGCGTCGGTCGCGACAGACACCGGCAAGGCAACATTAGGAGATGACGCATCCGTCTGTGGGGCCACATAGGGTTTCAATCGGGACGTATGAACGTACCAAAGCCGCGATCCGAACCGAACACGCGCGGACTGCGGACTAGGAACCTCAATAAGCACCACCGGCCCTGCCACGGCCTATGCAACTTAGGGGAGGTCCGCACCGGTACCTGTGGGCAGTGCAGCCAGGCCATGTCCCCCACCCGCCAGGGGGACTCACCATGCGAGCGTCGTGCACAACGTTCGTTCCGGGCCTGGGTCTTGGCAGTAGCCAATCGGGCACCCTCCCGCGCCTCAGCCACATGACGAACGGTGTCCCGAATATAATCGGGGAGAGGCTTAACAGGAACCCTTCACCCCTGTGCCCAGCTGCACGTCCACCGGCGGCACGTTCTCGCGGCCGTACATCAAAAAGAAAGGCGAGTTCCCCGTCGACGCATGTGGCATCATCCGGTACGCGGAGAGCACCCCAGGGATATGCAAATCCCAATCAGCCTGCTTTTTGCTAACCGTATGACAGAGCATTGTCGATAGGGTCCGATTAAGACGTTCAACCATCCCATCCATCTGCGGATGGTACGGAGACGTCCGTACCTTCTTGGTCTCCAGTGCAGCGCATACCTCAGCCAATAGTTTAGAAGAAAAATTTCGCCCTTGGTCCGTAAGCAACCTTTCCGGTGCCCCTTTGTCCATTACATATCCGAACAGGAACACCTCCGTGATAGACGCCGCTGACTGATCGGCTAAGGGCCAGGCCATCGGCCAGCGGGAAAGATATTCCACTCCAACCAATAAAAAATTGTTACCCCGTGCGGACGGCGGAAAGGGTCCCAAAATATCCAACGCCACTAATTCATTAATCCGTGACACCTGTATGGACTGCACTGGCGGAACATATGGGTGTTTAGTCGGTTTCCGTCGGGCACAGTCGGAGCACGCCCGAATGTGCCCGACGACATCAGTCATCATGCCATGCCAAAAATAATCCCGCTGTAACGTCCACAAGGTTTTCTGCACTCCGAGATGTAACAACTTCTCCGAATGCAGAATCCGAATCAATTCATATCGCAGTGACACCGGCACAGCAAGACGCCAGCGATCGTGCAAGCCTTCCCTCCACATCAACAAGCCATCCCGGAGAGCAGCTCCCGGCGTCCCATCGGACAGTGGGCCACCCCTTACCTTCGCAGCCTGACCCCGCAAGGCCGCCAGTGAGTTATCAAGCAATTGCTCGCGAACCCATACCGAACGTGGCAAATTCAAAACCCCATCAGGCGGCTCTGGACACGCGGGAGCCTCAGGCACCTCCACAGCGGACATAACCGGCCGAGGTGGCAGCGGAACCCGCGTGCACCTATTTGTGCCCGAAGTGCAAGCGCAAGGGGACCCCTGCGGCAATCTAGAAAGTGCGTTCGCGTGATGCGATCCCTTCCAGTACTGAATTTCAAATGAAAACTCCTGCAGGGTTTCCAACCATCGTGCCAATTGGCCAGACGGTTGATCAACCCTCAGGGCATATTGCAGAGCAGCATGATCCATGCGCACAATAAACATACGGCCGGTATTGGCGAAGAAAATGTACTATGGCCAAGAGTTCCCGACGAGTAACGCAGTAGCGGGTCTCCGCCGGAGACAGCACTCGGCTTCCGTAAGCCACTACACGTTCGATGCTGTCCCTAGATTGGGACAGGACGGCCCCAGTCCCCTTGTCACTCGCGTCAGTATCCAGGATAAATGGCCGAGAAAAATCTGGATAGTCCAGCGTCGGTGCCGAAGCCAAATGATCGCGTAGGCTCTGAAATGCCGCCTCCTCCGCCGGTCCCCAACTGAACCTCCGGCCCTTTGCCGTAAGGAGGTGTAATGGCCTCGCGATCGTGGCAAAGTCAGGTACGAAGCGAACCCGACGAACCGACGCACGTCCCCCACTGAGGCCGGAGTCGGCCAGTTTCGGACGCACGCCGTCTTCTCCGGCTCCGTGGCCATCCCGTCCGAGCTGACTATGTGGCCCAAATAGCGCACGGATCACTGCAACAGGTGACACTTTTTAGGCTTAAACTTCAATTTAGCGGAACGCATCCTCGCAAACACCATGTCCAATCTCCTCAAACGTGCGGCTGAAGACAATAACATCGTCAAAATATATCAGACACGTGTTCCACTGCAGACCGGTCAACACGAGTTCCATCAATCGCTGGAACGTCACCGGGGTGGCGTTCAAGCCCATGGGGAGACAATTAAATTGAAACAAGCCCTGCGGCGTACCGAAAGCCGTCTTTTCCCTCGAGGACTCGTCTAGGGGAAGTTGCCAAAATCCCGATGAAAGATCGAGAGTAGAAATGTTTTTGGCCCCAGACAAGGCATCGAGGGAATCATCCATACGCGGCAGGGGGTACGCGTCCGCAACCGACACTTTATTCAACCTGCGAAAATCGACACAAAACCGCAATTTCCCATCCTTTTTCTTCACAAGGACCACTGGAGCACCCCACGGACTGTTGGACGAGGAAATAATGTCGGCGGCTAGCATATCCTCCACCGCGCCCTGTATATGATCCCACTCCGACGGACTCAACCGATGCGGGTTCATCCGAATCGGAGTGGCATCCCCCGTATCAATATGGTGGGGGAGCAGAGAAGTGCGTCCCAAATCGAAATCGTCCGAACTAAAAACGTCGGAATACTTTCCCAACAGTGTGCGAAGCGCGGATCATTGGTCCCCAGTTAAGGACACATTCTCCTGGCACCCATTCTGCAATCCAGCGATCGTCCTGTGCCGTGGAGGTCAAGACCCCCCCTACGAGGCCCCGGAGGCCCCCATCGTCATGGGCCGTGAAAGCAGTCGTAGCATGAGCTAAAACCGTTTCGGCCGGCACACTAACATTATCTGCGGTCCCATTCAACACTTGTAAAAACGGGGGTTGACCCGGCCGAACAATCGTCTGCGCCCCGACCAGTGTCAAGCCCCCCGTTATAGCATTAGACGGCGACAACAACACACCTGCCGCCCCCTCGATTCCCGGCACTGGTTTCCGATAACGCAGCAGAATAAGCGTTTGCGACCCAGGTGGAACATCAACCGATACCTCGGAGAGCGCCTGCACCTGGCGGTCAGGAACGGACTGGCCCCAGGGTGATGGCAAGAAGGCAATTTGGCGGCCCCCCAGTAATTGGATACAATTCTGATCCACCCTAATCTGAATGGGCATTTTCGCCAGGAAATCCGTTCCCAACAAGCAGGGCACAGCGAGGGACCTATAAATCAACACCGTCCCAGAAACCGAAACACCCCCAACCGCTATGCTGGTGTCCACCTGACCCACAATGCCCATACTTCCCCCATTCACCGCTATGCACGAGTTGTAAACCGGTCGCACCCGCTCCGGATGAATGGACAGGAGGTGAAATATAACGTCTGAGATAATGGTCGCGGATGCACCCGAGTCCACCAAAATACGCACGTCCACCCCTTGGATGGAACCCGGCACAGTGGACGACCCAGTAGCGGCCGCAACCACCCTCCGTGCCAATTTACGCCACTGCGTCAGCGAGCAACACGGCCCTTCCAGCGCTCCCCCGTTAGTAACATTATCCGGACCCCGCGGCGAAAGTGATGCATGAGGTGACAGGCCTTGCCGGGTGTCTGATGCGTACCGACTTGCCTGTCGTGGTTGTTCTTGACGTGTTGCCTCCTTGGCAGGGGCCTCCTGCTGGAGCGGTGGGCGAGGGCGAGCCCAACACTCCCTGGCGAAGTGCCCCCGACGGCCGCAGCGGAAGCACAACAGGTCGGGCGTCGTCCGGCGTCCCCCCTGTCCTGGCGATCTCGTAACGGTGGCCCCGGCCGCAACTCCACACCCCCGCGAGTAGGCGGCTGAGTCGCTGCTGCCGTCAACTCCGCAGGCCCCCTCTCATCCCGCACGTACACGGCCTTAGACGGATCCCATCCCGTGGCACCGCCCTCGATCTTGGGGCTCCCCGTCCAGGCTGTCACCTGCTTCCACCGGCGCAGGTTGAATTGCGCGTCCAGGCACTTAGCCGCTATCCGAGAGGTCAGTTGTTCGTGGCCGCACACAGGCATGGGGATGCCCAAATCCCTGGACAACTCCAACATTTTTCCTAAAATCCGGGTATGCGGCCATAACCAATTCCAAGACGGCACCCCGGTAAGCCACAGGAGCTTCCTCCGGAGCCCGTTGCCATTGAATAAACCTGCGATGTGCATCGTCCGGGGGCTCATAAGCCATTTCTTCAAATACAGCCTTCAGCGTAGTCTTCCTCGCGGCTTTAATGGAGCGGAAAAACCTGACCGATTCGTCATCCAGGAGCGTCGGCAGGACTTCTAGAGCCTCCGCATCCATCCATTTTGCAGAGCGGACTGCCGCCTCAAAGCGGCAGGCGAACGCACTCCAGTCGCTGCCAATGGAGAATTCCTTGAGCGTCGTCACACGATGGCTGCGGGTCCCCGAGTCGCCGTAATCCGCTGACGGTGTTCCACGCGGTGGCGACACGATAGCGTCTTCCCGCATTGACAAGACGGCGGCTTCTCACGGTGACAAGATGGTGGCTTCCCGCGGAGACAAGATGGCGGCTTCCCGCGGTGACAAGATGGCGGCTTCCCGCGGTGACAATATGGCGGCTTCCCGCGCTTCGTCCCCGGCCCCGCCCAAGATGGCGGCGTCTTGCCGCGTGGCGGAGAGGGCGGGAAGCGTCGCGCGGGCCCCAATGGCGGACGGCTCCCCGCTCGGGCGATCCGGCCTCGCCGTCGTCGTCACCAGGGTGCACAGTTGTGTCAGCGTGGCCCGCAGCAACTCGAGTTGAGCCGTCACGTGCCGCCAGCCTTCCTCAGCGCCCGTCGAAGCAGACGGCCCCGCCGCACCGACAATTTCTTGCACCCCCGGCGTGTCGCCCGTCCACACTTCGACCCCTCCTTCCATCGTCGGGAACGCCGCCGCTGTTGGAAGCTCGTCTTCGTCGTCCGAGGATGGTGCAGGTACGTTCTTCTTTTTAAGATGCTTAGACATCTTGGTTCACTTCTGACATCAGTGTAATAAAGGACTCCTTCACAAGATGTCGCTCTCCGTTGGTCCTTTATTGGGTTCTTTCCTCGCACCCGCTGGTTCTCGCTCTGACCCTCGCCGTCTCCGTCGCCGTGCGCCCCGCGCACGCTTTGTGTGGCTCTCGTCATGCCATCTCCGTCGGCCCCTCCGTGGGCTCTCTCCTCACCCGCCCCTGGCCACACCGCCCTTCGGGTACCCCGCACACTCCGCTGACTCTCTCTATCTCCGTGCGATCCCGCACGCTCCGCTGGCCTGGCCGCACCCCGCGCCCGCTGGACCGCAGTGCGCCTATGACCCCCGACCACGTGGCAATGGCGCCACTTCTCCTTCCACCGCCAGCGTGGCTCCCTCCGTGGTTCACTCTCTTCTCTCCCCCTCTCCCCTTCCGGCTCTCTCCCTATATCCCCCTCTCTCACGTGACCCAAACTCCACCTTCTATCCTGCCTCCGCCTCCGCCCCCCCCTCGTTCACCCCGCTCCCATTGGAGCGAGGTGAGCAGTGGCTCCTCCCACACGCTCCGCCTCCCAATGCCCCGGCGCGTGTGAGCGGCGCGGAGGCCAGCAAGCACCCTATTCTTCATCGCATTACATATGTATGGCAAGGTGATGGTTTTGATTGGATCCTCAGATGGCTTCTTCCTCACGGTTGGGGTGATGGTTTTGCGGATTGTGTTGTCAAAGTATCCATTCGCCTTGAGAGCTTGGTATACGTGTTTGAGTTCACGAGTTAGGTGTTCATGGTCGGAGATACATTGAACTCTATGGTGTAGAGTTTTGATGAAGAAATTCTCCTGGGATGGATGGTGGTGGGAGTCAGGTTTTAGGTTGGCATCAGTATGGGGTACTTTCCTGTAGACAGAATGGCTCATTGAGCCATCTGGTCTCTTTTGGATGAGGACATCCAAGAAAGCTAGCTTGCCATCATTTTCTACCTCCATGGTGAATGTGATTGCTGGGTGTATGTAATTTATGTGGTTGAGGAATTGGTTTTGTGCCGGTCGGCCATGTGGCCAGATGATGAACATGTCATCCACGTACCTCTTCCACAAGGACGGGCGTAGAGTGGATGCCTGCATGTCGTCCATCTCAAATTTTTCCATGAAAACATTGGCTACAACCGGAGATAAAGGAGAACCCATTGGGGTGCCTTCCGTTTGTTTGTAGAATGGTCCATTCCAGGTGAAGTATGCATTGGTGAGGCAGTGTCTCACGAGGGCCGGTACATCAGCATTAAATCCTTGTTGGACCAAATCTTCAATGATTGCAATGGTATCGGGCGCAGGAAATTTTGGTGAACAAAGAAACTACATCGAAAATAACAGTCCAAAACTTCACCCATTTTCCCTCGACATCAGGAAGAGTGGGGGACGATGTCAACCCCAGCCGCAAGCGATGATGAAATTCTCACTTGCAAATTTCATCAGCTAGCTGAGACCATGGCACTATGGGTTTGAATGGGGTCCTGGGTGTACACCCACCACCGGAGTCGAAGGATGGCAGGCGCAGATCAGCTCCACGGTAGGTCCTGGTGTCAAGGACATGGGCCCACACCTGCTGTTCCATCACTATGTAGTCCAGCAGATGTTTTTGCTTGGACCTGGCATATATCCATGATGTTGTGTGGATGAGCCGATTGCCAGAACTGTGTGTAGGCAATTACAAGCCCATGGGCTGCACAAAAATCTAGCAGCCTCCTACCGTTGTAATTGAGCTGTTTTGGCCCATGCCTTCAAATCACTCCAGACCAGGTGCGAGCATCATGACCAACTCAGGCAAGAGTAATCTATTCCGAGGGGCCACTTTAGCCAGCACCTGTGACAGGAGTTCATAGAAGGCATCTGACTCATCGGCCTTGCCTGTAGGGGGTTAGGTAACCACGACCACCACTCCTCGCCTCTGGTTGATGGGAAGGCGAGCCCAAAGTAGCCTGGGGCTTACAGATTCCCACAGCTCACCGCCACACTCCCACGCCCCCTTCATTCTTTTGTTCAGAGTGGAGGACTGTCCACCCCTCATGGTGGCAGGAGCCAGAGCCGGTCCACCGGACCTCCTGAATACCACAGAGATCCAGGCGGTACTGGTCCAGCTCCCGACAGAGGAGTGGAAGCCTCTCCTCCGCAGTGAGCGTTTGAACACTCCATGTGGCCATCTGTTGTGGCTTTTTGTTGTTTCTGGAGAAGCTCCGAGGGTAAGGATTCAGTCTCCTGGCCCCGCCAAATGGGGTTTGTCCAGGAGACATCATAGATGCCTGTCCCCCCGGGGCCTCCGGCACAAGCTTAATACATTTTTTACATCGTAATTTAGTGGTAGTTAATTGAAGGTGGATTGGTTACCAGCCCCTCGCACCCATCTAGAGCCCTCATTTGGCCGCTGTGGTGGTTACAAACACCATGAAGGGAAATGCCAATCTAAATTGGCCCTGCCCCCACGGCACTGCCCACCACAACGTTGCCGTCCTGCACCACGAGGAGGTGGTGCCAGACACACACACTCACACACACTAACTCGCACATACACACATGCACGCACACTCACATACACTCACTTGCACATAGACACACACACGTAATCTCTGGCCGTGTTACAACCCCCACACTTTGCATCAACGCGCTCCAAGGTCCAGTTCCCTCTCACCTGAGCCACCAGTCGCTTGCATTTGTCTCAATCACCATTCATTCACCAAATCGCTCACCCCTCCACTCACTCACGTACTCACTCGTTGACTCACCCACTTTCCGCAATTTCTCACCCACTTTCCCACTCACCCACACACTCACCCACTCACCCACTCACCCACACACATCCACACACATCCACACTCACCCACCCACCTACCCAATTTCCCACTCTCCCACACACTCACCCACCCACACACTCCCCCACACACTCACCCACTCACCCACACACATCCACACTCACCCCCCTCATTAATAATCATGAGCTAGGGACGTCACTCCATATGGTGGGGGGGGGGGGAGGCGCCTCCTCCCCCCTCCTCAGCGTCAACTCACAACCCTCACTACAAAGGCAGAACCCTCACGTCACGTGATCTCCGTAACGCTGTTGTTGAGACATCGAAGTAAAAAGGACGTCGTGATGAACAAGGGATTATAACCTTTCAGTGAAATAGGTCTGTGTCACCGCGCCCTTACAAATTGCACACGAATGGATGCAATGAATATCACGTCGCAGTCTGCTCTTCGCTTGCAAGTTTCACATTTACTGCAATACACCCATCCTTGGACGGGCTAAAGGCGAGTTGTCATTATAATGGGTTTACAGGTTTTGTATGGAGCAAAAGGCGAGTCTGTAAATGTACGATCAGACCAGCTCTGATTGGCTGTCACAGAAGCGAGAAGTGAACTGCCTCGCCTGGGATGCAGGAGGCCGTGGGTTCGACCCCGGCGCCTGTATATTTTATATTTAGAGTTCGCGTGTCTCTCTCCCCATGGTCGTGTGGATTTTTCTCCGGGTCTTCCGGTTTCTCCCTCCACGTTTAAAATCAACGTCACGCGTTTCGAGTCTTTGGCTGCTTCTATACATTTCCGCGTGATGATGATGGTGATGAGCCCACTTGGTCGAGCTATCATTTGTTGATAGCCAGGCCAGGTCGCTCCTGAAAAAAATCGCTCCGTAGCTCAGTGGGGCCTTACCTGGCAAAAACAATAATACTTGTGTAATAGTTTAGTGAATATGTTGTACGGTCTTGTTATGGATGACCACAGTCACAGGCTACTGCTGTGTATAGTTTATTCATTTATTATTTCCACGTGTGCATCATCATCACCATCAGGCATCCGCATCTGTTGTTGCTGCTACTGCCGCCACGGTTTCTGTTCAGCGGATGCGGGTTCGTGGTGTGTGACCACGAGCAGCTTGGCGGAGGCTCACGAAGCCCCCCAGCGGATCGCCGATCGCCGGCTCGCCCATGACGGAGGCGGCGCCGCCGTGTTCGTGAGCTCGACTCCACGCGGCTCCCAAGTCCAGTGCGATGGCGCCCCCTCGAGACAGCGCCACGCAACCAGACCCCCCCCCCCTCCACCAGCGCCTCTCGTACCCCGCGCTCAGATCGAACCCACGACCTCCTGAATAACATCTCATAGCCACCGTGATGATGATGAAAAAGAGAGAGATGGCGCAAACTCCAAAATACAACAGGCATCGTCGAGGTTGGTATTAAGCCCATGACCTCCTGTATGTCAGGCGAGGAAGTTAACATCTCGCCACTGTAGCGGCCAACCTGAGCTGGTGTGATCGTATATTTATAGATGCATAGTCACGCATTTATTTATCTGATGCATTACAGTGAGTGGGTGAGATATTGAGCGAATGAGTGAGTGGGCGAGTGAGTGAATGAATGAGCGAAAGGGTTGAGTGTGTGGGTGAGTGGGGGGGCGGGTGAGTTATTGAGTGAGTCAACGAGTGGGCGAGAGTACACGAGCGAGTGGAGGGGTGAGCGAGTTGGTGACTGAATGGTGATTGAGACGGATGCAAGCGACTGGGGACTCGGGTGGTTAACATCTTCATCTCATAGCCGCCGTGGCGGGCGGGTGGGCGGGGCCTGCACTAAGACCCTATCACGGCACAGACATCGGAGAAGGGCAGCAACGGAGCAGCAGCCAAGGCGTGGAACGCGTCCGGAAGGGTGGGGCACCACCGAGGAGGAGATGGAACGGTGACGAAATCGGGTAGAGAACGCACGTAGGGAGGTGCTGGGTGGGTCGCTGCATCGCAGGATCCATCATTGTAAGTGCGGTGGCTAGGAGATGTTCCCGACCTCGCTCTGTATGGAGGAGGTCGTGGGTTCGATCTCGACTCGGACGCCTGCCGCCGCCGCTGCTGTGTATTTGTAGTTTGCGGTATCTCTCTCTCTCCTCGTGGTCGCGTGGAGTTTTCTCCGTCTCTTCTGGGGTTTCCCCTCCACATTGAGAATCAGCGTCATGCATTTCGAGTATTTGGCTGCGATGAATTTCCACGCGATGACGATGATGAGCCACTCTTCGTCGGGCGATCATTTGTGATGGAGCTACGTAGCAGCTCAGTGGTGGGGCCTTACACCTGGTAAAAAAAATAAAATACAAATTAGTTGAGAATGTAGTTTTAGTAAGGGGGAAGTGGCGGTTTGGGGAGGCCTTCATCCAGCAGTGGATCGATCGTGGCTGACGGTGAATCAGAATTCACGCATAATAGAGGTTGTCTTTTGGGTTAGACCGCGTGAATATAAATGTGTCGTTAAACCCGCCACCACCCGACACAGCCAACCAGTTGTCACGTAAACAGACCCGTGCCCAACTCGTGACTGGTCCAGCACTTGGCCGGTTGTTGCGCGTTGGGGAGAGTGACACCCACAGCGACATTTACACAATTCGAGGAGCCGGTGACGTCTCGCCGGTGATTACAACAACAACCACAACCAGCATCGTCAGGCGACAGCCAGACTTGTGGAGAAATCCTCCTCCTGCTGTTTCGGTCTTAGGGGCCGTCCATAAATGACGTCACGAACCTAGGAGGGGGGGGGGTCAGATATTTGTGACGATGTGTGACGAGGGGGAAGGGGGTGAGAAATGTGACGTCACATCAAAATGCGCAACTTTAAATAAATATAGACAACACGTTCTACTTAATTAACTTTTTAATAAATGTTTTCTCCTACAACATCAGAGTGCAGCGCCACATTAAATACGCACTACAATGACAATAGTTTAAAGCGATTTGAAGCATGTTTTATTTTTTGGGGGGGGGGGGGGGCAGAGCTTTGTGACGTCATATTTGAGGGGGGTCTTTCTTTTTATGACGCCGTGTGACGAAGGGGGGGGGGGGGTCAAAATCGTCAAAAATCGCGTGACGTCATTAATGGACGGCCCCTTAAAGAGACGAGGGTTGAACGTGATGTCGTTAATGTATAATGTATTTATATAAATTATAATGTATATCGATTATTGGTGGGGGGTATTTATCGATGTGTGTTTCCGTTGTATTTATGTTGAGTGACTCGCTTACCACGTGGGTGTTTGCTGCATCACGTGTGGGTTGCTTGGTTTGTAACTTGCTGACCCCACACTGGACGTCGGTAAAAATAAATAAATAAACATTTCCTTCATAGCTCTTGGGATTCCCTGCTGCAGTCTGAATAATGATTCAGATGTTTAAACTCAATGTAAATAACTTAGTAGAAATAACATCCCTCTCATCTGACAACCTGCAGCCCAGACGCCTCTGATGTGAGTGACATCACTGGGAATGAATGGGGGCGAGGGGTGGGGTGACTCGATCCCTCCCCCCCTACTGGTGACGTGACCCGAACCCCGGCCCCCCCATGTCTCGCGACCCCGCCTCCTTACAGCACGAACTCCGATTGGTCAATTTCAGACTCCTCTATGTGCGAACATTTGACCGGACAAACTCCTTTGTTTAAGATCAAACGATGCAACAAACTCTTCTACTTACGAGCACTCTGCTGAACATACTCCTCTACTTACGGACATTCGATTTAGGAACTTTAAGAGATACGAACAAACCTCTCCTATGTCCAAGTTGTCTGTTCGGACGGAGAGTCGTAAGTTCAACCGCCGAACAATAGATAGCGGTGGTGGCATCTACATCTGCAGAACATGAAGAACCAGTGGCATCTACATCTGCAGAACGTGAAGAACCAGTGGTATATACATCTATAGAACGTGAAGAACCAGTGGCATCTACATCTACAGAACGTGAAGAACCAGTGGCATCTACATCTACAGGGGATTTACAACTTATAAAGCCACTCCTCGTGTTTAGTGTACACGCCGTACAACACGTTTGGAATCGACAGGAGTAAAGTTGGACTTACGAACAAATCGACTTACGAACAGACCTATGGAACCCACCTAGTTCGTAAGTCGAGGAGTCCCTGTATTTATTTATCCTGGAGGAATCCGATGAGCTATAAAGCTCTTCTTCACAGATGACCATTAGGAGCACGAGGCTCGAACGTCACAACAACAACAAACACATTTTACAAACAATAACGGAGTGCAAAGTATAGGCAAGGTAAACACATCACTCTAAAAGAAATAGACAAATAAAAAGTTCGTTTGAAGTATTTAGCTGCGATAAATGTCCACGTGATAAGCCACTTTCGTTGAGCTATAAAATCTAAGTTTAGCTTATTTGTATTTGTACCTTAAATAAAACTATACCTGGGTCTGTCACGGGATAGACCCTAGCGCCGGGGGTTTTACTGCTGTGCCAGGCTAGGTGCAGGAGGAGGAGGTGGTCACGGGACAAACCCATGTGTTATGAAATGACTGCTGTGCCAGGCTAGGTGCAGGAGGTCACAAAACAATCCCATGTGCTATGAAATGACTGCTGTGCCAGGCTAGGTGCAGGAGGTGGTCACGGGACAGACTCAGGTGCTATGGAATGACTGCTGTGCCAGGCTAGGTGCAGGAGGTCACGAAACAAACCCATGTGCTATGTGATGACTGCTGTGCAGGCTAGGGGCAGGAGGTGGTCACGGGACAGACCCAGCAGGTGCCGTGGGTTTGACCGACTGAGACGCCAACAATCCACTGCGCTTTAGCCGCCCGGCGCTCCGCTCGTTGTTGTGAGCTTCGCTCTCTCTCCCAACTCCCCAGGCGGACCGAGATGGGGTGGGGAAGGGGTGGGGGGACCCCCCAACCCCGGATCGCCCACACCTCGATTCCACCTCTCCAATAGGCGAAATCGATTCTCTGCTCTCACTCAGCCGAGGGAGGGGGGTGCCCTAGAGGTTTTTTAACCCTCGGACCTGGCAAGGGGGAGGAGGGGGGCAACTCGGGGGGGGGGGGGGGCTGTGACGTCACTGCGTCGTGGCATCGTCATCGTCATCAGCGGCGGCGGTAGCAGCGGCCCCGATCACTACTCGAGCCGATTCGTAATCATCGATCATCAACCCATCGATCATCAAGCCATAGATCATCAACCCATCGATCATCAACCCATCGATCATCAACCCACCGACCATCGTCGATCGGTGATTCTTATCGCTTGTCCGTCTCGGCGACTGGCGGCTTCCCGTCCCGGCAGGAGCCGAGGCGGCGAGCAGCCGAGGAGGCCGCAAGCCCCGAGCCGCCTCCTGCCCCCCGCGGTCAGACTCGAGCCGGCGGTGAGTGGCGCTCGCCCGGCGGTGGATCTACCGCGGAGGAGTCTAGTGGTGGTGGTGGTGTCTGGTGGTGGACTGTGGTGGTGGAGTCTAATGGTGGACTGTGGTGGTGGAGTCTGGTGGTGGACTGTGGCGGTGGAGTCTAGCGGTGGACTGTGGTGGTGGACTGTGGCGGTGGAGTCTAGCGGTGGACTGTGGTGGTGGAGTCTAGTGGTGGACTGTGGCGGTGGAGTCTGGTGGTGGACTGTGGCGGTGGAGTCTAGCGGTGGACTGTGGTGGTGGACTGTGGCGGTGGAGTCTAGCGGTGGACTGTGGTGGTGGAGTCTAGTGGTGGACTGTGGCGGTGGAGTCTGGTGGTGGACTGTGGTGGTGGAGTCTGGTGGTGGACTGTGGCGGTGGAGTCTGGTGGTGGAGTCTAGCGGTGGACTGTGGTGGTGGAGTCTAGCGGTGGACTGTGGTGGTGGACTGTGGCGGTGGAGTCTAGCGGTGGACTGTGGTGGTGGAGTCTGGTGGTGGACTGTGGTGGTGGAGTCTGGTGGTGGACTGTGGTGGTGGAGTCTGGTGGTGGAGTGTGGCGGTGGAGTCTGGTGGTGGACTGTGGCGGTGGAGTCTGGTGGTGGAGTGTGGCGGTGGAGTCTGGTGGTGGACTGTGGCGGTGGAGTCTGGTGGTGGACTGTGGCGGTGGAGTCTAGCGGTGGACTCTAGCGGTGGACTGTGGCGGTGGAGTCTGGTGGTGGACTGTGGTGGTGGAGTCTGGTGGTGGAGTCTGGTGGTGGACTGTGGTGGTGGAGTCTGGTGGTGGAGTGTGGCGGTGGAGTCTGGTGGTGGACTGTGGCGGTGGACTGTGGCGGTGGACTGTGGCGGTGGACTGTGGTGGTGGACTGTGGTGGAGGAGTCTAGCGGTGGACTGTGGTGGTGGACTGTGGCGGTGGAGTCTAGTGGTGGAGTGTGGCGGTGGAGTCTAGCGGTGGACTGTGGTGGTGAACTGTGGTGGTGGACTGTGGCGGTGGACTGTGGCGGTGGAGTCTAGCGGTGGACTGTGGCGGTGGAGTGTGGTGGTGGACTGTGGCGGTGGAGTGCGGCGGTGGTGGAGTTTAGCGGTGGTGGACTCTAGTGGTAGACTAGTGGTGGACTCTAGTGGTGGTGGACTCTTGTGGTGGACTCTACGCTCCCCGTGGGTTGCAGCAGGAGGAGGAGGAGCCATGGCGAGCCCCAGGACCCGGCGAGTGCTCAAGGAGGTTCGCGGCCAGGACGACAACGCGGTGAGTCGCCCTCCGCCTCTCGACCCGCCACTCTCCACGTGCAACACAGAGCTGTGTAGCTCCTGTCTCAGAAGCGACCCTGGCCACCCGTGGTGGCTGGTGGCTCATCATCATCGTCGTCGTGTGGAAACGACTCCAAGCGTGACGGTGATTGTCAATGTGGAGGGGAAAACCGGAAGACCCGGAACAAAATCCACGCGACCACGGGTAGAGAGAGACACGCAGACTCCACATATACAGCAGTGGCAGGCGTCAGGGTCGGGATCGAACCCACGACCTCCTGCACACCAGGCGAGGTAGTCAACATCTCCAATCCATTGTGGGTGGGGCTTCACTAATAGTTACTTTTCAGCAGTGAGCCTGGTTATCGCAAATGATAACTCAAGGAATGGAAGCTCCCGTCCGCTCTGATCTTTGTTTGTTGTGTCCCGTGCCGTGCGCTGTGTCTCATGCTGCGCGTCCCGTGCCGTGCGCTGTGTCTCATGCTGCGTGTCCCGTGCTGTTCGCTGTGTCTCATGCTGCGCGTCCCGTGCTGTTCGCTGTGTCTCATGCTGCGCGTCCCGTGCTGTTCGCTGTGTCTCATGCTGCGCGTCCCGTGCTGTTCGCTGTGTCTCATGCTGCGCGTCCCGTGCTGTTCGCTGTGTCTCATGCTGCGTGTCCCGTGCCGTGCGCTGTGTCTCATGCTGCGCGTCCCGTGCCGTGCGCTGTGTCTCATGCTGCGTGTCCCGTGCCGTGCGCTGTGTCTCATGCTTCGCGTCCCGTGCTGTTCGCTGTGTCTCATGCTGTGCGTCCCGTGCTGTTCGCTGTGTCTCATGCTTCGCGTCCCGTGCTGTTCGCTGTGTCTCATGCTGCGCGTCCCGTGCCGTTCGCTGTGTCTCATGCTGCGTGTCCCGTGCTTCGCGTCCCGTGCTGTTCGCTGTGTCTCATGCTGCGTGTCCCGTGCTTCGCGTCCCGTGCTGTTCGCTGTGTCTCATGCTGCGCGTCCCGTGCTGTTCGCTGTGTCTCATGCTGCGTGTCCCGTGCTGCGTGTCCCGTGTTGTTCGCTGTGTCTCATGCTGCGCGTCCCGTGCTTCGCGTCCCGTGCTGTTCGCTGTGTCTCATGCTGCGCATCCCGTGCCGTTCGCTGTGTCTCATGCTGCGTGTCCCGTGCTTCGCGTCCCGTGCCGTGCGCTGTGTCTCATGCTGCGTGTCCCGTGCCGTGCTGCGTGCCACAGACGTGCTTCGAGTGCGGAGCGTTCAACCCGCAGTGGGTGAGCGTCACCTACGGCATCTGGATCTGCCTCGAGTGCTCGGGGAGGCACCGGGGGCTCGGGGTGCACCTCAGGTAGTCGCCACGACGCACCCCTCAACGCCCCGCTGCTCAGCCACTCGCTCGCTCGCTCTCCCGCCCCCGCTCTCATTCTCTCTCTCCCGCTCTCATTCTCTCTCTCTCGCTCCCTCTCCCGTTCTCACTCTCCCGCTCTCTCTCCCGCCCGCTCTCCCGCTCACTCTCCCGCTCACTCTCCCGCTCACTCTCCCGCTCACTCTCCCGCTCACTCTCCCGCTCTCTCTCCCGCCCGCTCTCCCCGCCCGCTCTCCCGCTCACGCTCACTCTCCCGCTCACTCTCCCGCTCACTCTCCCGCTCTCTCTCCCGCTCCACTCTCCCGTTCTCACTCTCCCGCTCTCTCTCCGCTCCTCCTCTCTCCCGCTCACTCTCCCGCTCACTCTCCCGCTCACTCTCCCGTTCTCACTCTCCCGCTCTCTCTCCCGCTCCCTCTCCCGTTCTCACTCTCCCGCTCTCTCTCCCGCTCACTCTCCCGCTCACTCTCCCGCTCACTCTCCCGCTCACTCTCCCGCTCTCTCTCCCGCTCTCTCTCCCGCTCTCTCTCCCGCTCACTCTCCCGCTCACTCTCCCGCTCACTCTCCCGCTCTCTCTCCCGCTCACTCTCCCGCTCACGCTCGCTCTCCCGCTCGCTCTCCCGCTCGCTCTCCCGCTCAGTCTCCCGCTCTGTTTCCCGCTCACTCTCACTCTCACTCTCCCGCTCACTCTCACTCTCCCGCTCTCTCTCCCGCTCGCTCTCCTGCTCGCTCTCCCGCTCGCTCTCCCGCTCGCTCTCCCGCTCACTCTCACTCTCACTCTCCCGCTCTCTCTCCTGCTCGCTCTCCCGCTCACTCTCACTCTCCCGCTCTCTCTCCCGCTCGCTCTCCCGCTCGCTCTCTCCCGCTCGCTCTCCCGCTCGCTCTCCCGCTCGCTCTCCCGCTCGCTCTCCCGCTCACTCTCCCGCTCGCTCTCCCACTCACTCTCACTCTCCCACTCACTCTCCCACTCACCTCTCCCGCTCACTCTCCCGCTCACTCTCCCGCTCTCTCTCCCGCTCACTCTCACTCTCCCGCTCGCTCTCCCGCTCGCTCTCCCGCTCGCTCTCCCGCTCACTCTCCCGTTCGCTCTCCCGCTCACTCTCCCGCTCGCTCTCCCGCTCGCTCTCCCGCTCTCTCTCCCGCTCGCTCTCCCGCTCGCTCTCACTCCACCGCTCTCTCTCCCGCTCGCTCTTCCGCTCGCTCTCACTCCACCGCTCACTCTCCCGCTGGCTCTCCCACTCTCTCTCCCGCTCACTCTCCCGCCCCCGCTTGCTCTCCCGCTCCGGTAAAATAAGAAATAGTTTTAGTGTCTTTGTTTTAAAACGGCCGGTGACCAACGTTTGCGTGCATCACTCCTCCGCCCACTGCTGTTGTTGCCTCATCACTCCCTCACTCTCATCACCCTCCCAGTCACTCACTCATCATCCTCCCAGTCACTCTGTCACTGCCACATGCGTGCTCTCAGTCACCGTCGCCTCTCCTCTCTCTCCTCCCTCGCATGCTCCCCCCCCCCACCGTCTGTGCGGTGCAGCTTTGTGCGCTCGGTCTCCATGGACAAGTGGAAGGACCTGGAGCTGGCGAAGATGAAGGCGGGGGGCAACACGAGGTTCCGCGCCTTCCTGGGGGAGCGCGACGACGTGGAGGAGGGCTGGACGCTGCAGGAGAAGTACAACAGCCGCCCCGCCGCCCTCTACCGTGACAAGGTCACCCCCCACCCCCCCCACCCCCCCCACCCATCCCCCCCCACCCCTCGTGTGGCCGTGACGACGGCGGTTACCCGCGACGACGGCGGTTACCTGTGACGACGGCAGTTACCCGCACGTCGTCACCGTCGCCACTCTCCCCGTGCCACCCCCCCCCCCCCCCCCGCCCCCCCCCAGATCTCGGCGCAGGCCGAGGGGCGCGAGTGGTCCGAGGAGACGTCGGAGGCCCGGAACTGGGCGCCTCCGCAGGCCGGCGGCCGCCTCAACGCCTCCCACAGGTGCGGCCTTCACACACACAAGACAAAGATCCCCCGTGTAGCCTCAACAGACTGCCGGGGCAAGTGCTGTTAGCGAGTAGCACCTGTGAAGGCCGACACTGCACACGAGTGGGGTGGGTGGACAGCGACACGCGCCCGGCCACCTTTGTCTCCCCAGTGGCAATACTTAATGCACCAGGTACTTATTTGAGGCTGAGTCCACCTAGGGGAAGCCCAGGACCGGTTCAGATAATCGTCACCAGTGTTTGCCGTCAGCGAGAATCGAACTCGAGTCGACGGGTTCGTCGCATCGTGCGCTAACCACTACACTATTGTGTGCGTGTGCACGCGCGCACGCACACGCACACAATAACAACAACAACCGCCATTCGCCACTAAGTGGCGGTGATATCACCACGGCGCTTGTGCCAGGCCATGTACACGTTGAGCCCACGTGAAGTGTCGAACGCCCGTCGGTAGAAGGTCACGGGGCAGACCCAGGTGCCGTGGGTCGACTGACTGAGATGACCGAGATGACTGGCCGATGCACCACGTGTCCGCCCTCCTGTGCCAACAACAGACACGCAACCACGCGGCCTCTCCGGCCACCGCGGGCCCACTGGCGGCCCCTAGTGGCCTTTTATTAGGACTTCTCCCCCAGATGTGTGGTGAGCCTCAATCACACCGGCGTGGTGACCCTCACTCACACCGGCGTGGTGACCCTCACTCACACCGGCGTGGTGACCCTCACTCACACCGGCGTGGTGACCCTCACTCACACCGGCGTGGTGACCCTCACTCACACCGGCGTGGTGACCCTTACTAACACCGGTGTGGTGACCCTCACTAACACCGGCGTGGTGACCCTCACTAACACCGGCGTGGTCACCCTCACTCACACCGGCGTGGTGACCCTCACTCACACCGGCGTGGTGACCCTCACTAACACCGGCGTGGTGACCCTCACTAACACCGGCGTGGTGACCCTCACTCACACCGGCGTGGTGACCCTCACTGACACCGGCGTGGTGACCCTCACTAACACCGGCGTGGTGACCCTCACTCACACCGGCGTGGTGACCCTCACTGACACCGGCGTGGTGACCCTCACTAACACCGGCGTGGTGACCCTCACTAACACCGGCGTGGTGACCCTCACTCACACCGGCGTGGTGACCCTCACTAACACCGGTGTGGTGGGCCTCACTAACACCGGCGTGGTGACCCTCACTAACACCGGTGTGGTGGGCCTCACTAACACCGGCGTGGTGACCCTCACTAACACCGGTGTGGTGGCCCAACTCTGACCCAGCTCTGACTAGAGGCCGACCGAAACTGACTTTCTGGTTTCGGCCAAAAACGAAACCAGACCGAAAGTTCAATATTTACTTTCGACCGAAACCCGAAAGTAAACCGCCGAAAGTTCACTTTGTGGCTTCGGCCGAAATAGAAACTATGCCGAAAGAGGCCATTTGCCAACTTTCGGCGCCGAAATCGAAACCGAATTTTGGTCGGCCTCTAGCTCTGACCCAACTCTGACCCAACTCGGACCCAGCTCTTCAAATGTGATGGGCATCGTTCCCCCACTCCGCCCCTCGCTGCCGGGTTTTGTTCACCGTCTCTCCACCGTCTCCCCACCGTCTCTCCGCCGTCTCTACGGTCTGTCCGGCGCCACAGGAACAGCAGCAGCAGCTCCAAGCAGCAGACGCCCTCCTCCTTCACCACGACCAGCGACTACGAGGACTGGCTCGGTGACGATAGCTACCAGAGGTGCGCCTCCTGGCAAACACCGTCGCTACCATCGGGTTTTGTTATTTTCGTATCGTTCTGTAACTTTCTGACGTTTGTAGATAATCGGATTTATCCTGGGGAACGAATAACCATTCTGATTCTGTTGTCTGTTGCTGTTGTCATTGTTGTTATCGTTTTTTATTATCGTTGTTTTCGGTATTGTCATTGATGTTGTTGTCGTCGTTGTCTTTGTTGTTGTTTACTATGTCATTTGTTGTTATTGTAATTGTTTTCGGTGTCATTGTTGTCGTTGTTGTTGTTTTCGGTGTTGTCATCGTCGTTTGTTGTTTTCGTTGTCATCGTCATCGTTGTTGTCATTGCTGCCGCCACCACCACCACCACCGTGGTTTCCGTGCCTCAGCGGCGGTGGCCACAGCGGCCATGACAGTCGCTACGTCGGCTTCGGCAACACCGTGGAGCCACAGAAGAAGGACGACGACCTCCTCAACAACGCCATGTCCTCCTTCTACTCTGTGAGACCCCCCCCCTCATACACCACCATCAACCCCCCCCCTCAACACCACCATCACCCCCCCCCCCTCAACACCACCATCACCCCCCCCCCCTCAACACCACCATCACCCCCCCCCCCTCAACAACGCCATGTCCTCCTTCTACTCCGTGAGACCCCCCCCTCAACACCACCATGAACCCCCCCCCCCCTCAACACCGCCATGAGCCCCCACCCGCCCCCCCCCCTCCCACTTTTCACCCAGGCAACTGCACAGCAGCTCAGGATGAGTGTGCCTTAGCTAACGTCGACACTAACGATAACACATTCAAGAAGCACCATTCAGAGAAACACAACATGTACTGTATACTATAAAAAAAATGCGATTTTAAATACCTCCCCCCTTCTCCTTGCATCACCTCTTCCACCTCCTACACCTCCTCCTCCACCTCCTCCCCCCTTCCTCCTCCCCCCTTCCTCCTCCTCCCCCCTTCCTCCTCCCCCCCTCCTCCTCACACCTCCTCCCACTCCTCCTCCCCCCACCTCCTCCTCCCCCTCACACCTCCTTCTCCTCCTTCTTGCTTGCTTGCTCTCTCCCCGCCAGGGCTGGAGCAGCTTCGCGGTGGGGGCGAGCAAGATCGCCACCGTGGCCAAGGAAGGGGTGAGTGCCGCTGTGCCCCCCCACCCCCCCACCCCCCTCCCCCTCCCCACCGTACGTAGCCAACCCCTCTACGCCCAACGTAGGTACGGTGCCAGGCGCATGCAGGAGCCACGCGCCTGGCGCCCGGAGACGTTTTAAGAACGCAATTTGAGGATCCATCGAGTGGGACTGTGGCCGGGCTCAGCGGGAATCGGTCAGCTGACTTTGCCCTTCACCATTTCGTACTTTACCCAGGAGCAGTAGCTACAGCTGCTGCCACTGCTGCGTTTATTTCATGGAATTGGCACAAATGAACAGACAAACACACGAGTATCCGGACTGTAAAGCGTTGCTGTATTTACCGTACTGTGCCGACAACATCAATCTCGACGACTCGGCATGGGGTGACGTGCAGTATTTTCATTGTGTAAGTTGAATGTATTGCATAATGTAGCGTGTTTAATATTTCACGCCGAAATCGAGCGTGGCTACCTTGTCACGCGACACGGTGCCGATCGCCGGAGTGGATTACAGCCTGTGGAGCGGTTTTTCCGGACCGCTGGATAACGTTGGAAGCAGCAGCCGGATGATCGCTCGGTGCCGGCTGATGGACGATCGACCGTAATTGTGATTTTGTTTGTAAATGAGACTCATCCCGGTCTGTTGAGTTCCTCGTTTTATCAAAAGAAACCCCCTCCCCTCCTCCTCCCCCCCCACCGCCTTCGGCTCGGACTGTGCCGTCCCTGCCGTGAGCGTCTTCGTTGTTAATCACCGACCCCTCGGTCGTCTTGATGGCGATGCTCCGAGGCCATCCATCGCGGTCAAGAGAAACTTGAGCTGGGGCGCCTTGAATTGTGAATCGTCCCGATTCTCGTGAATCACCGAGTCTCGTTATTCGTTTGTTTCCTCTGAGACTCGTTCATCGTCTAGAGTCTCCTTAATCTTCAAAGAGTCTCATGAATCGGTTGAGCCTCGGTAATGGTCCAAGCCTGCGCGTGTCCCTTCAGTGAGGCTCCGTGAGCGGTCAAAAATGCAGTCGCGCTGCAGCCCTGCGATCTCCTCCCTCCCTCGCTCCCTCGCTCCCTCGCTCCCTCGCTCCCTCGCTCCCTCGCTCCCTCGCTCCCTCCCTCGATCCCTCGCTCGCTCCCTCGCTCCCTCGCTCGCTCCCTCGCTCCCTCCCTCGCTCCCTCGCTCCCTCCCTCGATCCCTCGCTCGCTCCCTCGCTCCCTCCCTCGATCCCTCGCTCGCTCCCTCGCTCCCTCGCTCGATCCCTCGCTCGCTCCCTCGCTCCCTCCCTCCCTCCCTCGCTCCCTCGCTCCCTTCCTCCCTCCCTCGCTCCCTCCCTCGCTCCCTCCCTCGCTCGCTCGTTCCCTCCCTACCTCGCTCCCTCCCTACCTCGCTCCCTCCCTCCCTCGCTCCCTCCCTTCCTCGCTCCCTCGCTCCCTCGCTCGCTCCCTCCCTCGCTCCCTCCCTCCCTCGCTCCCTCGCTCCCTCGCTCCCTCGCTCCCTCCCTCGCTCCCTCGCTCCCTCGCTCGCTCCCTCCCTCCCTCGCTCCCTCCCTCCCTCCCTCCCTCGCTCCCTCGCTCCCTTCCTCCCTCCCTCGCTCCCTCGCTCCCTCGCTCCCTTCCTCCCTCCCTCCCTCCCTCGCTCCCTCGTTCGCTCCCTCACTCCCTCCCAGGCTTTGCAACAAAAACAATCGACGGACCGCCTCCTAGTGCCGCACCCCCCGTGCGTGCTGAATCGCGACGCAGCGTCCGCTGTTGTCCTCTATTTCTACGTCGCCGCGTCTGTGCGACACCCCGCCACCCCCCCCCACACCTTCCGCCGCCAACCCGGCGTGGTTGAAGCGGTCCGCTGCGTGAGGATCGCGACCTTGTTACGGTAGAACCCCTCTTGACGAGCAGCCCCCTTAAGGACTTATCACTTAATGACGGGCCTCCAGAGAGGCCAATGTGTAGTGCAGTGTAGTGTCGTGTATAGTGGTGTAGTGTATGGTGTAGTGTATAGTGGTGTAGTGTATAGTGGTGTAGTGTATAGTAGGCCTCGGTAAGGTAATTTACCCTTTTTACCGGGTAAAAGGATAAAGGTGTCGACATGCCAAGGGATAAGGTAAAGGGTAGGGTAAAGGTAGCTCGGAAGAATTACCCGGTAGGGTAAAGGTAGCGCGAAGTATTACCCGGTAAACACGGTACCTTGTTTACCGCTAAAAGCTCTGTGGCGTAGTCCGTGGCCTCCATTTAACAAGTAATATTTAAAAAACCTTTTTTTTAAACACGCTTTTATTAAATGTACTAGTAATGGCAGAACTCCACGACTCCAGGAAGTGGCCCCGAAGCTTGCCATAACGTAAGGGACCGTGTCGAATTACAGCCAACGTCAGTTGAGTGTGGACAATTAGACCCAAGCCAAAACATAACATATAACAAATTATGTTTATAAATATATATATTTTATGATAGAATATAGTATTGTTATCAGTATGACAAAAGTATACCAAGTTTGCAGTCGATACCACATTAGGAAGTGGGTTAAAATTGAGTTACACGATTGGAGGATACAACAACGACAACAACAATGACAACAACGACAACAAGCGTGTAAAATTGGAATCATCGCGAGTATTCTATATGAATAAAGCGCTCTACCTGTAGCATTTACCGTTATAAACCTTTTCCATGTGATTACCTTGTAATCGGGTAATTCCCTGCTAAAGGGTTAAAGGTAGGGTAGAGTGATTGTATTGTGGTAGGGTAAAGGTAGGCTCGTTGTTTTTACCTTTTAACTTTTACCTTACCTTGCCGAGGCCTAGTGTATAGTGTAGTGTATAGTAGTTTAGTGTATAGTAGTGTAGTGTATAGTGGTTTAGCGTATTGTATAGTAGTGTAGTGTATAGTGGTGTAGTGTATAGTAGTGTAGTATATAGTAGTGTATAATAGTGTAGTATATAGTAGTGTATAGTGTAGTATATAGTAGTGTAGTGTATAGTAGTGTATAGTGTAGTGTAGTGCCTCTGTAATGGGTTCCGGAGACACTTGTAGAGGTAACTTCTTTATTACAATCCAACAGTCCTGATACTCTGTTACAGCCTAGGTACACAGCCTAGGTACACAGCCTAGATACACTACTCTGGCTATGCTCTGGAACTCGCCCTCACAAGGACGTAGAGCCGGGAGTTCCAGAGTCCCACCACTGGCCCTCACAGCGTCCCAGGGTCCTGAGATGGCTGGTCTTGGGTCTTGAGCTACAACTGGCCCTGATCGGCCAGGGAGCTGCCCTTTTATGCCTCGTCCCCAACGAGGGGTGGGGTTGTGTGCGCCCCCAGATATCCCACAGAGCACACACAGCCCCCCCCGGTGGTGGCGCCAAGGGGCTTAACTGGCTGGGTTGTCTGGGATCCCCGCGCCTGGCACCATGGGGCTTAAGCGTCTGGGTTGCCTAGGGTCCCAGAGCCCCCAGCAGCCCCTCCCCTCTTATGTCACTACATTACCCTCCTCTATGTAGCCTCCAGCCATCCCGGCTGTCAATAATTAGAATGTTTAAATTAACGAAAGGGAAGAAAAAAAAATACGCGAGCCTCAACAGGAAAAGAAAATAAAACAAGAAAGCAACCATAAATACCCTAACCAACCTGTACAACTTTACACTATATACAAGCGTCAATCAACAAAAAGGTGAAGCAATGACACGTGAACAAACGACCCTCGGCACACCTAGCCCTCCTCGGGATCCGCAGCAATGCCCGACTTGCCAATGATATGGCTGAGACATCGTACAGATCCCTGCAAGAGATGGCACCTCCACGGTCTGAACTGCGCGAACCGCATCCCCGTGGTCTCCCGCGCTCGCACAACCCAGCAGCCCTCTCTTGAAGGCCAACCCGGACATCTCATGCCACTCGGCATCACACCCCGCCTTTCCGACGCTCACGCGTCGGCCGTATCGGGGGAACTTCAACCCAGTCTCTCTCCAAGACTCGCGTCGCAGCATATAGCTGTACCGACCGAGCTGAGATGACCCATCGTTAACTCACTGCACAACATGCACCCTAACAACTGAGGGATACAGTCCCAACGTAACGGGACAACTACACCTGAACACTACGCATCTCCAGCCCACTGTTTCAACGCGCCTCCGAGTGTCTCAATCTCCGGGCCGTCAGGGCGAGCCTACAGCTCCAGACGCACCACGGAGGGTCTCAACCTCTGGGCCGTCAGGTCAAGCTGTCGGCCATTGCATGACGGGACCACACTCTCCGAGCCATGTGAGCGCACGAACCACTAGGCTAGACATGCCACGGAGTGTTTCAATCTCCAGGCTGTCAGGTCAAGCCGTCAGCCATAGCATGACGGGACCACACTCTCCGAGCCATGTGAGCGCACGGCCCACTAGGCTAGACATGCCACGGAGTGTTTCAATCTCCAGGCTGTCAGGTCAAGCCGTCGGCCATTGCATGACGGGACCACACTCTCCGAGCCATGGGAGCGCACAGCCCACTAGGCTAGACATGCCACGGAGTGTCTCTATCTCCGGGCTGTCAGGTCAAGCCGTCAGCCATAGCATGACGGGACCACAACTCTCATGTTAGACACGCAACACCCGCTGGGCCATCCTGGTCAGGATCTGCACCCCAAGATATTTGAGAGCCAGCACGACAATTCCAAATCCCTGGCAGCATGTCACCATCTCAAGATAAATGCCCCATACAGTCTATACATCGTTAACAATGACAGCACAAGCTATACATTTACAATCACGAACAAAGCTCCATACAAACTATACATTGTTAACAATCATAAGCAAAGTTTCGCACACACATTGACAACACTAACGAGCGAAGCTCCACACAGTTTACCCAACAACAATCACGACTCCCCAACGACAACGAAGAAAATGTCAACAAAAATCATTAACCCGGAGCGCGTAAATGGACGAAGTGTCAGGGGCCTGGTCTACCGACCTCCAACCTTTGGCCAGAGCAAAGGCGACGACCAGCGTGTCGATCGATGTGCCGGCCCCGGCGCCGGTTACAGTAAGAATGGCGCCCTCACTGTCCGGTCGCAGCGCTGATGACGCGGTATGCTAGGTTGAAGCCAGCTGTCGTCCGGCGGTGAAGGTCGCAGCGCTGATGATGCGGCGTTGTTTGGTTGGACCACGCTGGGCCCAGAAGTGACGTTGCTCCCAGCGGTCATTGCTCCCCCGGCGGAAGTGACGACACACCCGGAAGTATCCCCCACATTTGTGGCGGGAATGCCGGTGGCGGGAACGGCGGTGGCGGGCTCGGGCGAGCGCTGCGCCTCTTCTCTCCCTCCCGCCATCGCATGTGAGCGCCGCATCTCGCCCAGGAGGGAGGCGGTCGCGCAGAGCAGCTCTGTGAGGCGAAGCAGCGCCTCCTCCATCCCTGCTCCCGACGCTGGAGAGGGGACGGTTGGCGGAGCAGACAGCTGCTCAGCCGGCGGTATGGCATCGCTGTCGGCCGGCGGTGCGGCGTCGCCGTCGGCCGGCGGTGCGGCGTCGCCGTCGGCCGGCGGTGCGGTGTCGCCGTCGGCCGGCGGTGCGGCGTCATTGCCGGCCGGCGGTGCGGCCCAACGTGTTCGCTTACCGACCATTCCCCTGTTAACGACGGGCTGTTGTAGGTCGAGTAAAATATTTTATTAATGCATTTATTAACCGTGTTTATTTTAACATCATGTGTTTATGTTGTTATTAATATCCACCGTTTAAATATTATAAAGTACGTTATAATCGGTCTCCTGGAACCAATCACCGTCTCTGAGCTAACTAACGAAACTATTTTGGAGGGGAGTAGAGTGAGATGAGAGGGGAGAGGTAGGAGAGTGCGTGGAGGGGACTGGAGTGAGATGAGAGGGGAGAGGTAGGAGAGTGCGTGGAGGGGAGTAGAGTGAGATGAGAGGGGAGAGGTAGGAGAGTGCGTGGAGTGGAGTGAGATGAGAGGGGAGAGGGTAGGCAGGGGTAGTAAGTAGATGGAGGGATGGATCTTGAAGACTGCGAGTGCGATTTTGACCACATCCGGAAGAATGCGACGGGTTTAGCCATCGTCACCACACCGTTTGAATCGTCGCGCGTGGGCAACGTGAGAGGCATTGCGCCGCACTGCTGCCGAGATGGCAAGTCGGCGGTTTTATTTTCTCCCTCTGCCGACAGCGAAATCCGACGCCGCGAGATTAAAGTTTAACACGGAATCACGTAGCCCTTAAAAACTTAATACCCATGCGCGCCCGCGACACAAAGACAAAGATCCCCCCCCACCGTGTAGCCTTTAACAGACTGTCGGGGCAAGTGCTGTTAGCGAGTAGCAGCACCTATGAAGGCCGGTTCAGATAATCTGTAGAGGTGATCTCACGTGGATTTGGGATTAACCGGAGGAAGATATTTGTCTGGTTAAGCAACTTGTAAATAAACATTTCCAAGAATAACAACGTATCGCTGTTTTATGATTATCAATTTGGGCACGAGCTATTAACTTGGGGCAAAATGTCAGTGCGCGCGGTTAATCCGCAAATCGGATATATAACCGCACGCAGATAATTATTCCACTCCATGTGAGCATTTCCTTCGACACGGATTGGCCTCGGCTGTTAGACTCACTTAACCCCGCAGGCGTCGAGATCAGAATCCGAGTCGGAATCTATAAAGCTCTTAATCGCAGACATCAGTTATGGGCCATGTAACCTCCTGGCTCTGTCAGCGAGTGGACTAATCGGCCGCCTGTCTCCATGTGTGCGGGGAGGGGGGGATCGAGCGTTGCCCCCTCGCTCGCAAAGGCATCCGGTTGTCTTCCGGGCTCTCGGGGCTTCCTCCTCCTCCCGCCACGTATGAACGCGCAATAGGCGACTGAAAACTTCTCAAGTTTTATAATAATGATAAGAATAATTCAAAAACAGAACCCAGTGGGCCAAACGCCCACACTGAAGAGTGAAGACCAGTTTATAGGAGTTGGGTTTTCAAAGCAGACTTAAATCTATCTACCAATTCCGATCGCCCTGATTTCAAGTGGCAAGGCGTCCCGTAGTTTGTGGTGCCACGCTGACAACAGCGCTGATCGCCAAAAGAGCGCAGCCTGGAGACCTGTGGGAGTGCTGAGTTGTTGAAGATCAGAAGAACTTAAGGACCTTGATTGTATATATATCAATGTATTAGTTGCTGCAAGTAACGTGGGTGGTGAGCCATTTTAAAGACTTATAGGTGAATATCAGTGCCTTAAAATCTACTCGGAGTTTGACCGGTAGCCAGCGAAGAGATAAGAGGCCGGGGGGTGGGGGGGGGTGACCCCCTCCTCCGAGACGAAGAGGTCCCGCCACTTGGCTGTTTGTGCCCCCTGGGTAAGAAAAAAGTCAGAATGAGGAAGCTGGCTTGGCTGGCTTGGCTGGCTTGGCTGGCTTGGCTGGCTTGGCTGGCTTGGCTGGCTTGGCTGGCTTGGCTGGCTGGCGTGTAAAGTTGACCACCGGCGCTGTTGAAGCGGCCAGCCACCCCGCTGAGACACGGGGGTGGCTAACGTCAGTCCGGAGGGTGAAGTTCAGCGCCCGGACCGCTGCACACCGTCCTTCGCCATCCACGCCGCACTTGACTGGCATGGTGAAGTATGGTCAAACAACCCCCCCCGCCCCCCGACACATTGATCGAAGTCGGTGGTGGGTGATGGATGCTGTCATCTAGCAGTGAATGGACAAGAGGGCTGACGCTGGCGCTGGCGCTGACGCTGGCGCTGGCGCTGACGCTGGCGCTGGCGCTGACGCTGGCGCTGACGCTGGCGCTGACGCTGGCGCTGGCGCTGACGCTGGCGCTGACGCTGGCGCTGGCGCTGACGCTGGCGCTGGCGCTGACGCTAACGCTGGCGCTGGCGCTGACGCTGGCGCTGGCGCTGGCGCTGTGCGTGACGACGCGTTTGCGACGCTCCGGGTTGTGACTTTATTTTGTTGTCTCTCCTCACCCCCCCTCCTCCTCTTCGTCCGCACGCTCCACACAGGCCGCTAAGCTGGGATCCCAGGCATCTCAAAAGGTACTCCGCCCCGAGCACTCCGCGCAAGCGCGCGTGTGTGTGCCTCCTCTGGGTCGACTCGGCCTCAAATGGGTACCTGGTGCGGTGTGTGGTAGACATCGCCACTGTGGGAGACAACGGCGGCCGTACGGGCGTGGCCGCTGGCCACCCACCCCCTCGTGTGCCACAGTGGCGGCATCCGTAGGCGGCGCCGCCGCTGCTGCCGCTACTCGCTACTAACAGCACCCACCCCAACAGTCTGTTACGGCGGGGGGGGCGGTCGAACAAAGACGTCACGACTGCATCGCGCGCGCTTCTGCGGCCGTCTGGAACGCCTCTGCCTGCCGATATTTGGAAGCCACTCGGAGCTCTGCGGAGATTTACATTGCCATCGACATTGACAAACTCATTTCTCTAAAACTGATGTTTGTGTCTAGTTTGTGATCCCCCCCCTCCCCCCGTAGCTCCCATGAGCACAGTTGGATATGTACAGTGCGAAAGAAGTTCAAAAGAGTACACACTACACATAGACTAACACTGCCCATAGACTCAACACTGCCCATAGACTCAACACTGCCCATAGACTAACACTGCCCATAGACTCAACACTGCCCATAGACTCAACACTGCCCAACGACTCAACACTACCCATAGACTCAACACTGCCCATAGACTCAACACTGCCCATAGACTCAACACTACCCATAGACTAACACTACCCATAGACTCAACACTGCCCATAGACTCAACACTGCCCATAGACGAACACTGCCCATAGACTCAACACTGCCCATAGACTCAACACTGCCCATAGACTCAACACTGCCCATAGACTCAACACTACCCATAGACTAACACTACCCATAGACTCAACACTGCCCATAGACTAACACTGCCCATAGACTCAACACTGCCCATAGACTCAACACTGCCCATAGACTCAACACTGCACCTTCGATTAGCGCGGTTGGCTACGTGCAGTGCGAAAGTTAAACAACACATACAAAGACAAACAAAGATAAAGCTCCACTGTGTAGCCTAAACAGACTGTTGGGGCAAGTGCTGTTAGTGACTAGCACCCATGTTGTTGTGTCGCCGCGCTTGCCGGAGATACAACGCAACAACAACTGCAGCAGTTGTTGTTGTTGTTGTTTGTGTCACCGGCGCTTGCCGGCGTTGTTTAACGGTGACCGTGTGCAACCCGCCCCCCGCACGCTCTCACCGGACGGCAGCTGTGGGGCAACAAGGATCCGGTAACACGACACGCACACATACACACATACACACACATACATACACACACATACACACACACATACACACACATACACACACACATACACACACACAACAACAACCGCCATTCGCCACTAAGTGGCGGTGACGTCACCACGATGCTTGTGCTTGTGCCAGGCCAAGTGCACCTTGAGGCCACGTGAAGTGTCGAACGCCCGCTGGCAGGAGGTCACGGGGCAGACCCAGGTGCCACGGGTCGACTGACCGAGATGACCGAGATGATTTGCTGATCCACCACCTGTGCCCCCTACTGTACCAACTTGCTGTGCTTTAGCCACCCGGCGCTCCGCTCGTTGTTGTGAGCGTCGCTCCTCCGCCCTCCGTTGTTGTTGGAGGGCGACTGCCTCCAACTGCCCAGTAGCGTCCTTCACGAGCCTCCTCCACAGAGGCCGATCTTGACACCGCTGGTACCAGTCATCGGCAAGTCCACTCTTGGTGGCTGGGCATGCGGGCTACATGACCCAGCCAACGCAGCCTTGCCTGCCGGAGGAGCTCACCGATGGGACTTTGCCCAGATCTTTCAAGGATTTGTGAACTCCTCACAATCCAGCCTGGTTAAATCCAGGATGGATCGTAGGCAGGCCAGCCTAAATGTTTCCAACCGGCGAAGATGCTCCATTAGGGGGGTCCACGTTTCGCAAGCATAGAGAAGGGAGGGAATGACTGGCCGAGAAGACCTGAAGCTTCGTGCGGAGTGACAGACCAGGTAGCTTCCACACGACATTACACAACCGATGAAAAGATATTGCCGCTCGACTGATTCGGAGTGAGACCTCTGCTGTTAAACTGGAGCCGGTCATAAGCACACTGCCCAGGTATGGGAAACTCTCCACTCCACTACTGCCCCATCACCGATTGTGAGTTGTGGGGGTGGAGTGTCCAATGGTACAAAATACCCAGGCAGGTGCTTAGTTTTGGTGGGGCTGATGGTAAGGCCCCACCTCTTAGTGGCATGCTCCAGTCTCAGCAGCAGCGTCTCCAACTCCTCCTCTGAATGAGCAGCTATAACCAAATCATCTGCATACATAATGTGGTTGACCAATCGCACCCGGGCATCGATCAGCCTCCCATTATATCTCTACCAAATGGAAATTCCCCCGGTACAGCTATTGAAGGCTTCACGAACTACGTGGTCAAAATAGATGTTAAATAATGTGGGATACAGAGGACATCCCTGTCGCACCCCAAGGTGTACAGGGAAAGGCTCTGACTCCCGGCCACGTAGTTTTACCCGGGCCCGCTCACCATCATGAAGGTCCTTAATGATTGTGAGCAGAGGGTCAGGGACTCTGAAAGCACGAAGAACAACCCAGAGCCCAGGCCTACTGATGGTGTAATAGGCCTTGACCAGGTCAATAAAGCAGAGATGTAGGTCCTGTTGGAATTCCCTATACCTCTGCTGTAGCAGACGGACAGAACATATGGCATCTGAGCAGGACCGCCCTTTCGTGAAACCGCATTGGGGCTCCGCAAGCCTCTCCTCAGCGTGCATAGCAAGACAATGTTGAATAATCCTTGCCAGGACCTTTCCCGTCACACACACACACATACACACACACACACATACACACATACATACACATATACACACACACACATACACACACATACACACACACACACAAAAAGACAAAGATCATAGGTGCTCGCTGTGAGCGTGTAGCCTGAACAGACTGTTGGGGCAAGTGCTGTTAGCAAGCACCTGTGAAGGCCTGCACGGCACACGAGGGGGTGGGTGGCCAGCATCACGCCCGATCGCCTTTGTCTCCCCAGTACGATATTAACACACCACACCATGTACTAATTTGAGGCTGAGTCGACCTAGGGGAGGCCCAGGACCGGTGCAGATAATCGTCACTGGTGTTGGCCGTGAGTGAGAATTGAACCCGGATTGCCGGGTTCATAGCGCAGCGTGCTAACCGCTACACTACCGCTCCCCATCTCTCGTGTAAATAGGGCCTTTACATTAATCGTAAGAATAATACAAATCCATTCAATATACTGTCTTTGGTAAATATAAATAAAACGCTTATTTTCTTTGGTCACAAGGGTAGGCGGGCAGGTAGAGAGCGAGGGAGTGGAGGGGAAAGAGACAGAGAGAGGAGAGAGAGACGGAGAGATGGTAGAGAAAGAGACAGAGACGGAGAGATAGGAGAGAGAGGGTTGTGTGAAATTCCACTCTTAACGACACACATTGTGGGCCCCCGTCGAAGCCGCAGTGAGGCGGGGGGGGGGTCGCAGGGGGTCGCCCGTCACGTGCCGTCTCTGACTCTCGGACCTCGCGGGTGCGGTTCACAGCGTGGTGTTTCATTTAGAGAGGCGCAGCAGCAGCAGCAGCGCTGTTGTTTTTAACAGGCGTAATTACTCACCGCGGGGAACCGTAGCGACACGACCTTCACCCCTCTACGAGAGCTGAATAACGTCGGGCCGAAATCATGATCCCAGCCAGATAAATACAGGGACTCCTCTACTTACGAACGAGGTGGGTTCCAGAGGTCTGTTCGTAAGTCGATTTGTTTGTAAGTCCAACTTTACTCCTGTCGAATCCAAACGTGTTGTACGGCGTGTACACTAAACACGGGGAATGGCTTTAAAAGTTGCATAATCTCCTGTAGATGTAGATGCCACTGGTTCTTCATGTTCTGTAGATGTAGATGCCACTGGTTCTTCACGTTCTGTAGATGCCACTGATTCTTCACGTTCTGCAGATATACATGCCATTTGTTCTTCACCTTCTGTAGATGCCACTGGTTCTTCACGTTCTGTAGATGCCACTGGTTCTTCATATTCTGTAGATGTATATGCCACTGGTTCTTCAAGTTCTGTATATGAGATGCCACTGGTTTTTCATGTTCTGCAGATGTATATTCCACTGGGTATTCACCTTCTGTAGATGTAGATGCCACTGATTCTTCATGTTTTGTGGATGTAAATGCCACTGGTTCTTCACGTTCTGTAGATGCCACTGGTTCTTCCCATTCTGTAGATGTAGATGCCACTGGTTCTTCATGTTCTGCAGATGTAGATGTCACTGGTTCATGTTCTGTAGCTGTCGATGCCACTGGTTCTTCATGTTCTGCAGATGTAGATGCCACTGGTTCTTCATGTTCTCCAGATGTAGATGCCACTGGTTCTTCATGTTCTGCAGATGTAGATGCCACTGGTTCTTCATGTTCTGCAGATGTAGATGCCACTGGTTCTTTACGTTCTGTAGGTGTAGATGCCACTGGTTCTTCATGGTCCGCAGATGTAGATGCCACTGGTTCTTCACGCTCTGTAGCTGTAGATGCCACTGGTTCTTCACGTTCTGCAGATGTAGATGCCACCACCGCCATCTAATGCGCAGTGGTTGAACTTACGACTCTCGGTCCAAACAGTGAACAGACATACGGGACAGGCTTGTTCGTTTCTCTGAAAGTCGAATGTTCGTAAACAAAGGAGTCTGTTAAGTCGACCATTCGTAAGTAGAGTGTGTTAAGTCGAGTATTCGTTAGTAGCGGAGTATGTTATTTAAAATGGTCGTAAGTAGAGGAATATGTTAAGTCAAATGTGCGTAAGTAGAGGAGTCGCTGTATTCCCCTACCTGTCACCGCCGTGTGTATCTACCCGAGCCGCTCCATCTGAACGTGACACCCCCCCCCGACCCTTCCCTCGCTCTACGCTTCCGCGCTTAACTGGGTCCACGCGATTCATCGCACGCCGATGGTTCTCGTCGAAGCCCCATGACCTTTGGCCTCTCGCTCCGGTATCATCGGCGGCTGACGCGTTACCGCAAGTACGTCCAGAAGGCAGGTGGTTGACCAATAAATCCTCCCTCTCCTCCCTCCTTCCCACCCTTCCTCTCCTCCCTCTCCTCGCCTCCCCCCCATCCCACAGGCATCTGAGCTAAGCCAGACGATGAGTGATAACATCATCAAGCCTGCGACAGACAAGGTGACTGTGTGGTGGGATGTTAACTCCCTCGCCACGTCTACAGGAGGCCGTGGGGTTCGATCCCAACCCTGTCACCTGCTGCTGTGTATTTGGAGTTTGTGTGTTTTCTTTCTCTCCCCGTAGTCGCGTGGATTTTTGCCCGGGACCTCCGGTTTTTCCCTTTCACATTGAGAACCACCTTCACGCGTTTAAGATTATTTGGCCGCTAAATATTTCCACACGATGATGATAAGCCACTTCGCCGAGCTATTGTTTGTGATGGTGGCCAGGTGTCGCCCGGTAAAAGTAATTAAAATAAGAAAAAGGTGAACTCGGCCGAGGGGTGGCGACCCACTCGGCGGTCGCGAGCAGCAGCGTCGTCGCGTAGACCCAGGGGGGCGACGGCGCACGGCCGCAGAGCGTGGCGGTCGCGCTGCAGGCCTCGCCCGCGCCGACCATCCCCAACGGGGGGCGAAGCTTGCTCACGCGACTGTCACATCGCTTTTGCCGAGGGCAACGCTCAAAACGGCCGCCTGTAAAAGCGATTTGCTGTTTGGAGGCTCCGTGGTTTCATTTTAAAACACGGCGGGGTGTGTGCGTGCGTTCGTTCACTTCGGCGGTGCAAGGCATCATGGGGGCTTCCCATGATGCCTTGCGGCCAAAACACCCGTCACCTTGGCATGTGTCCCGTACCGTTCGACATGCGCAAGTCGGCGTGCGTGCATGCATGCATGTGCGGGCCCGCACGTGTTAGTGAGCACCTATTAAGGCCGCACACAATCCACGAGAAGGGTGGTGGTGTGGCTTATAGCGTGTCTGGCTGCCTCCATCTCTCCCCAGCGCTGATGATTTAAACACCGCTCCAGCATCTGGGTTAAAGCTGAATTGACCTAAATGGGAGGCCCAGGACGGGTTGATTATATATATATATATATAATTGCCTCTCGCCACTGATGCAAGCCGTGCCTGAGAATTGACCTCCAGATGCCTGGTTCGTAGCGCACTGGCAATAGGTGGCTAGGAGATGTTAACTATCTCGCCTGGTATACAGGATATCGTGGGTTTAACCTCGACCCTGACGCCTGCTGTATATTTGGAGTTTGTGTGTCTCTCATCATCATCACCGTGGCTAGGAGATGTTAACTACCTCGCCTGGTCTACAGGAGGTCGTGGGTTTGATCCCGACCCTGACGCCTGCTGTATGATTGGAGCTTGCATGTCGCTCTCTCTCTCCCCGTGGTCACGTGGATTGTTCTCCGGGCCCTCCGGTTTTTCTCTTTCACATTTAGAATCAACGTCAGGCGCGTTTAGAGAGTATTTGGCCACTAAATTTACATGCGACGACGACAATGATGATGATGATGATGATGGTTGGGGTTAAGCCAATTTCGTTGAGCAATGGTCCAGGGTCGCTTCTGAAAACGAACCACACAGCTGCTCAGTGGTGGGGCCTTACCGGGTAAAAAAAGAAATAGTTTACAGTTTCGATGCTCACCAACAGCACTTGCCGCGATAGCCTTGTCAAAGGCTACACGGCGGGGGAGCGTCTTTGTGTGCTTGTGTTTTTGCATGTTTTGTGTGCGCGTGTCTTTTTGTGTGTTTGTCTTTGTGTGTCGTGTGTGCTGTTGCATGACGGCCACGTGCATGTATACTGTAGGTTAAGGACGGCAAGATTCTGGACGACGTGTCGTCGTCGGTCTCACACCTGGCCACCAAGGTATCCGGGAGGGCGGCGCGCGGTCGGTCACGAGCACCCACGTCGGCTCCCCCACCCCCCCCTCCCCCCCCCCCCGAACGAAAGCCGTGGACGCTTAAACCCCCCGAGACCCACTAAAACTAACCAGCGCCGTCTCCGCGCCCGAGTCTTGCGTCCGTACAACCGGTACGGTTACGGCAGTCCCTCGGTCAACGGTTTTTATTTCTTAATCCGTCCGACGAGGCCCGCTGTAACCTGTCGCTCGAAATGTGCGGAGAAATTCACCACGAGTCTGCAAGAGTAGCCATGGTCCATTATGGGATAAACAAAGAACAGGAAACGTAATGTCAACTGAAGCCAAGCCCGAGGTCTAAACGCCCGTGAACGGGGGAGCCGCCGATTGGCTGTGAGGGCTTAGCAGCCCACACTTAACGAGCGGCTCTGATTGGCTGGAATTGGCGCCACCGCTGGCGTTGCGTGAACGTGTCGCCAGCGGTCGGAATGTTAACGGCGGTCGAAAACCATGGTTGGTGGGCGGGCGGGGTCATGACGGGGAGGAGAAACGTTAACCGATGATGTTACCGTCAACCGAGGGACTACTTTATCCTGCGTGACCGACCGATAATTTCTCAAATACTGACCGATACCCTAAAAATTACTAACCGAAAACTCCTGAACCATTAACCGCAACCCCGTAACCCCACCGTGAACACGTTAAACACGTTGCCTTGCGAAAACTATCACCCACGCCTCTCCAAGCAATTTGGTTAATCGTCACGGTTCGGCGTTGCGATTATATTTTGTAATTTAATTGTTTACCGACTCGTTAGTATGGTTCCCTCGCTCAGTTCCCGTCTTGGGTAATTTTAATTATCCCCCGCCACGCACCTCCGATGTAGCACGGTTGGCTACGTGGTGCCAAAGAAGTTCGACATACAAAGACAAAGCCCCCACCCCCGTGTAGTCTTAACAGACTGTTGGGGCAAGTGCTGTTAGCGAGCAGCACCTACGAAGGCCGGCACGGCACACGAGTGGGTGGTGGGTGGCCAGCACCACGCCCGGCTGCCTTTGCCTTCCTAGTGACGATGGTTTACACACCGCACCAGGTACTCAATTGAGGCTGAGTCGACCTAGGGGAGGCCTAGGACCGATTCAGATAATCGTCACCGGTGTTGGTAGCCGTGAGCGGGAATCGAACTCGGCTCGCTGGGTTCGGAACACAGCACACAGTGCTAACCGCTACACCACCGCTCCCTCTAACATACGTACGCACACACACACACACACGTGCCGACTTTGCACTTGAACGAAGCAGTGCGAGGTTAGCCTCCCGAACCAGGAGCGGTGCGCTCTTGCCTCCCGAACCAGGAGCTCGTGAAACGGGGAAGGGGGCTCTCGCCTCCATGCTCAGTGCTGCTCCCAATCCAGTCCCCGTCACCTCGAGAAAGGCCTCGCAGCGAGGCTCGCCCCTCGTTGTGTTGAGTGATCACAGTCGCCGGACGCGACGCGCATCCCCGGGGTGGTCTACGCAAGAGCGCGAAGCAGCCAGGCATTCTGAGCACTCCGATGAGTCATGATGATGGACCTTGACCCGAGACTCCGACCATTAGTTGTATTTCCTTGACGAACGTGTCGACATGGGTGACAATAGCAGGTGGTGAACAGCTTCACCCGCTCATTGAGGCGATCTACAATTTTTCATTTGACCAGCTAAGGCCCCACAACTGAGCTATGCAGCTCTTTGTGACGCTGACCATCACAGGTTATAGCGCAACGAAGGTGGCTCATCATCAGCATCATCATCACGTGGAAATGTATCGCAGCCATATACTCTAAACGCGTGACGTTGATTCTAAATGTGGGTGGGAAAAACCGGAGCGCCAGGAGAAAAATCCACGCGACCACGAAGAGAGAGACACGAAAACTACAGCTATACAGAGCAGGTGTCAAGGTCTGGATCGTACCCACGACCTCCTGCATACCAGGCGAGGTAGTTGACATCTCCTAGCCACCGTGGCTGCGCCCTAAGTGGGGAGGTGGGAGGGAGGTGGAGGTCCTGGCAGGGGGTCCACATGGGGAGGGAGTGAGGCGGGGAGTGAGAGAGGCAGGGAGTGGGAGTGGCGGGGAGTGAGAGGAGAGGCGGGGAGTGAGAGAGGCAGGGAGAGAGGCAGGGAGTGAGAGGAGAGGCAGGGAGTGAGAGAGGCAGGGAGTGAGAGAGGCAGGGAGTGAGAGAGGCAGGGAGTGAGAGGCGGGGAGTGAGAGGAGAGGCGGGGAGTGAGAGAGGCAGGGAGTGAGAGGAGAGGCAGGGAGTGAGAGAGGCAGGGAGTGAGAGGAGAGGCCGGGAGTGAGAGAGGCAGGGAGTGAGAGAGGCAGGGAGTGGGAGAGGCAGGAAGTGAGAGGAGAGGCAGGGAGTGAGAGAGGCAGGGAGTGGGAGGAGAGGCAGGGAGTGAGAGGAGAGGCAGGGAGTGAGAGATGTGGGGATTGGGAGAGGTGGGGAGTGAGAGAGGCGGGGAGTGAGAGAGGCGGGGAGTGAGAGAGGCGGGGAGTGAGAGAGGCGGGGAGTGAGAGAGGCGGGGAGTGAGAGAGGCGGGGAGTGAGAGAGGCGGGGAGTGAGAGAGGCAGGTAGTGAGAGAGAGGGGGAGTGAGTTGTGAGGAGCCCGCTGTGTCCTGCAAGCACGGCGGGTGAACGCAAAGCAGCGATGAGAGGAAACAGTCTGGTAGGTGGTGGGGGGGAGGGGGTGGCTTTTGACATCGGCGAAGGCATCAGCGGGGGGGCGGGGGGGGGCGGGGGCGTGAAATTCCCGGGTAGCCACGACCTTTTTTTTGCAGAAAAACAGCCAACCACAACAGCCAACCACAACAGCCAACCACAACAGCCAACCACAACAGCCAACCACAACAGCCAACCACAACAGCCAACCACAACAGCCAACCACAACAGCCAACCACAACAGCCAATCACAACGTAACGAGGAACGAGACTCCGAGCGCATCCTCCGGCTCTCAGGAGGCCTTTCGTGCAGAGACTCCTCCTCCCGGCATTGCCCTCCAGCCCCCCACCACTAACCCTACCCCCCCCCATGTCTTCTGCTTTGTCTCGCCCGTTCTGCTCGCAAACACGGCACTGTCCGTCGTGACGCCGCTGCTGCTGCTGGTGGTGAGTGAGTTTTATCCCGGTGCGCCACGGTGGCTAGAAGATGTTAACGATCTCGCCTGGTATACGGGAGGTTGTGGGGTTCCATCCCGAGCCCTGACGCCTGCTGCTGCTGTATATTTGGAAGTTTGCGTCTCTCGCCGCGGTCGTGTGGATTGTTCTCTGGGTCCTCCGGGTTTTTCCCTCCACACATTTAGAATGGACGTGACGCCTATTTGGCTGCTGCTCTAAATGTACGCGGACTACAGGGATGACAAGTAGCCAAACGGCCGCCGCCACTCTACGATAGCCGGCGTCAAAACTGTGCCGCACACACACGCATACACACGCACACACACACGCGCACACATACGGACGCACACACACGAGACCTCTTTACTTCCAATGCCGTTCCGATGACGGTAAACGAACGTAAATCAGAATAGAATCCGAAGAAAAACCGGGGTGACGCACAACGCACGTCATTGGAGCGGGCTAACAAGGGTTAATATACACACACGCGCGCGCACGCTCACCCTCTACAAATTGTTAACTTGACCCCTCTCTGCAATCCCCATCGGTGCCAATCCCCCAGATGCAGGACGTGGGAGCCAAGGGCTGGAGGGAGGTGTCGAACCTGTGGTCGGGGAGACAGGGCCACGAGACGCTGCCCGGAGTCGACTCGCCACACCGAGAGGGGTAACCCACAGCGGCCTCCATTGAAGAACTCATTTCTTTACAACTGATTTGTGTGTTTAGTTTGTGGTCCTTCTCCCCGCACCTCCGATCAGCACGGTTGGCTGCGTGCGGTTCACATACATGATGGTGTTGGTGATGATGATGCGGCCGTCTGGAATGCTCTTCCTTCCGACATTAGGAAGCCACTGGAGCAGCTGTGCAACTTTTCAATCACCGCCCCCCCCCCCTCTTTCACCCCACCACCCCCCCCCCCCACCAACAGCGACACAGCGGCACAGAACAGCAGGAAGTGCGCTGACGGGACTTTCTGGGATGACTTTGGGCACGAGTCGCAGGCCGGGGCGCCAGCGGCTGACATCGACAACTGGGACTTTGTGAGCGAGCACAGCGCAGCGCGGACGCAGGACGGCTGGGACGGCTGGGGCGCGGTAAGTGCCAGGCCTCAACCACCGAGATAATCCCCCACTCTGGAGCCTGCAACAGACTGCTGGGGCAAGTGCTGTTAGCGAGTAGCACCCGTGAAGGCTGGCACTGCACAGGTACTCATTTAAGGCCGAGTTGACCTAGGGGAAGCCCAGGACCGGTTGCAGATAATCATCACCGGTGTTGACCGTGAGCAGGAATCAAACTCGGGTCGGCCGGGTTCGTAGCGCAGCGCAGCGCTAACTGCTGCGCCACGGCTCCCCAATGACAAAGATCCCCCTTATAGCCTGTAACAGACTTGGTGCAAGTGCTGTTAGCGAGTCCCTGTGAAGGCCGGCACGGCACACGAGGTGGTGGGTGGCCAGCACCACACCCGGGCCACCTTTGTCTCCCTGGTGTTGATGTTTACTACACACCGCACCAGGTACTTATTTGAGGCTGAGTCGACCTAGGGGAGGAAGCCCAGGTTACAGATAATAGTCGGCGGTATCGGCCGCGAGCGGGACTCGAACTCGGATCGGCCGGGTGGCGCAGCACTCACGCCACCATTTCCCCGCAGTGCACCGTGCCAGCAACATTTGATCATTTTCGCTTTGAATACGAGTTAAATAAGGAGGAATGCTTCGTGATTATCGAAGGTGGAGTAGGGGGGTTGTCACAGTGTAACCATTCACGTGCCGATTTAAACACTGGCCATTAGGAGACGTTTTATATTCGCTGCCACTGTTTTTTTGTGCCCGTGAGTGAGACTTAAACTCGGATCGACGGGTTCGTATCGCTATGCGCTCACCTCTGCACCACCAAGCCACAGTCATGAGCCAAGTGCACACGGCTCACCAGCTCGCTCACCAGCTCACTCGCCCGCTCGCTCACCAGCTCGCTCGCCAGCTCGCTCGCTCACCAGCTCGCTCACCAGCTCGCTCACTCACCAGCTCGCTCACCAGCTCGCTCACTCACCAGCTCGTTCACCAGCTCGCTCACTCACCAGCTCGCTCATCAGCTCGCTGACCCACCATCGTTCACCAGCTCGCTCACCAGCTCGCCCGCCCGCCAGCTCACTCACCAGCTCGCTCACCAGCTCGCCCGCTCGCCCGCCAGCTCACTCACCAGCTCGCTCACCAGCACGCCCGTCCGCCAGCTCGCTCACCAGCTCGCTCACCAGCTCGCCCGCTCGCCCGCCAGCTCACTCACCAGCTCGCTCACCAGCTCGTTCACCAGCTCGCCTGCTCGCCCGCCAGCTCACCAGCCCGTTCGCACCGCTCGCCCGCCAGCTCACTCACCAGCCCGCTCACCAGCTCGCTCACCAGCTCGCTCACCAGCTCGCTCGCCCGCCTGTTCACCCGCTCGCCCGCCAGCTCACTCACCTGCTCACTCGCTCGCTCACCCGCTCACCATCTCGCTCACCCACTCACTAACCCACTCGCTCGCCCAATCATTTTCCTTCGTGGAATATTGTGGGGGCATGGATCCTAGCAATTGCGCACGTTTATTTCCTTTTTCCGGGTGTTGGCACGCGATGGCAGCAGACACAATCCCCGCTCACCCCAACCTACAAATGCCGATACTTGCATTGGCTTTGTATTGTTTTGGTGTTCTCTGGTCTGACACTGGTAGTGAGACAAGGCCAATCAGTTTCAAAGACAACGCCATCTGTAATTATCAGAGCGTGTTTTGTTTGCATGTTCACCACAAGCGCCGCGTGTGGTTAACGCGGTACTTGATGCCTTGCGAGAGGTTTCCGTTTGGTGTTTAAACATCTGAACACAACTCCTGTTTCATTGCCAGAAAGGGTAAATACCGATTATTATTATGTTTTTCTTCTGGTTGCTTTCCACAAAAACCCAACGAGCGGCTGCTCACGTGGAATATCGCGACTGGTCACAAGAGGGCCTCACCGCCTGGCCCGTGGATAAACTAAAACTATTTAAACTATTTTATTTCACCAGGTAAAGCTGGCTATCACAAATTATAGTTCTACGAAAGTGAGATTAACATCATCGTCATCACGTGGACATATCTAGCAGCAGACAAATACTCTAAACGCGTGACGTCGATTCTAAATGTGAAAGTTCGCAAGTCGATGAGTCCCTGGAAAAACTAGAAACTATTTTAGTTTAACCGGGTAAGGCCCCCACTGAGCTATGTAGCTCTTTTGTCAGAAGCGACCTGGCGAGCACAAATGGTAGCCCACACGGAAGTGGCTCATCGTCACGTGGACATTTAGAGCAGCCACATACTCGAGATCCCTTGACGTTGATTCTCAACGTGGAAGGAAAAACCGGAGGACTTGGAGAAATATCCACGCGACCACGGAGAGAGAGAGAGCGACACGCAAGCTCCAGTTATACAGCAGCAGGCGTCAGGGTCGGGATCGAACCCACGACCTCCTCTATACCAGGCGAGGCAGTCAACATGTTCTAGCCATCGCGGCGTAAATCTTCGCCAGCCACGATGAACCCACCGCTGAAGGCCATTGCCTTCCATCACGTCATCGCGATGAGACGATCCGTCCATCCACCTCCAGCACACGAGTCCCACTCTGTTGCTCCACCTCCGCGGTGGACGTCCGCTCGGGCGGGATTTCCTTTGACTTCAAGCGGCAACAACTTTGTTTTTCCTTTCGACGGAAGTTCACGGCCCCCCGGTGTTCCGCGCGGCTCTCTTTCTCCAGGAGCAAGACGACAAGAAGGGCGGCAGGGGCGGTGGCGGTGGCGGCAGGGGCGGCGGCGGTGCCGGCGATCCACGCCGGCAGGACAGCTGGGACGCCTCCTGGGATTCCGGCTGGGACGTCGGGAAGAAGGAGAAGAGCAAAGCGAACGACGGCGCCGGCGGCGACGCAGGAGGAGGTGGGGAAGCCGTCGACAGCAGCAGCAGCAAGCGGGCAGCCAAGGCTGAGGAGCAAGACGCCTGGGACGCCGTGGGGTGGTAGCCGGCATGGGAGAGACGCTCGCTGGGTCCGCGAGCGAGGCCACGCCCCCCCGGCGGTGGCCACGCCCCCCCCCCCGGCGGTGGCCCCTCCTCCGAGTTGCGACGACGAGGCGGATGTGGTACTGGACTGGGGGGTTCGTCGTATCCAGCGTCGGTGGGGGGGGGCGGCGGCGTCCGATGTCCGGGTCGGTGGCGCGTTAAATGTCATCTCGGTCGGTCTTCGTCAGTGTGGTGGATTCTTGACAGGGAGGGGAGCAGTCCACGTCTCTCTCTCTCGGTGCTCCTGCCGCACTCTCTTCTGTCCGTGCTTTGCGCCCTCCAGCGTCTCGTCCCCCCCCCCCTCCTCCCCGCCGCTGTGACCCAAACTCGGCCAAAGTCACCTCAAAGTCAGGATTTTTTAGCGAGGGGGGGGTGAGAGGATTGGTCGGCACGTGTGCGTGCGTACGTACATTGGACTTGCTTCGCATCACCGCGCGTCGCCAGCCGTGGTAAGGGGAGGTGCGGGGTGGGGTGTGGAAGATGCGACCGAGTTTCAGGTGTCCGCGGTGCCGGGTGACGTTGCTGCTACTCTACTCGCGTGGCTCCCAATTGAGTAGTTGCAGGTGAACAAAAAACCGTCAGCATTGGGGCCACGTTCCGGAAAGTGGGAAATCGTTTTCAACCTCGAGGCAGTCTGAAACAAATAGGCGGAGCATCGGTCCGTACGCTGGTCGTGATATGGTTTACGAAACGTCGATCCGAGACCGGGCCTGCGGCCTTATAAACGACGACGTGAGATATTCGTTCGTCATTAGTTGTGATGCCCGTGACAGCGATTCTCCTCTGTGTGGTTTGGCTGGGGGGGGGGTGTTTCGGCCCCAAGGCCCCCTTATCGATTTTTGGTTTTCTTCTTCTCCGTGCGCAGGTAATTACAACATCGACGCCGGAACACGTCGGCTCAGTCTTAGAGGCCCCAGTGCATTCGTCCCTCCAAATTGCAGACGACGGCGAAGCGGTTTCGTTCGTTACACCTGCAGAGTGGAAACTGACGATCAGCAACATGAATAACGCGGCCTGCGACAACATTGTACTCGCTGCAGTGCCGCCGCCGGCTTTTGATAGCGAGTAATTAAAACCTTTTGATAGCGAGTAAGTAAAACCTTTTGATAGCGAGTAAGTAAAACCTTTTCATAGTAATTAATTGAAATCAAGCCGTCAGGATTTTCTTCACGACTAGCTGCCGTGGGTCTTACACGAGCCCAGCCCCGTGTCGAAATGAATCGCAGCCGAATACTCTAAAAACGCGCGGCGATGTCGATTATAAATGCGGAGGAGGGAAAAAGCACGGGAGCCGGAGATAAATCCACGTGACCACAGGCAGAGAGAGAGAGAGAGAGACACCGCAAACTCCAAATGCACAGCAGGCGTCAGGGGTCAGGGATCGAACCTACGATCTCCTGTATACCTGGCGAGGTAGTTAACATCTCGCCACTGCCGCCGTCACTGCTGTTGATGTATTTTAAGTGTTGGGGGGGGGGGAAATGACTGCGCAGACATTGGCGCTCCGAGGGATGTTCAGGAATTTAAATTAAAACTGATGGAGGGGATCCCTTGACGCGTGATGTGCCCACTGAGCAAAGACAAAGATCCCCGTATAGCCTCAACAGACTGTTGGGGCAAGTGCTGTTAGCGAGCACCTTTGAAGGCCGGCACTGGCACACCAGGGGGTGGGTGGCTCGACCGTCTTTGTCTCCCCAGTCGTGATGTTTTACACGCCGCACCAGGTACTCATTTGAGGCCGAGTCGACCTAGGGGAGGCCCAGGACCGGTTCAGATAATCGTGACCGGCGTTGGCCATGAGCGGGAATCGAACTCGGGTCGCCGGGTTGGTAGCGCAGCGCAGCGCTAACCGCCACGCTACCGCTCCCCACACTCGCACACAGACACAGACACACTCGCACACAGACACACTCGCACACAGACACACTCGCACACAGACACACTCGCACACAGACACACTCGCACACAGACACACTCGCACACAGACACACTCGCACACAGACACACTCGCACACAGACACAGACACACTCGCACACAGACACACACACACAGACACACACACACAGACACACTCGCACACAGACACAGACACACTCGCACACAGACACACACAGACACAGACACACTCGCACACAGACACACTCGCACACAGACACACTCGCACACAGACACACAGACACACTCGCACACAGACACACTCGCACACAGACACACTCGCACACAGACACACTCGCACACAGACACACTCGCACACAGACACACTCGCACACAGACACACTCGCACACAGACACACTCGCACACAGACACACTCGCACACAGACACAGACACACTCACACTTGCACACAGACACACTCACACTTGCGAGTCTGCCTGGAGCCGTCTGCCGAGGGTTCCGTTGAGCGAGCGCGAAACGTCTTTCTCGCGTCGGGTCACACCGACCGCTCTCTCATTTCAGTGTTCCGGTCGCCGTGATAAAAACACTCGAAGGGAAACAATAATGACGGTAACGTCACGGTCGTAGATTCACATCGGGTCTTCGTTGGTGCCCAAGAGGAGTTGGTGAACTCCGGCTCAATGAAAGGCTGTGGGATCTTGGCTGGTGGGAGGAAAACAAAAAACGTCTCTTGAATAACTTGGAGGTGTTTTTTTAGGCTTAGCCCCAACTGGGACTGCAGTCCAACATCACGTCGCTTGAACCTAAAACCTTTGGGTGCTTGTACATTTATGATGACAAATTCTCTTCGTTTCAAGCTCCAATCTTTCCCATGGCTCTTTGCGTCTGTTGCTTATTGCTTGATTATTTTTTTACTTTACTTACAGCCTTGTTAATCCACTGCTGGATGAGGACCTTTCCCACGCTGGTTTGACGATACTTTACCACCACGCCGGTCAATGCGGGCTGGTGAAGTTGTCGGAGGAAGCCAGGAAGCGGTTCATGAGTCGCTCGTCACGTGTTCACCACGGTTTATGCGTCGCTCGTCACGTGTTCACCACGGTTCATGTGTCGCTCGTCACGTGTTCACGGTTCATGTGTCACTCGTCACGTGTTCACCACGGTTCATGTGTCGCTCGTCACGTGTTCACCACGGTTCATGCGTCGCTCGTCACGTGTTCACCACGGTTCATGCGTCGCTCGTCACGTGTTCACCATGGCCAGGAATCGACCTCTGGGTCACGGGCCTCTCAGCCCTAACCCCACCGCTCCTCTTCCCAAAGCCGTCCGAGTGCTCGCCGCCACTCGGGAGCGAGCAGCTCCAGGACGCGGCCAGTATGGGACGACGGTGCCCGGCGCCCTCCGCTCCCACCGCGAGGGTGTTCTGTGTTTTAACATGCAGCGGCCGTGCTCGCCGCGGCGACTCCCGACCACTGCGTTCGCGACGACTTGCTATTGGACGCAGGAGTGGTTTGGGGGGGCCAGTAGGGCTGCCGAGTGAGGATTAGGGGGGGCACCGGAATCATGATACACCGCTTAGGAGATGAGTGATCTTTGGTGACATTTGGTGGTGCAGGGCCTACCCTAGCGCCAGCCCGGACCCCACCGTGTCCCGCGTGCGTGCTCAGTAGCTGTTGAGGCTAATTCCACCTACACGCCACCGCTGCTGCAAAATGTATGGTTTTTTTCCGTCGATTTGACACCAAATGTTTAACGAACGCAAAAAAAAAGCCAAAACTTTTCCATCTAATCGGCGATGCGTGCCGTGGTCGCATCCTTGTAGCGGCACTGATCGGGCACCGGAGGGGGTTTTTTAACGTGTGCGTGTGCACGTGCGCGTGCGTGTGCACGTGCGTGTGCACGTGTCGCTGTCGGGCGGCAAAGGAGGTGCTCGCACGCTCGCGCGATTGTCTCTCGCACCATAATTGGATAACGTGAAGAGGGGGAGGGAGGCGCGTTTTAATCGCGCGGTTGCCCTCTGCAACTTAACTAAAAAGAACTAAAACTGTTCGCTCCCCGCTCCCCCTCTGTTGTCGGTATGAATGGACCAAGAGAAACGAAGTGAAACGCGCTGCTCGAGGGAGCGGGAGCTGAAACGCGTTCAGGACAACCTCAAGGGCAAACGGCAATGTGCAATAGTGCCGGCATTTAAGAAACCGGGGCGGCGCTGTTTAGGCCGCTTGCTGCAGTCCAGCCGGCGCGCGTTGCGTACGCGGGGGGTGGGGTGAGTGGGATTCGTGCATTCGCGTACGGCAGAGAGAGCGGGGGGGGGGGGGGACGACTCACCAAAACGCCACCGGTGAAAGTGAATATAAAAAAACAAAGAATTATTATTATAAGTGCGCCGTTAAACCCTCCGCCGCCCGTCACGGACAATTTGGCGAGGTTCGCCGCGTCAACAAGACGTGCCGATTGTAGATTTGATAGTTTGTCACACCGATTGTGTGTGTGTGTCGGAGAGTAAAAAACAACCCAAGACGTTCACAATACGAGTAACCACGACGTTTCGCCGGTGATTACCACAACAACCAGCCAGCCTCACTAGGCAACGGCCACAATTGTGGAGAATTCCTCCCGTTTTGGTCTTAAATGGAGCAGTCGATGTCATCGCTGTGGGCCTGTTGGGTTAATATTGGTCGCGTTCGGCCCAACAAGTAGAACTACTGCTGCGCTCTGTGCGCCCACGTGATTCGTCGTTGTCGCCGTTGTTGCTGCTGCATACACCGCCCACGCTGTTCGTTTTCGGCACGAGGCTCCTGCTGCGTTTTGAGAATTGAGGTCTCAAATGCGGCACAGAGATGGGCAGGTTTCCTGAGACCCCCCCCGCCCCCCCAACTAGTCACGGCGAGCCCAGAGGTGGGCTTTGGCTTTTCGAGGCCACATTCTCCCTGATGAGGGCCCAGTAAAAAGTCAAAAACGGCCCAGCTCCTGCAATCGAGACGAACGCTCGTGGTGAGCGTTATCGGGAATTAAATGTAGCTCCTCGGTAGGAAGATTCCCTTGCCCTGTCGCGCATTCGTAATTAAAGTAGTTGGCCGGAACCTGCATGAAAAAACGTGGAATCACCGATGTTTGTTTCAACCCCGCTTCCTACCGTGTTTCTGCACGTGCATGGATACACAGCTGTGCATGACTGTATTTTACAAACGATACTCCAGCTGACACACCATCGTCGTGACCACGTCACCAGGATCGTGCCCCGATCTCGTCTCGGATCTCGGACGCTCAGCAGGCGTGCGCTTGCGGATGGTTGACCACGACGCAGAATGGGGTTGTCGTCCAGGTAGCTGCCGGAATCCATTCGGGACATTTGGTCAAATGCAATGTTGTGTTGCAGTTATACGCTCCCACGTCCTTTGCTCCCGAGTTTCACTAACCCAGTGACCGGCGTGGCGAAGTATGGTCAAGTAGCCCCCCCCTCCCCCAACGGCCTGCACAGTATGGGGGGAGGATGCCCTCATCCAGCTCACCATCGTGTGGAAATGTCGAGCAGCAGCCAAATACTCTAAACGTGACGTCGATTCGAAATGCGGAGGGGAAAATACCGGAGGACCCGGAGAAAAATCCACACGACCATGGGGAGAGAGAGAGACACACACCACAAACTCCAAATAATGGAACCCACGCCCTCCTGTATACCAGGCGAAGTAGTTAACATCTCGCGGCAGTATTAGCCAGGGCGGCCGCTTGGGTTCGCACCACAAACATCTGCAACGGGGCGGCCAACGTGCTACCGCACGGGTCACCGCCCCCGCCGAATCTATTGCACAATACGATAGAACCCCTCTTAACGACGGTGATTGGTGCCACAAAACCGGCCGTTAAGTGACTTGATCGTTAAGCGAGTATAGGAAATGCACGTTAAAGACTTAATTCGTTCCGATAGCATCGAAAGTTACCTCACCAAAAAATACGTACTTCAATATACTTAAACAATTGATAGTAATACATGAAGATACTAACAAAATGATAAACACATAGTAAAAAAAAAGGCTTAATGAATTCATATTTCCTGTACCTAGAACAGCACGCCGTTAACAGGGGAATGGTCGGTAAGCGAACACATTGGGCTCCTGGAGGCCCGTCATTAAGCGATTAGTCGTTAACAGGGGTTCTACTCCACTAATATTGAAACCAATTCTAACGCTCTCCGTTTACGACGGGGAAAACTTATCAAACAGAACACGTTCATGCAGGGGCTGGAGAATGATGAATCGTGAGCGGCAAGTGGTGGTAATAGCACGCAAAATGTGATTACTCGACGTGAGAGAGATGCGATTGTGACCACAAGATCGGTCCTCCTGCGATGCGCGCGTCACGTGACGCCACGGTACTGCATGCCCAGCGCCTCCCTCGTTATTCGCGGCGAGGGAAGCAGATTTCGCGGATAATGATATTGGCCGAGGAAAACCTTTTAAATGATTTACCGTAAATAAATACTTGAGCTATTAAATATGTGACGATTATCGTAACACAATTTGAATTGGTCATAATAAACAAAGTAAATACTAAATACATATAAAAGGATTAAATAATATTCTCAGGTTTTTTCGGTAAAGTCACGTAGGTAAAAAACATTAAAATTAATGAAAGTAAAATAAAACAAAATAAAATTCACGACGTTTCGGAGGCAACACAAGTCTCCGTCATCAGGTGGGACTTGTGTTGCCTCCGAAACGTCGTGAATTTTATTTTGTTTTGTTTTATTTACTTTCATTAATTTTAATGTTTTTTACCTACGTGACTTTACCAAAAAAACCTGAGAATATGAATCATTGCAGTCACGAAAGCTTCAAATCTAGATTAAATAATAGTTTATAAATGAACTTACCTTATTTCATCATATTCTCTCTCATAACTTTTTCTCATCGCTTTACCTCTCATCGCTTTATCTCTCGTCACTTTATCGCATCACTTTATCTCGCATCACATTCTCTCTCATTACTTTCTTTATCCGTGGACAGCCCAATTCGTGAATAACGCACCTTTGCCGCCTACGAATAACCTTTTGTGCATAACGTTTACACTCCGTCTTGCGTCGTTTACACTCCGTCTTGCGTCGTCGACTGCAACGCAATATCAGCAGCGGGATGCGTTTAGGTTATTTTTCTTGTTAAAATTTAAATCGATCCGAAATGATTTTGGTTACCAATGCGTGGGTAGGTGGGAAACCATTTGCCAATCCACTGCCTGATTAATGCCCCGCCACGCTCTATCGGTCAGGGGGGTTGTTTGACCATACTTCACCAGGATTTTGTGATGGGTGGGGAGGGTGGCCAGGGACCCGTTCATATATCAATTGCAGCCAATATTAACAGGGACTGGGAATAAAACTCATGCCTCTGGGTATCGTCGCAACCGCTCCATTCTGCGAGTCGTTAAAGTTAATACGGAGAGTGGTGCAGGGGTGGCGCTTCACATTCTCTACACGTTGCTGTTGTTCAATGGCGATTTTAGCCCGTATACTCAAGTTTGGCTAAAAAAAAATGTTTTTTTATATTTGTCTGTGTTGCTGTAGTAACCATGTCATTTTGCCAGACGTTCTGGCGTTTTAAAGTAGTTTCCTTTAACGCATAATTCCACACCACCCGATTTGCTTGTCAATTACCGAGTACAAGTTTGGGGCTCGCCGACAGACATGCCACTGAAGCAATTCGAGTAGTGACGTCACCAATGATTACAACAACCTGCATCATCAGGCGACAGCCAGTTGTGCTGCTGGTTGTAATTAGTGGTGAAACGTCACTCGAATTGCAAATGTTGTAGGTTTACTCTCCAACACACAAGCGGTGTGCTGTACTGGTAACACATTTGCACGTTTTGTTTTTGGGACAAACCTTAATAATTGGCTGTGTCGGGTGGTGGTGGTGGTGGGTTTAACGACACATTTATATTTACGCGATCCAACCCATTTATTCTGGGGATTTCCAAAGCGTGGCGTGATGCCAAAAAAAAAGATGTTAAAGACTTCGTCACATTATCAGCAGGAGGACATGGTTTTCACGTCATCTAACAAATCCCAAATTTAGTTATCACCTGGAAATAAAGACTTGAGAGAGAATATTGTTTGTAAACTAATTTAGTAAATTTTTCATAAAGTTTATCCCGATTGTGCTGTTGGCGGCATGAGATAGACATCTCCTGAACGACCTCGCGGAAGCGAATTCCGTTGCAGAGCTACCTCCAAGACCCACACACAGAGGGCATCTCACTTCCCACGTTGGTGAACGGCATGCGGAAGCGGATATCAAAGAGCTACCTCTGAGATTCCTTCGAGTGACCTCTGGTGCATGCATGCTATGGGGGCAGCCACATGCCACTCGCTCTGCTACACCAGAGTAAATGTTCGCCGTGCCACGGACAAACTGGTAGTTTTAATTCTCTAGAGCTGTAATTTCGCCAACTTAAGTGCACAACCAGAATGTGATGCGTGTTTTATTTGTGCTGTCGTTGCTGACCAGGCTAACTGGCCCGCTGACTTACTACTACAAATTAGGGATTGACTGAACTGCCTTGCAAGCGATGGATTTCAAGGGGGCCTTCGTTCATTGTTAAATAGCAGCTGCCGATCGTGGTGCGTTACGGGGCAGGCGTGTGGATCTTTTTTCTTGTCGTACGGCTGACGTAGATGCAGAGCAACAACGACAATTTCACATTCCGGTGGTCAAGCCAGACAACCGCGTCAGGCGCAGCCGAGTAGTAGTAGTGTATCATCGCTGTGTGGACAATAGTGGCGAACGGTCGCGTGCTCTGGGGAAGCGTGTCGACCATTACGAACCCATTTGGGTTGCGAACCGTATTGCCGAGTGTTAATTTAAGTGTGATGTTGTGCCGTCTTCTGTAACTGTACCGTATTCATTGACCCTGTCCCGTTCCGATGACGTGCATACGTACGTACACGTCATGAGTTGTTCTTCCAATTCTATTGCCGTGTTAATTTAAGAAAAAGCTGAAATAAAATCACGTTATCGTTACCCAGGCTCCCACAAGGCCATGCTGGAGGGCCGTGTGTGGTACAGTTTGGCCGCCGGCTGTCGTCGAGTGGCAGCGGTGGTGTCGCTAACAGTTCTCTGCGGTAACAATGTGAACTTACAACTACGGCGCTACTACGCCTCTCTAAATATAATTAACGCGGAGCCGTTCGCGCGTTCCGAGATTCGGCGGTGAATGGGACGCCCACCACCCTGCAACTTGCGGACGTCTTGGAGCGGGAAAGCGATCAATGTTCTCCCGTGTGTTCCCCCCCCCCACCGCGGGTGATCGTATTGCATGGCAGCGCAACGCCTTAATAACGTTTACCAAATCGGGCGTTGCAGTTTGCTGTAAATTCAACTTCGTGACGAGCTTTGAGCGAAACGGTTTTAAGTGGAATGCAATCTCATTAAACTATCGAGTCTTTTTTTCTCAGCGTTGTGCAGTTTTCGCTCTCTCTCGAATGCCGAGATCAAAAGCGTTAACGCATTGCCTCCGGCAACAATAAACTCTCGTTGAGATGATTTTCTGTGGACGAACCATGAGCGTTGAAGCGTCGCTGTTTGAGAAAACCGCACGAACATTTACCGTAGGGTCTGCCCTAAACTCCGGATGCTGAAAGGTTTTGTCTTTGACAGCTTGCGACGTAACAGCCCCCCCCTTCCTCCCAGTGACGTCGGTACACGTGACATCGGCACTCATCGGCTGCGATTGCCCAAAACATGAAGACAAAGATCTCCCGTATAGCCTTAACAGACTGTTGGGGCAAGTGCTGTTAGCGAGCACCTATGAAGGCCAGAACAGCACACGAGGGAGTGTGGCCAGCACCATGCTCAGCCGCCTTTGTCTCCCCAGTGATGTTTTTTACACACCGCACCAGGTACTCATTTGAGGCCCAGGACCAGTTCAGATAATCGTCACTGGTGCTGGCCGTGAGCAGAAATCGAACTCGGGTCGCCAGGTTTGTAGCGCAGCGCTAACCGCTGCACCACAGCTCCCCACACAACAGAACCATGACGAAGACTGAATGGCTGATTCACAGACACTGAACGGTAAGTTCACCGCTCCGCTACTCCTGACGCAATTATCCGGCTCGGCCACCGCAATGTAACATGACGGTTGTTGCTCTGTTACATTAGTGGGGGGGTGGGGGGGGGTAACGCGAGCCGATTTATAAATGTGAAATTATATCGCGCATGAGTCATTGGTGGATAATCATGGATGAATCTTCCAATATAAAAAATAAATGTGATAACATTTTAATTGATATGGTAACCGAGAACGATATCAAAGACCTTTCTAAACGCGTTGATAGGAAGCAATTTTGGTTTTCAAGCTCAACCCAGCGAGCGCGAACAAATGACGTTACGCACGCAGAGGCATAAGTTGATTTTTTTTTATTCGCTTGCAGTTAGTAGCTAGTTAGGATATACCTGGCAAAATGGACAATTGATTAAAATATTGATGTTCATTATTCGGACATTTATTTCTCAGAACCATGTTGGTCTAACTAGGTTGAAACTAAATTCAAGAAGGGGAAGTTGACGGTAAGCCCAAACAATTTCAGAAACAGTCTCCATCAACATCAGCCATACGAAGAAGATGATGTGTTTGAGAAGATATGTTTGTGTAAGGTGGCCACCCATCCGAGTGCTATCCAGGCCCAACCCCCAACTTAGCTGCCGAGATCTGCCGAGATCGGGCCACATCTCGGGTGATTTGGTAGGCCTTGTTCCTGTGTTCTTCAATGCAAGGCCACCGCGGGCCCACTGGCGGCCCCTGGGTGGCCTTCAGTGCGGCTCCCTGACGTGCGGCCCTCCCCCGACAATACACAACAAAATGTGAAAACAACCTCCTACCCCCACATCATCATCGTGCTGCTCTCAAACCCCCAATGGTTTCAAATATGGTGGCCCTCGCTCACACCGATTGTGATGCCTTATCGGCCAATGTGTCCCCCCCCCCCTCTGAAAATTAGCGAAGATCACTGCCTTGTTGGGTATCCTAGAAGAGCCTCGTGCAAATAATACATACAGGTGAAACTAGACGACTCACACATTCACTTTAAGAAGAAGGAAGACTCGCCGTACTGACGCACACAGTTATTCGGTTTCTCCTGCGAAATGTATTTGCCTGCGTCACCGACCCCCTTTGACTTTCAGCGGCGCTCTTCCAACAAAACGCACCGGCGCAACAAAAAAAAAGAACTCGTTGGGGTACAGCGGCCATCTGCCCACCCTGCCTCCGTTTTTCGGTCCCGTTCCTCCTGGGCGTACTGGGGGCCCCCCATAGTCCGGGCCCCCCCCGTAGTCCCGGTCCCGGCTGCGGCGGTCCTCACGACACGGAGCGGCGAGAGTTGAACACCTTGACCCCGCTGTGCATGGAGGAGCGAGCGTGCTTGGTGAGCAGCGCTGAAACGCTCTGCTTCTCTGCACACAGATCGCTGGGGGCGAGGGGCACAATGGGGTGGGGGAGGGGGGTGGGGGAGGGGGGTGGTGGGTGGGGGAGGCAGTCTCGGTCAAAGCAGCCTCCACAGGAGCTGGGAAATTCACATGAAAGAGAGTTCACTTCTCCCAATGCCAGGTTGCTGTACACAAAACATTTCCCACACAGCAAAGTTTACAGAATGTGATTGTATTACATAGGCCATCCCGGAGGTCTGTGTTGTGTTCAGCGACTACGATTATTAAACACAATAATGTCGTGAGCCACGCTCTCTCCGACACACAACCGGGTGAAGTGCTGAACTAGTAATGAATTGGCACGGTTTTGTTTACGTGACAAACCCCTTACTAAATTGGCCATGTGTCGTCGGGTGGTGGTGGCGGGTTGCACGACACATTTATATTCACCCGATCTAACCCCCCAAAAAACAACAACTCTAGTGTGGATATTGGTCACAAAAGCCTCTGAACTACTACTACTATGCGTTAAACCGGGCGCGTGGGAGCATTGGCGGGGAGGGGAAGAGTCGCCCAGAGGAGTCACTCACCGGACGTAGGGGGCGATATCCTCCTCCGTCCACTTGTCGCGGAGGCTGAAGAGCTTGGAGAAGCGCTCCTGGGGATCGTCGGGGAGGTCCTCCACCCGCAGCAGGGAAATCACCTCCGGTCGAGCGGCACGCTCCACCAGCGCCACGCCCTGAGCACCGCCAGAAGAGATGTGAGGACGACTCAGAGAGAGAGGACGACTCGGGGAGAGAGAGACTGCGAGAGTTCGTAAGCGCGGGCGTTCGTAAGTGTGGGTGGCGTTCGTGAGGGTGGTGTTCGTGAGTGAGGGGTGGCGTTCGTGAGTGGGGGGTGGCGTTCCTGAGTGAGGGGTGGCGTTCCTGAGTGAGGGGTGGCGTTCATGAGTGTGGGGTGGCGTTCGTGAGTGGGGGTGGTGTTCGTGAGTCAGGGTGGCGTTCGTGAGTGGGGGTGGCGTTCGTGAGTGGGGGTGGCGTTCGTGAGTGGGGGTGGCGTTCGTGAGTGGGGGTGGCGTTCGTGAGTGTGGGGTGGCGTTCGTGAGTGAGGGTGGCGTTCGTGAGTGGGGGTGGCGTTCGTGAGTGTGGGGTGGCGTTCGTGAGTGGGGGTGGCGTTCGTGAGTGGAGGTGGCGTTCGTGAGTGAGGGTGTAGTTCGTGAGTGAGGGTGGCGTTCGTGAGTGTGGGTGGCGTTCGTGAGTGTGGGTGGCGTTCGTGAGTGAGGGTGGAGTTCGTGAGTGGAGGTGGCGTTCGTGAGTGAGGGTGGCGTTCGTGAGTGAGGGTGGAGTTCGTGAGTGAGGGTGGCGTTCGTAAGTGTGGGTGGCGTTCGTGAGTGAGGGTGGCGTTCGTGAGTGGGGGTGGCGTTCGTGAGTGGGGTGGAGTTCGTGAGTGAGGGTGGGGTTCGTGAGTGGGGGTGGCGTTCGTGAGTGAGGGTGGCGTTTGTGAGTGGGGGTGGCGTTCGTGAGTGGGGGTGGCGTTCGTGAGTGGGGGTGGCGTTCGTGAGTGGGGGTGGTGTTCGTGAGTGGGGGTGGTGTTCGTGAGTGGGGGTGGTGTTCGTGAGTGAGGGTGGTGTTCGTGAGTGAGGGTGGTGTTCGTGAGTGAGGGTGGTGTTCGTGAGTGGGGGTGGTGTTCGTGAGTGGGGGTGGTGTTCGTGAGTGAGAGTGGTGTTCGTGAGTGGGGGTGGTGTTCGTGAGTGAGGGTGGTGTTCGTGAGTGAGGGTGGTGTTCGTGAGTGGGGGTGGTGTTCGTGAGTGGGGGTGGTGTTCGTGAGTGAGGGTGGTGTTCGTGAGTGGGGGTGGTGTTCGTGAGTGTCGGTGGTGTTCGTGAGTGGGGGTGGCGTTCGTGAGTGGGGGTGGCGTTCGTGAGTGGGGGTGGCGTTCGTGAGTGGGGGTGGCGTTCGTGAGTGGGGGTGGCGTTCGTGAGTGGGGGTGGCGTTCGTGAGTGGGGGTGGTGTTCGTGAGTGGGGGTGGCGTTCGTGAGTGCGGCTGTTCGTAAGTCGATGACTGCCTGTACTATCAACGACCAGACAGCTCGGGTCTTGGATTGGAGGGAACCCCTCACCTGCAGCTGTCCCAGCTGAGCGTCCATGCCCTCGGGCACGCTCTGCCTCCACACGTCGCAGAACTCGGCCAGGTTGAACTTGACGCAGCCCTTCAGCAGCATCACGGCGAGGGCGCGGCACACCCGGTCCTCGTGTAGCGAGTACACCGCCCCGGTCGCACCGCCTACACGGCAAGGGTGGGGAGGCACACCCTGTTGAGTATAGCGAATACACCGCCCCGGCCGGACCGCCTACACGGTAAGGGGGGGAGGCACACCCTGTCGAGTATAGCGAATACACCGCCCCGGCCGCAACGCCTACACGGCAAGGGGGGGGAGGCACACCCTGTCCTTGTGTAGCCAGTACACCGCGCCGGCCACCCCGCCTAAGGGAGAATGGGGTGCCACACCAGCCGGCATACGGCACAACACAATGTGGATTTCTATAACTTTGGAATGCAACCGCATCTCTGTGCAAAGTCAATGGGTCTCTGTGGACATGCGAGTATAGACTCGCATAGACTCTGCGTGCGTCTACAGAACACAATGTGAACATTTACGTACAATTAACCCTTTTCCCGCTCCGAGACATCTGCAAGTTGCAGGGTGGGTTTCCCGTTCACCGCTGATTCTCGGAACGTGCGAGCGGTTGGCGTTAATTTTATTTAGAGAGGCATAGCATCGCTGTTTTTAAAGACATTGTTGCTCACCACAGATAACTGTAGCGTCACAACCGCACTCTACGATAGCTGGCGCCAAACTCTGCCACACGCCTTCCTAAATGCCCTTTTACTTCCGATTCCATTCCGATGATGTGCACGCACTTACGTCATCGGAATGGAATCAGAAGAAAAACTGACGACTCGCATGAACGGGAAAGAGTTAATAATATAATGTGGCTTTACAAAGCCTCTCAAAGGACACTACAGAAGCAGCAGTGGGTATGTTCATTCTAGACGGAGAAGCAGTCGGTTGGTCATAGGCAGAGCAGAAGAGGGAGGTCGCGAGCCTGGACTTGAACAGAGCGAGGGAGTCGACAGCACGGATGCTTGGGGGGAAGATTCTCGCCATGGTGGTGATATGTTAACTACCTGGCCTGGTCTGCAGGAGGTCGTGGGTTTGATTTTGACCCTGACGCCTGCTGCTGTATATTTGGAGTTTGCATGTCCTCCGCGTGGTCACGTGGAATTTTCTCCGGGTCTTCCGGTTTTTCCCTCCACATTTATAATCAAGCGTTTAGAGTATTTGGCTGCTATACATTTCCACGTGAGGAGCCACTTTGTGGGCTATCATTTGTGATGGCCAGTTCACTTCTGAAAAAGAGCTACGTAGCTCAGTGGGGCTTTACCTGGTAACATAAAAAATTGTTTATAGAATGTCCACGAAGCATCGTACCATTGCGATTGATATTCAACTTTCCTTTACGTTTGAATGGCCAAACGTATCTGTGTAAGGGCCTGAAACAAAGTGTGGTTATAATTGCACAACTCTCAAAGAAGAAAAAAACACCTCACCTTCCTCTCCGTCTGTCCTTTCACCGTAGCAGTTGAGGCAGTGCTCAATCATGTCCCTGGAAAAAGGCAACAACACCAGAGACGCGTCGCTTTTACCCAACTCCAACTCCTCGCACGTGATCTATTAATAGAGCAGCAATGCCCCCGGGCTTGCGTCGAGCAGAGATACGTTCACTGAAATGGTGCCGACGACCACGGACGTCGGAGCGACGTCAATGACATTTTTTTTCCCCGCGCGAACGGAGACAATGGAGGTGGTACGGTGACGCCGCTGCGTTAACGCGCGTGCCTTCACCCTAGATGCACCCACGACGTTACGTTAAAGATTCTGCACCCGACACTTGTGTGTAGCAGTACAATTTAACACAAATTACAGAGGGTACACACATCGTATCTAAATGTGGAGGGAAAAACTGGAGAACCCTTATAAAAATCCACATGACCACGGGGAGAACAGGCAAACTCCAAATATACAACAGGCATCAGGATCGGAATCTAACCCACGTCCTCCTGTTTAACAGGCAACGTAGTTAACATCTCGCCACCGTTGGGATGTGTATATGTTCACACCCATACACAAACTTAATCGGACTTAAAGCTTTCGTGACTGCAAGAATTGATTAATTATCTCACATTAACATGCTAATTTTCACCTGGTGGAAAACCAACCACCGTCGGGTTGGCTGCCCACCACTTGCATTATCATTGGCTGCTGACATTTGGGCTATGCCCATTTCAAACCCTTATAAACAGTTTGCCTTGGAAACTAACCCCCCTTTTCCTGAAGACGACCGCTTGTGTTGCGATCGAAACGTCGTACTTTTTGTTTTTTGTTATTTTCTTTGAACCTATCTACGTGACTTTATCGAAAGACCCAAAGAAGAAAAATAATCGGGTTTTATGCTGAAGACTGCCCCAACAACCAAAACCAACAGTATTTACGAATGGAATCGGCTTCCATGTATGCATTTTGATTTTTCGGGGTGAATTTATCACTAAATATTGTACGGGTCACTGGTAGTCTGGAGTCGATGGCATGTGACTAGCAGCAGCAGCCACAGCCATAGCGAGATGGGGGGTGCCACGGTGTCGAGATGTTAACCACATTGCCTGGTATACAGGAGGTCGTGGGTTTGATCCCGACCCTGACGCCTGCTGCTGTATATTTGGGGTTTGCATGTCTCTCTCTCTCTGTGGTCGTGTGGATTTTTCTCCGGGTCCTCCGGTTTTTTCCTCCACATTTAGAATCGCCATCACGTGTTTAGAGTGATTGGCTGCTGTGAATTTCCACGTGATAAGCCACTTCATTTAGCTATCATTTGTGGCCAGGTCGCTTCGAAAATAAGAGCTATACAGCTCAATGGGCCTTAGCTGGTAAAATAAAAATTGTTTAAGTATACTGGAGGTGATCTGCCGAGTGTGGAAATTATTTGTAGCTCAACGGATTCCTCCAGTGTAAATAAATATTCAGATTCTGAACTTTTCGTATCACTGACGGGGGCACAGCCGCGACCCAAATTAATCCCCCAAGCGGAGCGACCGAGCAGAGCCACCAAGCGGAGGAGCCGCCAATCAGAGCCACCAATCAGAGCCACCGAGCGTGAGCCACCAATCAGAGCCACCGAGCGTGAGCCACCAATCAGAGCCACCGAGCGCAGGAGAGCTGCCTCCTCCTCTCACCTGGGCTCCAGCAAGCCGAGCTCGTCCAGGCAGACGCGGAGTGGCACGTGGCGGAAGCTCCACGACTCCGAGTCCACCAGCTGCGTGAGGAGGCTCAGCAGCCGCATCTCGTAGTCGAAGTCGAGCATCCGCCAGCGCCCTGGCGGCGGCACAGTTTGCGTTGTTGTTGTTTTTTTCCCCCCCCATTTTCTATCCGCGTCATCGCCGTGCGGTGTAGCCCGTTCTCCTAGAAACGCCGCGGCGCATGGGCGGAGTTTTTTGGGGGCACGGGGGGTGGAGGGGGCGACAGCCCCACCCAAACTGGGCACCTTTATAAATCAAATTCAGTAGTTCACTTTTAAGATTGAAAAATACAGGCACTCCTCTACTTACATTTGACTTACGCACTTCAAGAGATACGAACAAACCTGTCCGTATGTCCAGTTTCCTGTTCGGACCGAGAGTTTGTAAGTTTAACCGCCGCGCAATAGATGGCGGTGGTGGCATCTACATCTGCAGAACATGAAGAACCAGTGGCATCTACATCTACATGAGATTGTACAACTTTTAAAGCCATTCCCCATGTTCAGTGTACACACTGTACAACATGTTTGGAATCGACAGGAGTAAATTTGGAACTCTGAAACCTAATTCGTTCGTAAGTAGACGAGTCCCTGTACATTGATTATATCCACCCGCAATTCCTAATGTGAGGTACTAAGCGATGTAGAAGTTGAAAATATAGAAGTCGAACTCTGCCTATAAACACCACACATTGTTTTCATCACGGCGAATCGGATAGATCGCGATCGAGCGACCGGAACTACGTTGCCCGCAATTGTAAAGGCTGCTGCCTCGGTGTAGCATTATCATGATCATCATCATCACACAAGGCATTGGGATGCTGCTGCTGGATGCTGCTTCTGGATGCTGCTTCTAGATGTTACCCACGCGCCTTGGTCTTTGCTCGGCCTGCGTTACGCCTCTCACGGGGTTATCGTGGACCGTGCTTTACCCTCTGTATTCTTCAGGAACCCAACTACCACTGCGTAGAACAGACTTAATTTATTATATTATTTATGCTGTTGTCACTGTGGTCACCCACATCACTCTTGCAAATGAGACTATCCTGATATGCATGTTGTGTGTCCAATTTCTTTCACGCCGTACGTTGCCAACCGTGCTAATCGGAGGTGCGGGGGAAGAACAATAAGCTAAACACAAACAGCTGTTATAAATAAATAAATAAATTTGTTAAAATAGATTAATTTAAAGTGCACAGATCCCAATTGCTTCCTAATATCGGAAGGAAGAGCGTTCCAGACGGGCGCATCATCAACATCACCACTATCAACGTCAACATCCTTCACTTCATCATCATGCAGGTACCTCCTCAACATCACCGCCATCATGTATGTTAAACTTATTTTGCACCGCATGTAGCTGACCACGCTGATCGGAGGTGTGGGGGGGGGGGAAGGACAAACTAAACACAACAACAAGCAGTTCTAAAGAAATTTAAACTCATTCAAGATACGGAATCCTCACCACCTGGTAACACAAAAAAAATGTGAACTCGTGACATGGCGGCACAAGACACAACACTTTTCTTTCCGTTTCTTACCTCGTACCGCTCCACTCTCTCAACCATAACCTCGCTTGATTCAAACGGGTTCTAATTGCGGCCTTCAGAGGCAGTGAGACGATGGTCTCAGCCCGGTTGCCAAAGACCACGCAAAAACACCCTCACGTTCCATTTCCTCCCTGTTATACTGTCCAAGGGAAGGTGGTGCAGCAAAGACATCCCCTATAGCCTTATCAGATTGTTTGGCCAAGGGCTGTTAGCGACCGGGACTGCAAAAGCAGGGATGGTGTGATGCCAACTCCACGTCCAGCCGCGCTTTATTTCCCCGACTACCGATTGTTTACACACCGTACCAGGTACTTATTTAATGCCAACTCAAACATAGGGGAGGCCCAGGACCGGTCCAGATTATTCATCACACACCGCCGACACTCTCACCGTCGATCTGACAGGCATTGAGGGCCTTGAGGCCGGCCTGCAGCTCCACCTCGCTCGCCTGCACCCTGTCCAGCAGATCGGCCGTCGTGTACTGCACACACACACGCGTGTACACACAGACATCGTCATCATCACATCATCACAATCCATGGTGCAGATAGCTCGTAGGTGTCCACTGCCCAAGTCGTCATTTGTTTCCACTTTCCTGTCTCCTGTGCCAATATGCCTAAGTAGTGCACCACACCTTTCTGGCACCAATCTCTTATAATGCCATTGTCAAGCCAATCTCCGTGAGGTATTCCTCTCTTTCTGGTTTCTTACATTTTCCTGAACAGCACACTTTTAATTTTCCTGTTGTTTCCATCCCATATGTGTGTCAAAATCGTGCCAGTTTCCTTCTCATATTACTGCCCGCATCACAAGGTCGTCTTCTTCTATGTGCCACCTTTTTCTAACTTCTACGCTGGTCACCGTTTGGTTCCAATTCAGATGCAGTAATCCCTCTGTGTCAAATACATTTAGTCATGCACGGACATCACAAACACCGGATGAAAACGCAGGCACATGCATTTGGGACACTCTTAGGAAACGTTTAGTGTGGTGGTGGCGTGGGGTGTGGATGGTAGCAGCCGGGCTTATCGCCTGATGAAGCTGGTTGTAATTATCAGCAAAAAGGTCGTTCTCTAATTGTAAATGCTGTGGGTTTACTCTCCAACAAACAACCGGTGTACTGAAATAGTAACTAATTGGCACATTTTGTTACGTGACAAACCCTGATTAATTGGCCGTGTCGGGTGGTGGTGGCGGGCCTAATGACACATTTATATTCACGCGATCAAACACCTCGATTGTGGATAATGTTGGACGCGAAAGCCTACTACATGTTAAACTGAGCAGTTGGGCGATTGTAAAGAATGTTGGTGGTTGGGCGACTGTACAGGTCCCCCGGCACAGCGATGTGTGAATCCGCAGCGTGCGATGCTGCCACGTGCCTTCTGCTGCCCCGCACACAGCGCTTCATTCTCGGGCCCGCTGAAGGGGCACTCCCCCAGGAGACTCCGCAGCTTCTTGAGTCGAGGCCGGCAGCGCCTCACCTCCAGGTAGCTGTTGGCAAACCCGAACACCTACCGCCACCCCCCCCACCCCCGCAACACGCCACCAAGTAAGTATTAGTGCAGCCGGCAAGTCTGACTTAGTCACAGTCTTAGTCCGGTCAACTCTCGACCAACCCACGGACATTGAGTCACACCTTAGTTAATGTGGATTTAATTTGGTCACCGTCTAAGTCTGGATGATTAAAGCTGTCACGCATTGCATCCACTGGTTCACCCACCCGTAGCTCCCCCCCTCCCCCAGGCTATTCCAGCACCTCCGATTAGCACAGTTGGCTATGTACGGTGTGAAAGAAGTTCAACATACATAGATATACGATGGTGGTGATAATGGTGGTGATGATGTTGATGGTGGTGATGTTGAGGAGGTAGCTGCATGAGGAAGTGGGGGATGTTGACGTTGATGGTGGTGATGTTGATGATGCGGACATCTGGAATGCTCTTCTTTCCGACATTAGGAAGTCACTGGAGCTATGCACTCTTCAATCAACTAGATTGAAAACTCATTTCTTTATATCTGCTTTTTGTGTTTAGTTTGTTCTCCTTCCCCTCGCACCTCCGATTAGCGCAATGGCTACGTACGGTCCACAAGCAGTTCAATGTACATACATACACAATGGTGGTGATGATGTTGGTGGTGGTGACGTTGAGGAGGTATTTGCATGATGAGGAAGTGGGGGATGTTGATGGTGGTGATGTTGATGATGCGGCCGTCTGGTACGCTCTTCCTTCCGATATTACAAAGCCACTGGAGCTATGGGCTTTAAAATAATCTAGACTGAAAACTCATTTCTGTAGAACTGCTTTGTCTGTTTAGTTTGTTGTCCACCCCCCCGCACCTCCATTGAGCATGGTTGGCTACGTACGGTGCAAAAGAAGTTCACTCCGTACGGGGAGGACGGCCGCGGATAATAAAAAAATCTCGGGTAATCCAAAAATATAATAATTTTCCATGGATCTCTATGCCAAAAACCATGAATATAGGGGTATAAATTTAGAACGAATACTAAGGATCGACCGTCGAAGCGCCTGCTCAGTGATAAGACTTTCCTGCTCACGCGCAGAAGACTCGGCCCACGAAGTGGATGACAGTAGAGCCACGCCAACCAACATCCATCAATCTCCACCCACTGCTGTAACGATATGGCAACTACTGTACTCCAGGGGCGATCACGTGTATTTCAGATTGGCAGAGCAACATATTTGTTCGGTTCAAGCACGTGACTTGTAATCAATATTTCAAAGATTAACAATATATAATTGTTTTTAGCTTCTTCATTTGGGCTTAAGGGCAAACCCACGAGTTATTAACTTTTGTCAAAATCTCTGTGTGTGCGGTTAATCTGAAAATCGGATAAACCGCACGCGAATAATCGAGAGTCTACTGCACATTCGCGATGCGGGCTGCCGTCACGGTGCGGTGGAGGTTGTGGGGGGTGTGTGGGGGGCTCACGTGAGCGGTGAGCAGCCGGGGGGCCTCGGCATGCCCCTCCGCCCGGAGCGAGTCGGCCGTGCGGCCGTCGGGCAGCAGCAGCAGCAGGTTGGAGGTGTCGGCGGCGCGCAGCTCGTAGGTAGCGTCGCCGGTGCACAGCACCGCGTGGTCCTCCCCGTCGCCCCGGATCACCAGGCTGTGCACGCACCCATCGGTAGGGTAGGAAAAGAAGAAGAAACATGAAAACTATTTTATTTATTTTACTGGGTAAGGCCCACTGAGCAGTGTAGCTCTTTTTCAGAAGCGACCTGGTTTTCACAAATGATAGCCCAACGAAGTGGCTTCTCACGTGGAAATTTATAGCAGCAAAATTCCCTGAACGCACAATTATAAATGTGGAGGGGAAAACCCAGAGGACCCGGAGAAAAATCCACGCGTCCACGGGGAGAGAGACACGAAAACTCCAAATATACAGCAGGCATCAGGGTTGGGATCGAACCCACGGGCGTGGCTCTGAGGCACAGATGCAGGTCCTGTGTAACTCGAAAGTCAGGCGAAAGTGGGGCCTTTAAAAAAAAAAATTGTGGCCGAAATGAGAGGTGGGGTCTTCAAGAAAGAGGTGGCCTATATGAGATGGGGTCTTGAAGACATAGGAATGTTGCTATGCTTGGCTACGCGAGTATTGCTGCTAATGTCGTACTGCACGGTACGCCACGTTGGCTGCACGTTGGCTAGGAGATGTTAACTCCCTCGCCTTCTACACAGCAAGACGTGGGTTCAATCCCTGGCCACTGACGCCCGCTGTATAGTTAGAGTTTGCGTGTTTCTCTCTCTCCGTGGTCACGTGGGTTCTTTTCCCCCTCTAATTTAGGAATCCACAGCACGCGTTAAAGATTATTTGGCTGCTGCTCTACATTTACACGCAAAGATGATGATGATAAGCCACTTTTGGTTGGACCCATCGTTTGTGATAGTTTACCTATCAACCCCTTATCAGTGCCTACCTTATTACAGACCAATTCAGATCTTATTGGTCACCCTGTGCCCCTTATAAATCTCAATGTTCACCCTATAAAGTCCCATCACAAGGAGAGAAACACAAACAAATAGAGCAAAACATGTTTGTGCCCGTATTGAAACGGCTGTACCCGGTATAGACCCGCAAACTCAATGTCCCTGTACAAGAAGAATTCGGGGTCAAAGCCGTTGTGACAGGTTGTGACAGCTTCGTCGATAGCCAGGTCCCTTAAAACACACAGCCACACTGTACAGCTCAGTGGGGCCTTACACCTGGCAAATTAAACCAACAGTTGAGTCGGTTAATAAGTCGGTGCTGTGGAGAGTGCTCTGGAGAGTGCTGTGGTGAGTGCTGTGGTGAGTGCTGTGGTGAGTGCTGTGGTGAGTGCTGTGGTGAGTGCTGTGGTGAGTGCTGTGGTGAGTGCTGTGGTGAGTGCTGTGGTGAGTGCTGTGGTGAGTGCTGTGGTGAGTGCTGTGGTGAGTGCTGTGGTGTATCTCCCTGTCCACCGCACCTGTGGCCCGCACGAAGTTCACCACTGAGCGTCTCGTCCGTCTCCAGGATGACGATGGCGTCTTCCTCCTCCTCCTCCCCCTCCTTGTCGTCCTCACCTCCTCGTCCATCTCCTCCTCCACCACCACCTCGTCGTCGTCGCTGTCGCCCATCGCCCCGCGGGGCGAAGCTGAGGCTCTGGAAGACCGGGAGGAGCTCCGCCTCGTCCAGACGGGCGACCTCGAGCGTGGCGAGCACCTCGCTCAGCGAGCGCGGGGGCGCGCACATCGCGTGGGGTGGTGGTGTGTGGGGGTAGTGGTGTGTGGGGGTAGTGGTGTGTGGGGGTAGTGGTGTGTGGGGGTAGTGGTGTGTGGGGGTAGTGGTGTGTGGGGGTAGTGGTGTGTGGGGGTAGTGGTGTGTGGGGGTAGTGGTGTGTGGGGTTAGTGTGTAGGGGAGTGTGGTGGTGGTGTGTGGGGGTAGTGGTGGTGGTGTGTGGGGGTAGTGTGGTGTGTGGGGGTAGTGTGTGGTGATAGTGTGTGGGGGTAGTGTGTGGTATATGGTGGTGGTTGAGGCGATGTTGTTAATGATGTGGGTGGGTATTGTTGTTGAGGTGATGTTGTGAGTGTTGTGGTTGTGATGTTAGTGTTGTAGTTGTTGAGGTGACGTTAATGTTGTGGATATTGTTGTTGAGGCGATGTTAGTGTTGTGGTTAGAGGTAATGTTGTTTATCTTGAGGTAATGTTATTGATGTGGTTGTTATTGAGGTAATTTTGTTAATGTTGTGTTGTTATTGTAATGATGCGCCGACGTTACTGTGCCTGTGATTAACATTCATACCGTACTGCGTTCACGCTTGTGCAGGCTATTGTTGGTTTTGAGTGAATGTTGTGTATATATGCTGAGGTGATGTCGATTATATTGACGTCTAGTTGTTGATACTGCTGTATTGTGTGTGCTGAGGTAATGTCGATTTTATTTACGTCTAGTTGTTGTTACTGCTGTGTTGTGTGTGTGTGTATGCTGAGGTAATGTCAAGGTATTGACGTCTGGTTGTTGTTACTGCTGTTGTGTTGCGAGCGTTATGTTGTTAATGTTGTTACAGTTCGCAGCGCTGTGCGGGAAGGATGTCGCTCGCTTCCCGCCGAAAGTTGACGCTGCAGACCGCCGGCGTCACGTGCCGTGAAACTCTCAATCCGGTTGGTCCGTTTTTCGTGACGTCATTGGAACGATCCATCGCGTTACTCGATGGGGGGGGGCGAGCAACTTGGAATCTCCCATTCGACGATTTCATTCCCAGCTGGGGATGCGATTTATCGTTTAATTGAAGATCGATTCATGGATCGAATCCAGTGACTGTCTCCACGTGGAGAGATGTTAACGACCCCGCTTGGTCTACAGGAGGTCGTGGATTCCAAGCCAACCCTGACGCCTGCTGCTGTATATTTGGAGTTTGCAGTGTCTCTTTCTCATCATCATCACGGTGGCTAGGAGATGTTGACTACCTCGCCTGGTATACAGGAGGTCGTGGGTTCGATGACGAATCCACGTGCGCAAGTGTTGTGTGTGTACACGTGGTGTGTGTACACGTGTTGTATGTGTGTACACGTGTTGTGTGTGTACACGTGTTGTGTGTGTGCACGTGCTGTGTGTGTACACGTGTTGTGTGTGCACGTGTTGTGTGTGTGTACACGTGTTGTGTGTGTGTACACGTGTTGTGTGTGTGCACGTGCTGTGTGTGTGTACACGTGTGTGTGTGTGTACACGTGTTGTGTGTGTGTGTACACGTGTTGTGTGTGTGTACACGTGTTGTGTGTGTGCACGTGTTGTGTGTGTACACGTGTTGTGTGTGTGTACACGTGTCGTGTGTGTACACGTGTTGTGTGTGTGTGTGTACACGTGTTGTGTGTGTACACGTGTTGTGTGTGTGTACACGTGTTGTGTGTGTACACGTGTTGTGTGTGTGTACACGTGGTATGTGTGTACACGTGTTGTGTGTGTGTACACGTGTTGTGTGTGTACACGTGTTGTGTGTGTGTGTACACGTGTTGTGTGTGTAAACGTGTTGTGTGTGTGTACACGTGGTATGTGTGTACACGTGTTGTGTGTGTGTGTGTACACGTGGTGTGTGTGTGTACACGTGGTGTGTGTGTGTACACGTGTTGTGTGTGTGTGTACACGTGGTGTGTGTGTGCACGTGTTGTGTGTGTGTGTACACGTGGTGTGTGTGTGTACACGTGTTGTGTGTGTGTGTACACGTGGTGTGTGTGTGTACACGTGTTGTGTGTACACGTGTTGTGTGTGTACACGTGTTGTGTGTGTGCACGTGTTGTGTGTGTGCACGTGCTGTGTGTGTGTGTACACGTGTTGTGTGTGTGTGTACACGCGTTGTGTGTGTGTACACGCGTTGTGTGTGTGTACACGTGTTGTGTGTGTACACGTGTTGTGTGTGTACACGTGTTGTGTGTGTGTGTACACGTGTTGTGTGTGTGTGTACACGTGTTGTGTGTGTGTGTACACGTGTTGTGTGTGTGTGTACACGTGTTGTGTGTGTACACGTGTTGTGTGTGTGCACGTGTTGTGTGTACACGTGTTGTGTGTACACGTGTTGTGTGTGTGTACACGTGTTGTGTGTGTACACGTGTTGTGTGTGTGTACACGTGGTATGTGTGTACACGTGTTGTGTGTGTGTACACGTGTTGTGTGTGTGTACACGTGTTGTGTGTGTACACGTGTTGTGTGTGTACACGTGTTGTGTGTGTGTACACGTGTTGTGTGTGTGTGTACACGTGTTGTGTGTGTACACGTGTTGTGTGTGTGCACGTGTTGTGTGTGTGTACACGTGTTGTGTGTGTACACGTGTTGTGTGTGTGTGTACACGTGTTGTGTGTGTGTACACGTGGTATGTGTGTACACGTGTTGTGTGTGTGTGTACACGTGTTGTGTGTGTGTGTACACGTGTTGTGTGTGTACACGTGTTGTGTGTGTGCACGTGTTGTGTGTGTGTACACGTGTTGTGTGTGTGTGTACACGCGTTGTGTGTGTGTGTACACGCGTTGTGTGTGTGTACGCGTGTTGTGTGTGTACACGTGTTGTGTGTGTGTACACGTGTTGTGTGTGTACACGTGTTGTGTGTGTGCACGTGTTGTGTGTGTGTACACGTGTTGTGTGTGTCTGTGTACATGTGTTGTGTGTGTACACGTGTTGTGTGTGTACACGTGTTGTGTGTGTGTTTGTGTACACGTGTTGTGTGTGTACACGTGTTGTGTGTGTGTACACGTGTTGTGTGTGTACACGTGTTGTGTGTGTACACGTGTTGTGTGTGTGTACACGTGGTATGTGTGTACACGTGTTGTGTGTGTGTGTACACGTGGTGTGTGTGTGTACACGTGGTGTGTGTGTGTACACGTGGTATGTGTGTACACGTGTTGTGTGTGTACACGTGTTGTGTGTGTGTGTACACGTGTTGTGTGTGTGTGTACACGTGTGTGTGTGCACGTGTTGTGTGTGTGCACGTGTTGTGTGTGTACACGTGTTGTGTGTGTGTGTACACGCGTTGTGTGTGTGTACACGTGTTGTGTGTGTACACGTGTTGTGTGTGTGTACACGTGTTGTGTGTGTACACGTGTTGTGTGTGTGTGTACACGTGTTGTGTGTGTACACGTGTTGTGTGTGTGTACACGTGTTGTGTGTGTACACGTGTTGTGTGTGTGTACACGTGTTGTGTGTACACGTGTTGTGTGTGTGTACACGTGGTATGTGTGTACACGTGTTGTGTGTGTGTACACGTGTTGTGTGTGTGTACACGTGTGCGTACACGTGTTGTATGTGTGTGTGTACACGTGTTGTGTGTGTGTGTACACGTGTTGTGTGTGTGTGTACACGTGTTGTGTGTGTACACGTGTTGTGTGTGTGTACACGTGTTGTGTGTGTACACGTGTTGTGTGTGTGCACGTGTTGTGTGTGTACACGTGTTGTGTGTGTGTGTGTGTACATGTGTTGTGTGTGTACACGTGTTGTGTGTGTACACGTGTTGTGTGTGTGTTTGTGTACACGTGTTGTGTGTGTACACGTGTTGTGTGTGTGTACACGTGTTGTGTGTACACGTGTTGTGTGTACACGTGTTGTGTGTGTACACGTGGTGTGTGTGTGTACACGTGTTGTGTGCACGTGTGTGTGCACGTGCTGTGTGTGTGTACACGTGTTGTGTGTGTGTTGTGTGTGTGTACACGTGTTGTGTGTGTGTACACGTGGTATGTGTGTGTGTGCACGTGTTGTGTGTGTGTACACGTGTTGTGTGTGTGTTGTGTGTGTGTACACGTGGTGTGTGTTTAACAACCATCGGGCACGTGCAGAGTGGTTCGAGTACATTTCTATTTGAGTTTTCTGGAGGTAATTGGTGAACGCGGAGAGACGGCGCGTGGTGGTGATGGGTCGCTAGGACTAGAGTTTGGGGACTCTAATGTCCCCACGCAGGTGAAGCGATCGCGTGTGGCCCCGTCGCCGCACAGGGGCAGCTGCCACTAGGGGATGGGGGCGCCCTTTCGAATGTGCCACGATGAGATGCGAGGTGGTGCGCGCTCTTCACCTCCGAGGCGAAACAAGCAACCGACGCACGAAGGCAATGGCTGCCGCCGTTGATAAACTCTCTGACGCCGATCAAGCAGCGTCCAAGTGGGGTTTTATTGTCGCGAAATAATGAAAATCTCCTGCCGCGTCGAGACATTCCCACACGCGTGCGTGCTACGTTACCCACGCCGCCAGCGAGTGTTCAACCACGAGAATTCCCCTCTTTTCACTGCCTCTCCCCTCTCATCTCACTCCACTCCACGCACTCTCCTACCTCTCCCCTCTCATCTCACTCCCCTCCACGCACCCTCCTGCCTCTCCCCTCTCATCTCACTCCACTCCACGCACTCTACTACCTCTCCCCCCCACCCATCTCACTCCCCTCCACGCACTCTCCTGCCTCTCCCCTCTCATCTCACTCCCCTCCACGCACCCCCCTGCCTCTCCCCTCTCATCTCACTCCCCTCCCCTCCACGCACTCCCCTACCTCTCCCCTCTCATCTCACTCCCCTCCACGCACTCTCCTGCCTCTCCCCTCTCATCTCACTCCACTCCCTTCCACGCACTCCCCTACCTCTCCCCTCTCATCTCACTCCCCTCCACGCACTCTCCTGCCTCTCCCCTCTCATCTCACTCCACTTCCCTCCACGCACTCTCCGACCTCTCCCCTCTCATCTCACTCCCCTCCACGCACTCTCCTGCCTCTCCCCTCTCATCTTGCTCCCCTCCACGCACTCTCCTGCCTCTCCCCTCTCATCTTACTCCCCTCCACGCACTCTCCTACCTCTCCCCTCTCATCTCACTCCCCTCCACGCACTCCTCTGCCTCTCCCCTCTCATCTCACTCCCCTCCATGCACTCTCCTGCCTCTCCCCTTTCATCTCACTCCCCTCCACGCACTCTCCTACCTCTCCCCTCTCATCTCACTCCCCTCCACGCACTCTGCCCTGAGTAGAGGACTTTCCAACCCTCATGGTGGCAGGAGCCAGAGCCGGTCCACCGGATCTCCTGAATACCACGGTACCGGTCCAGCTCCCGACAAAGGAGTTGCAGCCTCTCATCCGCAGTGAGCGTTCGAACATTCCACGTGGCCAAGACGAGGAAAAAGCTGCTGCAAGGCGACACTGACGGCTGCTTTGTGCTTCCAGTGTTCAGGGGCCTGCTCAAGGCACGGCTCCAGCTGGAGCACCCGTACCACACACATACCAGTGACATGCACCGCGTCTTCTTTGAACGCTGTGGCGCCGGACAATTCCTCTGTACCAGCATGAACGGCACCCTGCTTTTCACCTTCTAAAGCGCTCGCTCGTCGGCGTGGCGTGCGCGACGACCACCACCACGTGACTTTTTGTGTGTTTTGCGCAGCGCATCTAGCGCCACAGCGCGTGTTTTTATTGTGTTTGTGTTGTTTGTCGCTGGTGGCCTCCAGTGCTGTTGCTGCTGGCAGAAAATACAAGTTGTTTACAAGTCAAAATTCTCACCGCACTCCACTCCCCTCCACATACTCTCTCTGCTCCAGTAACCAATGCTTTCTGTGGAGACTCGCATGGAGACCCGCAGACTTGCATGGAGACTCACAGATTCTCACGGAGACTCACAGACTCACATGGAGACCCGCAGACTCACATAGAGACCCACAAACTCGCACGGAGACCCGCAGACTCACACAGAGACCCACAGACTCGCACGGAGACCTATAATCGCCTAGCCTCCCTCTACACAGTAAACACCGTGCGCACCGCTCCTGCAAGTGCTGCCCTCCTGCACATAGCACTGAATGTGCTGCCCTCCTGTATTTACACCGCTACAGTCGCTGCCCTCCTGCACCCACTCACACGACTGCCCTCCTGCACCCTCACGCCGCTGCCCCTGCTGCACACGCCACCGAGTGTGCTGCCCCTGCTGCACACGCTCACACCACTGACACCGCTGCCCCTCCTGTACACGCTCACACCGCTGACACCGCTGCCTCTCCTGCACACGCTCACACCACTCACCACTCACACCGCTGCCCCTCCTGCACACGCTCACACCGCTCACACCACTCACACGCTCACACCGCTCACACCGCTCACACCGCTCACACCGCTGCCCCTCCTGCACACGCTCACACCACTCACACCGCTCACACCGCTGCCCCTCCTGGCGCGTACCCCCTGGGGGCTCCCAGCGGGGAGCTGCCCGTGAGCGGGCGGTGCGAGCCGGCAAGTGGGGGGGCAGCAACAGCAGCTGCAGGAGCAGCTGAGAGTGCAGGGGGCTCACCCCCCCCCCCACGGGCCCCCCCCGCTCACAGCCAACACCGGTGACGATTATTTGAACCGGTCCTGGGCCTCCCCCTCTAGGTCGACTCAGTCTCAAATGAGTAACCTGGCGCGGTGTGTAGTAAACATCGTCACTGTGGGAAACAAAGGCGGCCAGGCATGGTGCTGGCCACCCACCCCCTCGTGTACCATCGTGCCAGACTTCATAGATGCTGCTACTTGCTCACAGCACGTGTCCTGCCAGTCTGAGAGTGTGTCTGTGTAGGGGTTATTACGGGGAGAAGGGCAGACAGAAAACACAAGGGTGTTTGCACCCACACACGGGTGTCTACATCCACGTCCGCATCCGTTAACCACTGGGGGGCTATGGGGGCTCTATGATCCCCCATAACTCCACCCCTCGGAGGGGATTCCTATAAAAGGCGGGGAGCCAGAGAGCTCGGGGCCACGGTGGAAGAAGCTTACCAGTGAAGTCTGAAGACCGGCAGAATAGGCCCTGGAACTCCCCTGTATCGCTGCCCTTGTCAGGGCCGAGCTGGGCAAGCCAGCGGCGCGGCCCCAAGAGCTTCCGGACCTCTGCTCTTGTAAGAGCAAGGCCGGCTTAGCTGGGTGCCGGGATCCGTGCTTTACCAGGGCCGGATCAGACAGCCTCCCATAGCATTATTAGAGGAGGACTGGGAACAGGACAGGGGAAATAGTGCTAGGGGTGTTTTCCCATCTAGTACGGGTGAAGGGGCCGTTACCCCTTCAAGTATTGTACTGCCCTTGAGTTTAATAAAAGAGTGTGCCTCGACTCCGTCGTCATTCTCCCTGGAACTCACTACATCTGGCGTCAGAAGTGGTCGAAAGAATGGATACGAGACGGACAACTCGTACCCAAGACCCCGGAGAGGACGACAGCGAGGGAGAGGCGGTGCAAGATATCGCCGCCGACGTACCTGGCCAACCGCTGCCGGCTCCACTACCTGCAGGGCAGTCGGATAGAGCCGGGACGTCGGCTGATGAGTTGGCGTTGGCCCACTCCCGATTGGCGGAGCTCCTATATGCAACGGCCGCCACATTGGAGCAGATAACCCGCCTGGGGCCGGGGGGAGCGGCGCAGCGTGAAGACGGACAGCGCCCGCCAGAAACTCCCGCCTTTGCGATGGGCCGGAGGCTTGAACTTCCCGCCACGGGTACAGTAGGAGCCGAGGGAGGGGCCCCAGCACGTCACGCGGGCGACGGGGCCCAACCAGCAAGCACCATGTCATCGGCGGGGGCGGGTCGCAGTGGCTACCTATCAGCGGTCGCCAGGTCATCAACAGCGGACAACTGCACCGACCAAGCCGAAACCAGCGCATCACCCACGGTGCGACCTCCATTAGGGTCCGCCATTGCTCCCCATACAGTCCATGGAGACAGTACGCGAGCTGGGCGATCGTCGGAGACGGAGCCGACATTTCAGCAACGCCTGCCGGCCCTGCAGGAATTCGTATCAAGCGGCGGCGATTGGGGTGGGTTTCATCGCCGTTTCCTCGCCCACCAGAAGATGGCTGGGTGGACGGACAATGAGGCGCTGCGTGCTCTTCCGGCGATGCTGGATAGCAACACCCTTGGTACCCTCACCGCTGCACCCAGGTCGGCACGCTCCACATTTCGGTCGGCGCTGCAAGTGCTGGCCACGGTTTATGGGCCGCCTTCCGATTGTCGCCAGCTTTTCTACGAGCGGCAGAGGGGCGACAAGGAGTCACCACTCGCGTACCGCACGGCCCTGTTGGTGTTGGCGAAGGCGGCCTTCCCGCGCATGGACAAGGAAGGGGTGGACGCGATGGTGGCCGAAAAAATTCTGCTGTTGGCCGACGACTTGAACTTCGTCATCCTGGCGCAGGATGATGCGGACATGTCTTCATTGCGGGCTGCAAGGCACATCCATGCCAACCTGATTTCCCAACGGAGGAAGGCCAACAAGGCAGCTGCGGGTCACACCGTGACGGCAACCACCTCCGAATCCGAGGGGGTCTTTGCTGCGGGCCGTTCTGCGGGATGGCGGTCTGGCGGGCGACCGGCTCGGGACGCACCGAGCCACTGAGAGCAGCCCAAGTCTTCTGGAGCACTCGTCGTGTGCTACAACTGTGGCCTCCGGGGCCACGTGGCTTCGGGATGCCGGGCTCCTCGACAGCGTGGAGCAAGAACTGGGGCTGAGGACGGCCCTCTTCAAAAGCCTCCACAACATCCTCCGGCAAGTCGTGGCACCCCACATGTTCAGCCTGCACGCATACCCACTTCTTTCTCACATGCCCCGACACACGATTCTCGGGGTTCGGGGGCTGGTGCGTCGGGTCGCGACTTGATGGGGAGGGCGCTCCAACCGGGCCAATGGTCCGAGTTGGCTCACCGTGTTGTGGCTGCGTCGGCGGGGTCGTCCGTTGTCACGGGGCACATTGATGGGGTGGAAGTACGGGTATTGATCGACACGGGAGCATCGGCGACTATCGTTTCCGATTTAATTTATAATATCCTGCCCGTTCAGAGTCGCCCGTTGCTCCCCGTCGACATACCGTGTTACGCTGCAAATGGGGGCTCGTTAGGTTTCATCGGCCAAATTCGAGCGCAAATTTCTATTAGGGATATTAAATTATCTGGGCCGGTGTTGGTCTCCTCCTCTCTGGCAATTCCGTGCCTGTTGGGGACGGACTTTTTGGCCAACATGCCTGTCAAAATTTTGATTGACCAGGGATGCATCGAACTTCCATCAGACCGACGTATAACGTTCTTGCCCTCCACCCCTGCCTTGCGTACAGCCTGTGCAACGGTACAGGCGCTCGTTGCTCGAACGGTGCGTGTACCCCCGGGGGCACAGATGCTCGTGCCCCTGCGGTTGTGTCGACCGTTCGCTAAAGGGTTCTTAGACCAGGGCATTTTACTGGGGCCGTCTAGGGCCGGGGTGAATGGGCCAGATTTGGTGGCGGCCCAGACAATTGTTAAAGGGGATGAGGACCCGTTCATCGCGGTCCTCAATGTCGGGACACGGACGGCGGTGGTTTCCCAAGGAACCGTGTTCGCACACGCGATTCCGGTACCTGCGGAAACGCCGATCATTGGCCAGGTGGCCACCGCTTCTCAGCCGCAACTGCAGTCAGACCATGACGAGGGTTGGCTGGAGGCGCTTTGTGCTGAGACACCTGACCTATCTGACTCACAACGTGCTAAATTGCGTACCCTTTTGCAAGAATTTTCCGACGTCTTTAGTAAGCACAAATATGATATCGGATGTACAAAATTGCTGCACCACCATATTGACACCGGTGACAATGCTCCTATCTGCCAAAATCCTTTTCGGTTAAGTCCCGCCGAAAAGGATCATGTCAAATCGGCTGCAGATGACATGCTGGCTTCTGACATTATTTCTCCCTCAATCAGCCCTTGGGGTGCACCCATAGTGTTGGTTAAAAAGCAAGATGGGTCCCTAAGGTTCTGCGTTGATTTTCGGCGGTTGAATAAAATCTCGGTGGCCGATGCTTACCCGCTTCCTCGAATGGACGAATCTCTGGATGCCCTGGCTGGATCACGATTCTTCTCCGCCTTGGATTTGCTGTCAGGCTTTTGGCAACTTCCTTTGGATGACGAATCGAAGCCCAAAACGGCTTTTCGAACAACGCACGGCCTCTTCCAATTTAATCATTTGCCTATGGGGCTCCACTCAGCTCCCGCAACGTTTCAGCGCCTAATAGAATTGGTTCTTGCTGGCTTGCAATGGGAGGTCTGTTTGATTTACCTAGACGACGTGATCGTATTTAGTAGGACATTCGAGGAACATCTTGATAGGCTTCGGGCCGTCTTCCTCAAAATGCGCGCAGCTAATTTGAAGTTTAAACCACAAAAATGCCATTTGTTCCGCGAATCTGTGAGATATTTGGGTCACATCGTAGGACGGTCAGGTATCTCAACCGATCCCGCCAAAACGCGTTGTGTCAGCTCCTGGCCGACTCCCACCTCGGTGGGGGAGGTTAGGAGCTTCATCGGTTTTGCTTCATATTACCGGCAGTTTGTTGCGGAGTTCGCTTCCATCGCTAAGCCGTTACATGCCTTAACGGCAAAGGGGGTGAAATTTCATTGGGGGCCAGAAGAGGAGGCCGCCTTCAACTCTCTTCGTGATGCCTTGGTGGGGGCCCCGCCGTTGAGTTACCCCTATTTTTCTCTACCTTTCGTGCTCGACACGGACGCGAGCAACACAGGGATTGGGGGCGTGCTTTCCCAAGTTGTTGGTGGCGTGGAGCGCGTTGTGGCTTACGGTAGTAGAGTATTGTCTCCTGCCGAGCAAAGATACTGCGTCACCCGCCATGAACTGTTGGCTATTGTTTTCTTTATTCAACAGTACCGGCCATATCTGTACGGCCGGCATTTCACCATCCCTACAGATCATGCGGCATTGCAGTATACCCTGCGTATTCACCAGCCATCGGGGCAATTATCCCGATGGCTGGAGATCATTCAGGATTTCGATTTTGAAACAACATCGCAAGGGGATTCGCCACACTAATGCCGATGCCCTGTCGCACCTGCCGGCCACTTCGGATTGCACTTGTTTCTTGGGCTCGGGGCGTTGCAAATCTGCGAGCGAAGGCCAAGATCGGGTTCTTGCGTCCGCCGTTGAGGCTCCTTCGGGCGTTGGCCCTATTGAAATGGGAGGGAAGGATTCCCTACTGGGGTTGTCAGGTGCGGAGTGGGGGCGCCTCCAAATGGAGGATACTTCCCTCCTGGCGCTACGGCGTCGCGCGGGAGGATCCGGTCAGGGGAGGTCGGGCGTTGACTCATGGGGGTTGTGCCAGGGCCTCCTCATGCATTGGGACGGGACGATCCGCCGCCACAGGCTGGTGGTGCCTTCCACGTTGAGGGCTAGGGCTGTATGGGCTGCTCATGAGCGGCTCCTGCACCTGGGCACCCACAAAACCCTTGCCATGCTCCAGCTTAATTTCTTTTGGCCGGGCATGGCAAGGGATGTGGACGATCTCTTGCAGTCTTGTACCCAGTGTGCTCAACGGAAGCCGCCAGCAAGGGGAGCCAGCCCACCGCTCCAGTCTATTTCGGTCTCCCGGGTTAATGAGCTTGTCGCTCTTGATATTTTGGGGCCGTTTCCTTCCACGCCTAGGGGTAATAAGTACCTACTGGTTGGCGTGGAATATTTCACGCGATGGCCTATGGCTTGGCCCCTTGCCAACCAGTCGGCAGAAGCCATTGCGGAGGCTTTTGTCCAGGGCTATGTCCTCGACAAGGGCGCTCCGGAACGGTTGTTGACCGATCAGGGAAAGAACTTCACTAGTTCCCTTTTACATGAGGTGTGTGAGCTTCTCGGTATGAAGAAAATTCGTACTTCCCCTTACCACCCACAAACGGATGGGATGGTAGAACGCCTGCATAGGACTATTACGTCCATGCTATCACACCAGGTATCTGAGTCCCAAATCGATTGGGACCTTCAGATCCCGGGAATTCTGGCAGCTTACAGGATGGCTCCTCACGCGGCGACCAGATTCTCGCCATTTTTTTAAATGTATGGCCGCGAAGTTGACCCGCCTGTCGCGACCCAGCTGAGAATTTCCACACCACATGCTAAGTCCAAATTGGCTGACCATGTTAAATTTAATATCCTCAAGTTGGCTGAGGCGCAGGAGGCAGCTATTCAAAACTCTGACTCTCGCCAGAAGGCGAATGAAAGGTTGCGATTGCGCCGGTCACACACGCACGAATTGCACCCGGGCGACAGAGCGTGGCTACACTGTCCCCAGGTGCCATTGGCTACCTCGTCTAAACTGTTGCGACCATGGAGGGGCCCCGTGGAAATTGTGCAGGTTGTGCGACCCCAATGTGTTCGCATTAAATGGGGGAAGCATCGGTGGTTCGTCCACCCTTCACGGTTGAAGCCGTTATTTGCGCCACATGCTTCCTCTCACAACTATGGCCGAACATGTGGGGGGTCCACTGACTCCTGGAGGGCGGGTTCACCCCCAGCCTCTGATCCGCTGCTAACTGTTCCGCCTTCAGGGGTCCAAGGATTAACGCCCTCTCGGCCGCCGGCCTCCCCCGAGGGGGTCAGCGCAGGCTCGTCCGGGAAGCCGGAGGACCGTGCGCCTGAACTGTCAACACCCGCCGCCGGCCCGACCGGGTCGGGCCCTTGTGACGGACCCGCTGCACGGACACGCGCCAAGACGCGCCGGTTGTTGTGAGTTGCTTCCCGCACGTGGTCCGCTGCCGTGGGGCTCGCTCACCTTTTTTTTTATTTTTTTTTGAGGGGGGGGTGGGGGGAATCACACTCTGTACATATGTTTGCATGTTGGGGCTGGGGTATTTATAGGGGACCGTCGGTTGTTTGTTTCTCTTGTTATTGTTACGAGGCACACACATGTTGACTGTGTTAAGTCTTTATTGTTGTGGCTTTTGAGGGGTTTGTTGCAGCCGGGACGGCTGCGGGCTGTACAGGGGGGGGTGATGTAGGGGTTGTTACGGGGAGAAGGGCGGACAGAAAACACAAGGGTGTCTGCACCCACACACGGGTGTCTACATCCACGTCCGCATCTGTTAACCACTGGGGGGGCATGGGGGCTCTATGATCCCCCATAACTCCACCCCTCGGAGGGGATTCCTATAAAAGGCGGGGAGCCAGAGAGCTCGGGGCCAGTGTGGAAGAAGCTTACCAGTGAAGTCTGAAGACCGGCAGAATAGGCCCTGGGACTCCCCTGTCTCGCTGCCCTTGTCAGGGCCGAGCTGGGCAAGCCAGCGGCGCGGCCCCAAGAGCTTCCGGACCTCTGCTCTTGTAAGAGCAAGGCTGGGTTAGCTGGGTGCCGGGATCCGTGCTTTACCAGGGCCGGATCAGACAGCCTCCCGTAGCACTATTAGAGGAGGACTGGGAACAGGACAGGGGAAATAGTGCTAGGGGTGTTTTCCCATCTAGTACGGGTGTAGGGGCCGTTACCCCTTCAAGTATTGTACTGCCCTTGAGTTTAATAAAAGAGTGTGCCTCGATTCCGTCGTCAGTCTCCCTGGAACTCACTACATCTGTGTGAGCCTGCGTGTATGTGTGCATGCGTGTGAGTCGTGCGAGTCATGTCAATCTGTGTGTGCGAGTCTGTGTGCAAGTCTGTGTGTGTCTGTGTGTGTGCGTGTGTGTGAGTCGTGTAAATCTGTGTGTGAGTCTATATGTGTCTGTGTGAGTCTGCGTGTGGGTGTGTGTACCTGCGAGTCGTGTGAATCTGTGTGTTCATGAGCCTGTGCGTGTGTGAGTCTGTGTGTGTGCGCGAGTTTGTATTTGTGTGAGTCTGTGTGTGTGTCTGTGTGTGTGAGTCTGTGTGTGTAAGTCTGTGTGTGTGTGAGTCTGTGTGTGTAAGTCTGTGTGTGTGTGAGTCTGTGTGTGTAAGTCTGTGTGTGTGTGAGTCTGTGTGTGTGTCTGTGTGTGTGTGCGTGGCGCGTCACAACGTCTCGCCGCGGACGTTGGACGCGGAATGCGAGCAGGGCGCCCTGCGAGTCCCCTCCACTCGAGCAACACATTGCACACACACAACCTCGCGAACTGCCAGCGACAGCGGCACAGCCAGCTGCTGCACACACCGCCACCACACACACCACCACCCCACACACCATCACCACCGCCACCACACACACCGTCACCACCGCCACCACACACACCACCACACGCACCACCACCACCACACACACTGTCACCACACACCACCACCACACACACCGTCACCACCGCCACCATACACACCACCACCACACGAACCACCACCACCACACACACCGTCACCACACACCACCACCACGCACACCGTCACCACGGCCACCACACACACCACCACCACACGCACCACCACCACCACACACACCGTCACCACACACCACCACCACGCACACCGTCACCAAACACACCACCACCACACGCACCACCACACACACCGTCACCACACACCACCACCACGCACACCGTCACCACCGCCACCACACACACCACCACCACACGCACCACCACACACACCGTCACCACACACCACCACCACGCACACCGTCACCACCGCCACCACGCGCACCGCCACCACGCACACCGTTACTATAGACACCACCAACAACATCATCACCACGCCACCATCACGAACACCAAAACAAAGATCCCCCATATCGGCTACAAGAGACTGTTGGGGCAAGTGCTGTTAGTGAGTCCCTGTGAAGCCCGGCATTTTACACGAGGGGGTGGGTGGCCAACACCACGCCGGGCCGCCTTTGTCTCCCCAGTGGCGATGTTTACACACCGCACCAGGTTCTCTTTTGAGTCGACCTATAGGGGAGGCCATGGACCGGTTCAGATAATTGCCACCGGTGTTGGCCGTGAGCGGGAATCTCCGCGTTCGTAGCGCAGTGTAGCGCTAATCGCTGCACCGCCACTCCCCACTCACGCACACTGACACCACCGTTCAACACCACCACCACCACCGACACCACCACCACCGACACCACCACCACCACCGCTTGTCGCTGTGAGGTTGAACTTGGCCTGGGTCCCCGCTGCAGGCAGGCAGGGAGGGGCTGGCGGGAGCCGTAAACACCGGACTGGAAGCCGCGTGGCCACGTGGGGCAGCTTCCAGTCGTGGATGTTTACAGCTCCCGGACGCCAAGCGGCTCCGGGACGCTCCGGACCCGGTCCTGTTCCTGTCTGCTCTGGGTCCCGGTCCCCATCCCGGTCCCACTCCAGTCCTGGTCCCAGTTCTGTCTCGTTCCTGGTCCGGTCACGTCTGGCCCAGTCCTGGTCCCGGGTTCTGGTCCTGGTCAGTTCTGGTCCAGCCTGGCTCTGGCCCAGTCGTGGTCCCGGGTCCAGTGAGTGCGGCCCTGTGTCGCCAGGCTGCGGAGGTCCTGCCAGGACTGGGATGGCACCAGGCGGCACTTGGCGGCACCAGGCGGCACCGAGGGCACAGGGAGCCCGGCAGCCGGAGTCACCGCTCCCCTCCTGCACGCCGAGGAGACGTCCGAGAGAAGTTCTGAGGTGGTGGGAGGCAGAAGGGAAGGGGTTTCAACATCTGAACGCAACTTCTGTTTTATTACCAGACAGGGTAGAAATATACCTTTTCTTATTTTTCCAAACTCAGTTTTGCACATGGCGCCATTCACACAAGGCCTCGCACACAGCTCTTTAAAACACAATCACAGTTCAACACGTCTCACGACGCTTTCACGACCAATATTATCCATAATCGAGGTTTTGGGTTCGATCGTGTAGATGTAATGACAGGGTGACACCTGCTGGCCTGGGAAGGGATTCACGGGTACGGCCACAGAGGTAACAGCCAATCAGAGAAGGAGAGGTATCTGGGGCAAAGGTAACAGGAGGGGCTAGCAGAGACACTCCGGGAACCTGCTGGAAGGTTCCACGAGAGGGCGTGGCCGGAGGCGGGGCCTTGCCACGCCTGGGGGGATGTAAGAGTGTGGTGTGAGTGAGTGGGGTCTGAGTGGGGTGTCAGTGGGGTGTGAGTGGGGTGTGAGTGGGGGGTGAGTGGGGTGTGAGTGGGGGGTGAGTAGGGGGTGAGTAGGGGGTGAGTGGAAGTGAGTGGGGGGTAAGTGGGGGTGAGTGGGGGGTGAGTTGTGGGTGAATGGGGGGTGAGTTTGGGGTGAGTGGGGGGTGAGTGGGGGGTGAGTGGGGGGGGTGAGTGGGGGGTGAGTGGGGGGTGAGTGGGGGGTGAGTGGGGGGTGAGTGGGGGTGAGTAGGGGGTGGGTGGGGGTGTGAGTGGGGGGTGAGTGGGGTGTGAGTGAGTGGGGTGTGAGTGAGTGGGGTGTGAGTGAGTGAGTGGGGTGTGAGTGAGTGGGGAGTGAGTAGGGGGTGAGTGGGGGGTGAGTAGGGGGTGAGTAGGGGGTGAGTGGGGGTGAGTGGGGGGTAAGTGGGGGTGAGTGGGGGGTGAGTTTGGGGTGAATGGGGGTGAGTAGGGGGTGGGTGGGGGTGTGAGTAGGGGGTGAGTGGGGGGTGAGTGGGGGGTGAGTGCTGCGTGCCACTCACTGCTTTCCGTGTCTCCACGCTCACCAGACCCGCGCCAACTTCGTATGGGGGACAAAGACACCGTGAGACAGACACCACGAGACAGAGAGATACAGAGAGAGACAGACACCAGGAGGGAGACACCACGAGAGACAGAGAGAGACACCGCGTGAGACAGAGAGACAGAGACACCGTGGGACAGACACCACGAGAGAGACAGAGACACCACGAGAGAGACAGACAGAGACACCGTGGGACAGAGACAGACAGAGACACCGTGGGACAGAGACAGAGAGAGACACCGAGAGACAGAGACACCACGAGAGAGACGGACAGAGACAGAGACACCAGGAGAGAGACGGACAGAGACAGAGAGAGACACCGAGAGACAGAGACACCACGTGAGACACCGTGGGACACCGTGGGACAGGAGCGAGCGGCGCTTCGTGCTCTGCTCCGAGCGGCACCGCGACTACCGAACTGCTCCGATCGCGCGCGCATCGCCGTGAGTGGGAGAAGCTGGCGCATGGTGATGCCGACCAGTAACAGTGGGCCTCTCCCGGGTCGACTCAGCCCTGAATAAGGCTCGCGACTATTCTGAGCATTACGGTAGCGCGAGTCGCGTGCGGGTCGCGACAACTCGGGGCATTACGGCAGTGCGAGTCGCTTGCGGGTCGCGACTACTCGGGGCATTAAGGCAGCGCGACTACTCGGGGCATTACGGCAGTGCGAGTCGCGTGCGGGTCGCGACAACTCGGGGCATTACGGCAGCGCGAGTCGCGTGCAGGTCGCGACTACTCGGGGCATTACGGCAGCGCGAGTCGCGTGCGGGTCGCGACAATTCGGGGCATTACGGCAGTGCGAGTCGTGTGCGGGTCGCGACTACTCGGGCCATTACGGCAGCGCGAGTCGCGTACGGGTCGCGACAACTCGGGGCATTACGGCAGTGCGAGTCGTGTGCGGGTCGCGACTACTCGGGCCATTACGGCAGCGCGAGTCGCGTGCGGGTCGCGACTACTCGGGGCATTACGGCAGCGCGCCCCCTCTGCCGTGACGAGCGGTGCCGGCTCCACCGCATTCCGCAGCGCCAGGCGAGCGAGGGGGGCTGGGGGGTCCCAGCCCCCACCGCTACCCCCCCCCCATACTTCACCACGGACTGTCGCGACAGCCCTCGCCTCTCAGCACGTCAACTCGTCAACTCACTTCGTTTATTGTCCCAGGTGCAAGGCCCTGCTCAGCTCCTACGGAGCGCTTTTGCTGCTGCTGCTGCTGTTGATGTTGCTGCTGCTGCTGATGTTGCTGCTGCTGCTGCTGTTGATGTTGTTGCTGCTGCTGTTGTTGTTGCTGCTGTTGTTGTTGCTGCTGCTGTTGCTGCTGCTGTTGTTGTTGCTGCTGCTGTTGTTGTTGCTGCTGTTGTTGCTGCTTCTGCTGCTGCTGTTGTTGCTGTTGCTGTTGCTGCTGCTGTTGTTGTTGCTGCTGTTGTTGTTGTTGCTGTTGTTGCTGCAGAAGAAGCCACCGTGGCTCTCAGCGAATGATTGCTGGACGAGAGGAGCGCGGTTTGCCATCGGCATCAGCGACGTTGCGTTTATAGCAGCAGCAGCAGGCAAACACTCGACACACGCGTGGGCGATGTTGATACCTCAACGTGGAAGGGACAAACCGGAGGAGCCGGAGACAAATCCACGCTGACCACGGGGAGAGAGAGAGACGCCGCTCACTCCAAATACAGCAGCAGCAGGCGTCAGGGTCGGTGTCGAACCCACGACCTCGTGTGTATCGGGCGAGGGAGTCAACATCTCCTCGCCACCACGGCGCCCCCGCACGTGAATGGTGGAGCGGTGTTGGCGCACTGCACCGTGAAGCCGGCCACGGCTACCGTCAGCGGTGGTGACGTCGGCACGGCGCTTGTGCCAGGCTAGGTGCAGGAGGTCAAGGGACAGACCCAGGTGCTGTGGGTTGACTGCTGTGCCAGGCTAGGTGCAGGAGGTCACGGGACAGACCCAGGTGTTATGGGTTGACTGCTGTGCCAGGCTAGGTACAGGAGGTCACCGGCCAGACCCAGGTGCCGTGGGTTGACTGCTGTGCCAGGCTAGGTGCAGGAGGTCACGGGATAGACCCAGGTGTTATGGGTTGACTGCTGTGCCAGGCTAGGTGCAGGAGGTCACCTGCCAGACCCAGGTGCCACGACTTTCTGTACAGCAAGCGAGGGAGTTAACATCCCCCAGCCACCACGTGGCACTCACCCATCACATCGTCACGCCTCGACATTGGCAGCTTACTGACTGCCCCATCAACTCATCCGCTTCCTTCCCTCTCTTCACCAAACGCCACGAGATGCGCCACACTTCGCCACACTTCACCACACTTCACCACACTTTACCATATTTCACCACACTTCACCACGCTTTACCATACTTCACCACACTCCACCACACTTCACCACACTTCACCACACTTCACCACACTTCGCCACACTTCATCACACTTCATCACACTTCACCACACTTCACCACACTTTACCATATTTCACCACACTTCACCACGCTTTACCATACTTCACCACACTTCACCACACTTCACCACACTTCACCATACTTCACCACACTTCATCACACTTCGCCACACTTCATCACACTTCATCACACTTCGCCACACTTCACCACACTTTACCATATTTCACCACACTTCACCACGCTTTACCATACTTCACCACACTCCACCACACTTCACCACACTTCACCACACTTCACCATACTTCACCACACTTCACCACACTTCACCATACTTCACCACACTTCACCACACTTTACCACACTTCATCACACTTCATCACACTTCACCACACTTTACCATATTTCACCACACTTCACCACGCTTTACCATACTTCACCACACTTCGCCACACTCCACCACACTTCACGCTTCACCACACTTCACCACACTTCACCACACTTCACCACGCTTCACCACACTTCACTACACTTCACAACACTTCACCATGCTTCACCATATCTCACCACACTTCACCACACTTCACCACACTTCACCACGCTTCACCATGCTTCACCACACTTCACCATACCTCACCACACTTCACCACACCTCACCACACTTCACCACGCTTCACCACACTTCACCACACTTCATCATACTTTACCATACTTCACACTTCACCACACTTCACCATACTTCACCATACTTCACCACACTTCACCACACTCCACCACACTTCACGCTTTACCACACTTCACCACACTTCACCACACTTCACCACGCTTCACCACACTTCACCACACTTCACCACACTTCACCACACTTCATCACACTTCACCACACTTCACCATACTTTACCATATTTCACCACACTTCACCACGCTTTACCATACTTCACCACACTCCACCACACTTCACCACACTTCACCACACTTCACCATACTTCACCACACTTCACCACACTTTACCACACTTCATCACACTTCATCACACTTCACCACACTTCACCACGCTTTACCATACTTCACCACACTTCGCCACACTCCACCACACTTCACGCTTTACCACACTTCACCACACTTCACCACACTTCACCACACTTCACCACACTTTACCATATTTCACCACACTTCACCACGCTTTACCATACTTCACCACACTTCACCACACTTCACCACACTTCACCATACTTCACCACACTTCATCACACTTCGCCACACTTCATCACACTTCATCACACTTCGCCACACTTCACCACACTTTACCATATTTCACCACACTTCACCACGCTTTACCATACTTCACCACACTCCACCACACTTCACCACACTTCACCACACTTCACCATACTTCACCACACTTCACCACACTTCACCATACTTCACCACACTTCACCACACTTTACCACACTTCATCACACTTCATCACACTTCACCACACTTTACCATATTTCACCACACTTCACCACGCTTTACCATACTTCACCACACTTCGCCACACTCCACCACACTTCACGCTTCACCACACTTCACCACACTTCACCACACTTCACCACGCTTCACCACACTTCACTACACTTCACAACACTTCACCATGCTTCACCATATCTCACCACACTTCACCACACTTCACCACACTTCACCACGCTTCACCATGCTTCACCACACTTCACCATACCTCACCACACTTCACCACACCTCACCACACTTCACCACGCTTCACCACACTTCACCACACTTCATCATACTTTACCATACTTCACACTTCACCACACTTCACCATACTTCACCATACTTCACCACACTTCACCACACTCCACCACACTTCACGCTTTACCACACTTCACCACACTTCACCACACTTCACCACGCTTCACCACACTTCACCACACTTCACCACACTTCACCACACTTCATCACACTTCACCACACTTCACCATACTTTACCATATTTCACCACACTTCACCACGCTTTACCATACTTCACCACACTCCACCACACTTCACCACACTTCACCACACTTCACCATACTTCACCACACTTCACCACACTTTACCACACTTCATCACACTTCATCACACTTCACCACACTTCACCACGCTTTACCATACTTCACCACACTTCGCCACACTCCACCACACTTCACGCTTTACCACACTTCACCACACTTCACCACACTTCACCACGCTTCGCCACACTTCACTACACTTCACCATGCTTCACCATACCTCACCACACTTCACCACACTTCACCACACTTCACCACGCTTCACCATGCTTCACCACACTTCACCATACCTCACCACACTTCACCACGCTTCACCACACTTCACCACGCTTCACCACACTTCACCACACTTAACCATACTTCACCATACTTCACACTTCACCACACTTCACCATACTTCACCATACTTCACCACACTTCACCACACTCCACCACACTTGACGCTTTACCACACTTCACCACACTTCACCACGCTTCACCACACTTCACCATGCTTCACCATACTTCACCACACTTCACCACACTTTACCACACTTCACCACACCGACACATCACACTGCACTTAATTGACCCCAAACATCTTAATTTTTTGTCCATTCGCGTATTCATTTGTGTTTTAAATCGACCTGACTTACTCAATGGATGACGTTTTAGAGAATAAAATGGGGGTCACAGGACATCTGGACCAATCCTCGTCCCCCTCCCTCCTCGTCCCCCTCACCCCTCCACACACGCGGTAGCCTCCTCCTTACATCGATCACAACATACACAATACAAATATCCCCCGTATATCCAGTAACAAGCTGTTGGGGCAAGTGCTGTTAGCGAGCAACTATGAAGGCCGAGGGGGTGGGTGGCCAGTACCACGCCCGACCGCCTTTGTCTCCCCAGTGGCGATGTTTACGACACACCGCACCATTTGACGCTGAGTCGATTTAGAGGAGGCCCAGGACCGGTTCAGATAATCGTCACCGGTGTTGGCCGTGAGCGGGAAGCGAACTCGGGTCACGGGGTTCGTAGCGCAGCGCCACTGCTCCCCATACACAGCACACACACAGCCCACACACAGCACACACACAGTACACACACACACAGCACACACACAGCACACACACAGCCCACACACAGCACACAAACAGCACACACACACAACACATACACAGCACACACACAGCCCACACACAGCACACACACCACACACACACAGCACACACAGCACACACACACACTTACAGCATACACACACAACACATACACACGCAGCACACACACATCACACACACAGCACACACAACACATACACAACACACAGCACACAGAACACTTACACCACACACACACAACACATACACAACACACACAGCACACACATAGCACACAGCACACACCACACACACACAGCACACACAACACACACCACACATACAACACTTACATCACACACACAACACACATACACCACACACATCATACACACAACACACATCACACACACAACACACATCACACATCACACACACATCACACACACAACACATACACACAACACACACACATCACACACACAACACACACATCACACACACAGCACACACATTACATCACACACATCACACACACAGCGCGCACACACATCACATCACACACACAACACACACATTACAGACACAACACACACACATCACACACACAACACACACATTACAGACACAACACACACACATCACACACACTGCACACACACATCACACACACAAAACACACACATCACAGGCAGCCAAACTCAAGGACGGCGCGAGGTCAAACAGCCCCGGCAGTGATGGGTGTGGTGTGAGTGAGTGAGGGGTGGTGTGAGTGAGGGGTGGTGTGGTGTGAGTGAGTGGTGTGGTGTGAGTGAGGGGTGGTGTGGTGTGAGTGAGTGTTGGTGTGGTGTGAGTGGGGGGTGGTGTGGTGTGAGTGGGGGATGGTGTGGTGTGAGTGAGGGATGGTGTGGTGTGAGTGAGGGATGGTGTGGTTTGAGTGAGTGGTGGTGCGGTGTGAGTGAGTGATGGTGTGGTGTGAGTGGGGGGTGGTGTGGTGTAAATGGGGGTGGTATGGTGTGAGTGGGGGTGGTGTGGTGTGAGTGAGGGATGGTGTGGTGTGAGTGAGTGGTGGTGTGGTGTGAGTGAGGGGTGGTGTGGTGTGAGTGGTGGTGTGTTGTGGTGTGAGTGAGGGGTGGTGTAGTGTGAGTGGTGATGTGGTGTGAGTGAGCGGTGGTGTGGTGTGAGTGGTGGTGTGTTGTGGTGTGAGTGGGGGGTGGTGTGGTGTGAGTGGTGTGGTGTGAGTGAGAGGTGGTGTGGGGTGAGTGAGGGGTGGTGTGGTGTGAGTGAGGGGTGGTGTGGTGTGAGTGGGGGTGGTGTGGTGTGAATGGGGGGTGGTGTGGTGTGAGTGGTGGTGTGGTGTGAGTGAGTGGTGGTGTCAGTGAGTGGTGGTGTGGTGTGAGTGAGTGGTGGTGTGGTGTGAGTGAGTTGGGGTGGTGTGGTGTGAGTGAGTGGTGGTGTGGTCTGAGTGGGGGGTGGTGTGAGTGAGTAAGGGGTGGTGTGGTGTGAGTGAGGGGTGGTGTGGTGTGAGTGAGGGGTGGTGTGGTGTGAGTGGGGGTGGTGTGGTGTGAGTGAGATATGGTGTGGTGTGAGTGAGGGGTGGTGTGGTGTGAGTGAGGAGTGGTGTGGTGTGAGTGGGGGGGGGGTGTGAGTGAGGGGTGGAGTGGTGTGAGTGGGGGTGGTGTGGTATGAGTGAGTGGTGGTGTGGTGTGAGTGGGGGGTGGTGTGGTCTGGTGAGGGGTTGTGTGGTGTGAGTGAGGAGTGGTGTGGTGTGAGTGGGGGTTGGTGTGGTGTGAGTGGGGGGGGGGGGGGATGTGAGTGAGGGGTGGTGTGGTGTGAGTGGGGGATGAAGTGGTGTGAGTGAGGGATGGTGTGGTTTGAGTGAGTGGTGGTGTGGTGTGAGTGGGGGGTGGTGTGGTGTAAGTGGGGGTGGTATGGTGTGAGTGGGGGTGGTGTGGTGTGAGTGAGTGGTGGTGTGGTGTGAGTGGGGGGTGGAGTGGTGTGAGTGGGGGGTGGTGTGAGTGAGTAAGGGGTGGTCTGGTGTGAGTGAGGGGTGGTGTGGTGTGAGTGAGGGGTGGTGTGGTGTGAGTGGGGGGTGGTGTGAGTGAGTAAGGGGTGGTGTGGTGTGAGTGGGGGGTGGTGTGGTCTGGTGAGGGGTTGCGTGGTGTGAGTGAGGAGTGGTGTGGTGTGAGTGGGGGAGGGGGGGTGTGAGTGAGGGGTGGGGTGGTGTGAGTGGGGGTGGTGTGGTGTGGTGTGAGTGAGGAGTGGTGTGGTGTGAGTGGGGGTTGGTGTGGTGTGAGTGGGGGGGGGTGTGAGTGAGGGGTGGTGTGGTGTGAGTGGGGGTTGGTGTGGTGTGAGTGGGGGGGGGGGGTGTGAGTGAGGGGTGGTGTGGTGTGAGTGGGGGGTGGTGTGGTGTGAGTCGGGGGTGGTGTGGTGTGAGTGAGGAGTGGTGTGATGTGAGTGGGGGGTGGTGTGGTGTGAGTGGGGGGGGTGTAAGTGAGGGGTGGTGTGGTGTGAGTGGGGGGTAGTGTGGTGTGAGTCGGGGGTGGTGTGGTGTGAGTGAGGAGTGGTGTGGTGTGAGTGGGGGGTGGTGTGGTGTGAGTGGGGGGGGGTGTGAGTGAGTGGTGGTGTGGTGTGAGTGAGGGGTGGTGTGGTGTGAGTGAGGGGTGGTGTGAGTGGTGGTGTGGTGTGAGTGAGGGGTGGTGTGGTGTGAGTGAGGGGTGGTGTGAGTGAGGGGTGGTGTGGTGTGAGTGAGGGGTGGTGTGAGTGGTGGTGTGGTGTGAGGGGTGGTGTGGTGTGAGTGAGGGGTGGTGTGGTGTGCGTGGGGGGTGGTGTGGTGTGAGTGAGGGGTGGTGTACACTACGCTACGATTACTGCTGTAATGAGCCAATAATGTCTGCTTGTGTGTAACGCGCATGACGTCACTCCACATGCCCCACCCCCCATCATTAATATTCATGAGCGGGTGGATTTTTCCACTCACGCAGAAGGTCGAGCAGAAATATTTCTTTTTTCGCAAATTCGCTTTAAGTTTGACGTTTTTTATTTTTTAAAGTGAATCTAATCAATTTTTCTACGCAGCAATAAAGTGGATTTGGTGTCTTCATTTATTTTTTCAGCACTTGAGACAAAAAGGTAAGTCCAATTTATGCTTCTACATTATAGGAAAATAGACATTCTCGGTGATTTTCCAGATAATTGTATCGATTTCCAATTAATTCCAACCCCAGCGACCGAAAGCAGAAGAGAATCGAGTATCAGACCATTGAATTTGAACAAATTGAAGGTCAGTTATATACAGTGCTACAGTGACATGAATTGAGGTGTTTTATGACGTAGTTTTGTGCAAGAATCACTGCCATTAATAGTGCTACAGTGAACTGCAGTGAAGTGTTTGATGACGTACTTTCGTGCAAGATTCACTGCCATTAAATTTACACACGATACAATTAAATATTATAGCTTCCGTCTCAGGACAGGCAAAAGGCTAGCATACTACACTACTGTTGTGCAGTATAACCACGCGGAGATGATGAACACTGTCAGGGCTGTTGCCGTTTATTAACATTATTACATCCAACACTTTAAGCTCACACCAGAGGTAGGTGCTCTCTATCTTGGTCCTTACCCCGGAGCCCAGGACACTATCTTGTCCTACCCTCGGCTATCCTTTGGGGCTCTCTCACTCGTCTGCCCGGGACGGGGGTTCATCCAACACCGCCCGGCGACGAGGAGAGAGAAAGCCTCTCTCTCAGCCGATCCTTGCCCTGGCTCCCCACAACGAGCACGCCTTCGTCTCGGGGTCCCCCTGAAGCTCCTCCCCCTAGCTCGGGCCCGCCTTTGTTCCCGAAGGTCCCTCTACCACCACACGTGACATGACGTCATCTTTGACTAACAACCTCCCTCTGTTCACCCCCTTATGGTTGCTCACAATGCTCCTCTACACTACGATACACCACACTACTGCATACCTGTCCACCCCTTATCAGTGCCTACCTTATTACAGACCAATTAACACTTTATTGGTCACCCCGTGCCCTTATAAATCTCCACGTTCATCCTCCAAAGTCACATCACAAGGAGAGAGACAAACAAATAGACAAAACCATGTTTTGTGCCTGTATTGAAACAGCTGTACGCCGTATGAATATGAAAACTCAATTTCCCTGTACAGGAATACGGGGTAAACTGTATGGGTTGCAACTACTATACACTACACTATACACTACTATACACTACTATACAACAACCGCCATTCGTCACGAAGTGGCGGTGACGTCGCACGGCGTGTGTGTAATGTAGTAACTCGGCGGGAGACGACTTCACGGGTAGCACACTCTTTATTTCACCAACTTCGTTACACAGGTGACTAACAACCACTGTAGTTACTCGGGTGACTAACACCCACTTGGTTACTCGGGTGACTAACACCCACTTGGTTACTCGGGTGACTAACACCCACTTAGTTACTCGGGTGACTAACACCCACTTAGCTACTCGGGTGACTAACACCCACTGAGCTACTCGGGTGACTAACACCCACTCAGCTACCCGGGTGGCTAACACCAGCCTACCCCACAGGGTTCTCCTGGCTACACCAACACGGGCTCTTACGCCCCGTAGCCTCTCGGAACACACCCAGCCGGGGTGTTCCTCTCGACTCTGGGTCCCACAGTCCCGACCCACATGGGCGTCGGACCACGGGTCCCACAGTCTCGCCTCCGAGCCACACAGGGCCCCGGTCCCAACAAGGACAGCGGGACTAGGGGTCTCAGGGCACTACCTCTTCCCTCCGTCTTCGATCTTCAACTGGTTAACAACAACCTCGAGTGCTCTCGCGCGTCACCCTTTATACACCTTCTGCGGACGTCGCTGAGAGCACTCATCCCATTTGACCAATCACTGGGCGCTGGCTACGATCCTGTTTTCCCACAGTGTCAGCGCGCCTCACCACTCACGCCGCGCCGCCCCGTGATCTCTCACTCCCGGCGCGCGCGTCCACACCACGCCCACAACGCGTGCCCAACCCCGCACCCCGTGCCGCCCCGTGATCCATCACTGTCGGCGCACGTCAACACCACCACTACATCACCCCCTACCACATAGCTCGCAGCCGACCCGGCTGCTATAAAAATATACAACACCCCCTATGTGTGCCCCGTAACACAACAACAACATAACAACATAACACAACACGAACACCGCCATCCGCAAAAATCAGCAATGCCACCACAACAACAGAACAATATGTACAATCCGGCGAGTGACAACAATAAATGTGTATGCCAAAAAAAAAATTTTTTTTTTTTCTTTCTTCTGACTCGTGCAGCGTCCCATTCTTCCCGAGCGTCCCTTGAACGGGACATTACCCCGGCAGAGGGGGAACACGGCGGTGAGCCCGGGTTTAAAAATTTTATTAAAATTTTTTTTTTTTCCTTCTCATGAAAAGTGTTGTGTCCTAGCCCGAGTCCGCCTTGCCGGTCCGTCGTACGGCACCAGACGCGGTTGACCGTCCGGTGGTGCCGGCAGTTCAGGAAGGCACGGGCCAGGCATCGGGGATCCGCGCGTGCCGCGGGGTTCCGGTTCCCGACGGTCAACCGCCGTCAGGCCCGAGACACCTGGGGGTGGGTCAGGTGGAGACACGTGAGGATCAGCCTGCGACACATCCCTCCCCGAGTCGACGGTCACATCACACGCTCGGTCGTTACGGCACAAAACGGGGTCACGCGGTGCCGCGTAGCGTTTCAGTCGGGAGGGGTGCACGTACCAACGGCGTTTTTCCCATTTAATCTGTATACTCTGGGGTCGTGCAACCCGCACAATTTCCACCGGTCCCCTCCATGGTCTCAACAATTTGGGGGATGTAGCCAACGGTGCATGTGGACAATGCAGCCAGGCCTTATCGCCTGGTTTCCAATCGTGCGTATGCACCCTCCGTCCATGCAATCTCTCGTTCGCGATCTGCCGAGACTGCGAATTCAATCTCGCAGCCTCTCGCGCTTCAGCCAATTTGGCGATATTAAACTTGATGTGGTCTGCCAATTTAGATTTTGCACGTGGCTGGGAAATCCCCAGTTGGACGTCCATGGCTGGATCGGCCTCCCGCCCATACATAAGAAAAAATGGGGAAAACCCCGTCGCCGCATGAGGGGCCATTCGATAGGCCGCGAGCACCCCCGGTACCTGTAAGTCCCAATCAACCTGATCGTCACAGACCTGTTGGCACAGCATAGACGAAATCGTCCTGTTCAGACGTTCAACCATTCCGTCAGTCTGCGGGTGGTACGGGGAGGTACGCACTTTCTTTGTACCCAACAGGTCGCACACCTCGCGCAACAAAACGCTCGAAAAATTCTTCCCTTGGTCCGTCAGCAAGCGTTCAGGGGCGCCCTTGTCCAAAACATAACCTTGGACAAAGGCGTCCGCCACTGCCGCAGCCGACTGGTTGGCGAGTGGCCATGCCATGGGCCAGCGGGTGAAGTACTCTACGCCAACCAGTAGGAACTTATTTCCCCTAGGTGTAGCGGGAAAGGGCCCCAAGATGTCTAACGCAACCAATTCGTTTGTGCGCGAAACCTGAATGGATTGAAGCGGTGGGTTAGCCGCTACTGGTGGCGGCTTCCTTTGGGCGCACCTTACACATCCCTTAAGAATGTTCGCCACGTCGTTGCCCATCCCCGGCCAATAATAGTCTCGCTGGATTAGGGCGAGCGTTTTGTGAAACCCCAAATGCATGAGTCGCTCATGAGCAGCCAGAAAGAGCCTACCCCGCATAGCAAATGGCACAACGAGCGCGTGACGCCGGGACATGTTGTCCCACTTCATCAAGAGGCCCTGTCTGCACACCCAGGAACCGACCCGCGCTTCCCCCCCTCGGGAGCGTCAACCTTCCGACGTAGCGTGAGTAGGGAGCTGTCGGCCATTTGGAGATGGCCCCACTCGATGAGAGGCAACGCTAACAGCGAGTCCCTCCCCGTGGGAGCGTCGACCCCCGTAGTATCAGTGGCGGTGAGCACAACTTCCGCGGGGACGGCGACAGGGGGTTTACACCGCGCCGATCCCAGCAGACATTCGCATTCCGTGCGCGGCGGCAACCGCGACAAGGCATCCGCGTTCGAGTGGCGCAATCCCTTGCGGTAAATCGTCGTGAATTGGTAGTCCTGAAGGACCTCCAACCAACGGGACAATTGGCCGGATGGCTGCGCCACCCGCATAGCGTACTGGAGAGCCGCATGGTCCGTACGAACCGTAAAATGACGGCCGTAAAGATACGGCCTGAATTGCTGTATAAAAAACACAATCGCCAGCAATTCACGACGTGTCACACAGTAGCGTTGTTCCGCAGGGGACAGAACCCTGCTACCGTAGGCGACCACCCATTCAACCCCCCCGACCACCTGTGAGAGCACTCCCCCGATACCCGTGTTACTGGCATCCGTGTCGAGTAAAAACAGTTGCGTGAAATCGGGGTAACACAAGGGGGGAGCCTGCACCAAGGCGTCATGAAGGGAGCAGAACGCAGCCTCCTCTTCCGGCCCCCAGTGAAACCGCACACCTTTAGCCGTCAAAGCGTGCAGGGGCCTGGCTATGGTGGCAAACTGCTTGACAAAACGCCAGTAATAGGAGGCGAATCCTATGAAGCTGCGGACTTCAGTGACCGAGGTTGGCGTTGGCCATGAGCTGACGCAGTGCGTCTTAGCAGGGTCTGTCGAGATCCCTGAACGACTAACGATATGGCCCAAGTACCTGACCGATTCCCGAAGCAGAAAACATTTAGCCGGTTTAAATTTAAGCTTAGCGGAACGCATCCTGAGGAACACCGCTCTAAGTCGCTGGAGGTGCTCCTCAAAAGTCCGGCTGAACACGATGATATCATCGAGGTAAATCAAACAGGTGTCCCATTGGAGGCCCGACAAAACCAATTCCATGAGCCTCTGGAACGTGGCGGGAGCAGAATGTAAGCCCATGGGCAATCGGTTGAATTCAAATAGGCCTCCCGGTGTCCGGAAAGCGGTTTTTGGTTTCGACTCGTCATCGAGGGGCAATTGCCAAAATCCCGAAAGCAGATCGAGCGTCGAAAAAAACTGTGCTCCCGCCAAGGCATCCAGCGACTCATCCATCCTGGGGAGTGGATACGCATCGGCCATAGAGATTTTGTTTAGGCGGCGGAAATCGACACAGAACCGCAAGGACCCATCCTGTTTTTTAACTAGGACGATAGGAGCACCCCACGGACTGGAAGAGGGCGAAATGATGTCGGCCGCCAACATGTCATTAACCGCCGACTGCACATGCTCCTTCTCGGCTGGGCTGAGCCGGAAGGGATTCTGTCGAATAGGAGCCGCGTCCCCCGTAGCTATGTGGTGGCGCAACAGGTCTGTGCAGCCAATATCGTACTTGTGACTGCTAAACACGTCAGCAAACTCGAGTAGCAAGCCCCTCAATGCTCCCAACTGCACACTGGACAGGTTACTAGACCCGGCACACAACGAGTCCACCCACTCTGTCCCCTCCTTACTTTGAGGATGCGTATCGGCACTCAATCCCGCGTGAGCAACGAGCTGTTCCTCGACGGGTAGCGGCGCGGCGTGAGCCAGCACCGTCCCCTGTGTAATTACGGCCGGCCGCGACCCCGTATTCAGGACCATAACGAACGGCTCACTGTCCCCCCTCACCATGGTCTGAGCTACCGCTAAGTCGAGGCCCCCTTTGGCTCTGTTAGACGGCCCCAACAGAACTCCCTGTGCCCCCGCATCCACCCCGAGGGGTTTTCTTAACCGAAGGGGTACCAACATTTGCGATCCCGGGGGCACCCGTACAGTCTGAGTTGCCAGCGCCTGCACCGTCGCACAAACCGTGCGTATTTTAGTAGGGCTCGTCAAAAACGCAACCCGCCGTCCCGATGGAAGCTCAATGCAGGCTTGATCTATGAGAATTTTGATGGGCATTTTGGACAGAAAGTCCGTACCTAGTAAACAAGGAACGGCCAGCGATGATGATACAAAAATAGGACCCGCCAATTTGATATCGCCAATACAAATAGTCGCCCGAATCTGGCCGATGATTCCCAGGGATCCCCCGTTCGCCGCGTAAAATGGTACGTCCACCGGCAGAAGGGGTCGACATTGGACGGGAAGAATGTTATAAATAAGGTCCGAAATGATAGTGGCCGACGCACCCGTGTCCACAAGCACCCGGACCTCAACCCCGTCAATAAACCCCGTTACCACGGACGACCCGGCCGACGCAGCCACCATCCTGTGGGCCAATTCGGACCATTCGACTGCTTCCGGGCCGTGTACGAACCCCCCTCGCCGAACCGAACCCCCGGTACCCTTATGCGGTCCCCGCACCGCCAAGCGGCGACCCGAACGTGCCGTGTATGGGGACCGAGCGCGTGAGGTGCCGCGACTTGCCGGGTTTAGTTGTGATGACTTGTGGCCCCGGTCGTCGTCCGGACGTGGTCCCGTGGCGCGCTGACGCGGAGCCCGGCACCCGGCTGCGACGTGACCCCGAAGGCCGCAGTTGTAGCAGACGACGAGGGACGTCGTAGGTTTCGGTTGCTCCAGCTTGCGGGATGAACGTGTGGGCGAACGACCTCCCGTTCTCCACTCCCCCGGTCTCGATACAGTGAAGGCCTCCTCCCGAGCCGCAGCAGGCTGAGGCTCGGCGACCGTGGCAGCCACTGCCCCGTTCCCCGCCGATGCGCAGATGACCGTTGGCTTGCGCTTGAGGACCTCGTATGCGTGAATACTCGTGGCAATCCCCAGGGAGCAGATGTCCATTTCGTCCGCCACATTGATGGGGACTCCCAAGCCGTGAGCCAACGCCAACAGCTGCTCCGTCACCATGGCGTCCTTCCCCTCCTTGTCCATGCGGGGAAAAGCTGCATCCGCCAGGGCGAGCAGCGCCGTGCGATAGGCGAGCGTTGTTTCTCCAACCACCTTTCGCCGATCGTAGAACTGGTGGCGACAGGTCGAGGGCGGCCCGAACACTTTAGCCATTAGGTGTAGCGCGGCCTGGAGCGTTGAGCGGGACGACCTAGGGGCCGATGTGAAGGCCGCAAGCGCGTCGTCGTCGAGCATCGCCGGCAGCGCGCGCAGGGCAGTGGTGTCGGACCACCCCGACATTTCTTGATGTGCGAGGAACCTTCGTTGGAAGGCTCCCCAGTCGCCCCCGTCTGCCTTGAACGCCGACAGCGCGGGCAATCGTTGCTGGAGGACCCGGTCGTCGTCGTTGTCGAAACGATTTTCCCGCGTGCCGCTGTGGCTGTAGAAAATGTCGGCTCCGTCTGCAGGCGCATAATGGAGGGCTCCGGCGCGCGCCGATGACGCGGGCCGCTCTGAGTGGAGCTCTCCGCCCACGTGGTGTCCGCGCTTCCCGCCAATTAATGGCGGACCCTCAAAAACGGCGCCAACTTCAAAAGTTTTGGCGCGAAGCGCCTTCTGGCGGGATCCCTCCAGCCGCGCCGCCTCCTCCAACCCCGCAGCCGTCCCTCCGCCCGCTGGAACGGAGATCTCCGCCAAAACTGCAGCGGCGGCGAGCAGCAACTCCGCCAGGCGGGAGTGTGCGTCCTGCAGGCTGGTGTCGGAGGCGAGCGGAGCGTCGTCCATCGCCGCGAAGTGCTGCATCGGCGGCAACTCCTCGTCCTCTCCTCCCGAGGTTGGTGTCTCCGGTACGCCGTCGTCTTCCCGATCTCGCTCGTGGGTACGGGTAGTCTTCCTAGTATCCATTCTTCTTGAAGACAGGTTTACTTCTGACGCCAGTTGTAATGTAGTAACTCGGCGGGAGACGACTTCACGGGTAGCACACTCTTTATTTCACCAACTTCGTTACACAGGTGACTAACAACCACTGTAGTTACTCGGGTGACTAACACCCACTTGGTTACTCGGGTGACTAACACCCACTTGGTTACTCGGGTGACTAACACCCACTTAGTTACTCGGGTGACTAACACCCACTTAGCTACTCGGGTGACTAACACCCACTGAGCTACTCGGGTGACTAACACCCACTTAGCTACACGGGTGACTAACACCCACTGAGCTACTCGGGTGACTAACACCCACTCAGCTACCCGGGTGGCTAACACCAGCCTACCCCACAGGGTTCTCCTGGCTACACCAACACGGGCTCTTACGCCCCGTAGCCTCTCGGAACACACCCAGCCGGGGTGTTCCTCTCGACTCTGGGTCCCACAGTCCCGACCCACATGGGCGTCGGACCATGGGTCCCACAGTCTCGCCTCCGAGCCACACAGGGCCCCGGTCCCAACAAGGACAGCGGGACTAGGGGTCTCAGGGCACTACCTCTTCCCTCCGTCTTCGATCTTCCAACTGGTTAACAACAACCTCGAGTGCTCTCGCGCGTCACCCTTTATACACCTCCTGCGGACGTCGCTGAGAGCACTCATCCCATTTGACCAATCACTGGGCGCTGGCTACGATCCTGTTTTCCCACAGTGTCAGCGCGCCTCACCACTCACGCCGCGCCGCCCCGTGATCTCTCACTCCCGGCGCGCGCGTCCACACCACGCCCACAACGCGTGCCCAACCCCGCACCCCGTGCCGCCCCGTGATCCATCACTGTCGGCGCACGTCAACACCACCACTGCACGTGTACCAGGATATGTGCACTATACACTACTATACACTCCACTGTACACTCCAATACTATACACTACTATACAATACTATACACTACACTATACACTACACTACTATACAATACTATACACTACACCAAACACGACAACAACAACAACCGCCATTCGCCACTAAGTGGCGGTGACGTCACCACGATGCTTGTGCCAGGCTGTGTGCACCTTGAGGCCACGTGAAGTGTCGAACGCCTGCTGGCAGGAGGTCACGGGGCAGACCCAGATGCCACAGGATGACTGACTGTGACAACCAGCTGATGCACCACCTATGCCCCCTACTGTGCCAACTTGCTGTGCTTTAGCCACCCGGCGCTCCGCTCGTTGTTGTGAACGTCGTTCTTCCGCCCTCCGTTATTGTTGGAGGGCGACTGCCTCCAACTGCCCAGTAGCGTCCTTCACCAGCCTCCTCCACAGAGGCCGATCTTGACACCGCTGGTACCAGTCATCGGCAAGTCCACTCAGCTCCACATCCTCCTGTACCACATAACTCCATCTCTTCTCTAGCACATGCCGCGCCCGTTTAGTCCCTTTTATCCGGCCGAACAAAAGCTGTTTAGGCATGCAGTGGCTGGGCATGCGGGCTACATGGCCCAGCCAACACAGCCTTGCATGCCGGAGGAGCTCACTGATGGGACTTTGTCCAGATCTTTCAAGGATTTGTGAGCTCCTCACACAATCCAGCCTGGTTAAACCCAGGATGGATCGTAGGCACAAATGCTCAGGCAGGTGCTTAGTTTTGGTGGGACTGATGGTAAGGCCTCACCTCTTAGTGGCAAGTTCCAGGTTCAGCAGCAGCGCCTCCAACTCCTCCTCTGAGTGAACAGCAATAACCAGATCATCGGCATACATAACATGTTTGAGAAATAGGGATCCATCTCTTGACTGCACCCGGGCATCGATCAGCCTCCCATTGTATATGTACCGGATGGAGTTCCTCCAGTACAGCTATTGAAGGCTTCACAAACTAAGTGGTCAAAATAGATGTTAAATAATGTGGGAGCAAGAGGACATCGCTGTCGCACCCCAAGGTGTACAGGGAATGGCTCTGACTCCCGGCCACGTAGTTTTACCCGGGCCCACTCACCATCATTAAGATCCTTAATTATCATGAGCAGAGGGTCAGGGACTTCGAAAGCACAAAGAACAACCCAGAGCCCATGCCTGCGGATGGTATCATAGGCCTTGACCAGGTCAATAAAGCAGAGTTGTAGGTCTTGTTGGAATTCCCTACACCTCTGCTGTAGCAGATGGACAGAATATATGGCATCTGTGCAGGACCGCCCTTTCCTGAAACCGCATTGGGGCTCTGCAAGCCTCTCCTCAGCGTGCCTAGCAAGGCTATGTTGAATAATCCTTGCCAGGACCTTTCCCGGCACACTGAGGAGTGAGATACCCCTGTAGTGGTTACAGTCTGTGCGGTCCCCCTTCTTAAAGACGGGGACCACCAGGGCATCCTGCTAATCCTGCGAAACCCATCCAGTGGTCCAGACTGTTGTTATGATGTCATGTAGGGCAGTCTGTGCATAAACGCCACCCTCCCTCAGCATTTCGCTTGGGAGATCATCTCTGCCCGGTGCCTTTCCTGGTCTCAGACTCTGGATCGCCTTCAGTACTTGCTCAACAGATGGCTCCTCAGCCAGCCACTCACAGGGGGTGACTTTTTCTTCCAATATTTGAGGCACCACAGCCTCGGCAGGGTCATTGCCACTTTGTCCCACGTTGTTTTCGTGGCTGAGGGATTTACCCTCCCCCAGGACCTCACATAAATGCTCAGCAAATCTGCAAACCTGTCCCTGGGGGTCGGAGATTGGATCACCGTTCTTTCTCCTAATGATGGTAATAGGTGTGGTGCTGCAGGTTATTTTTTTGATGGAATTAAAGGGCGATTTGTGATCGCGTTCCAGTGAGGCAGACTCCATCTCCTCAGCAACCCGCTACCACAACCCATCCTTGCAGCGCCTCACGGTTCTCCGAACCTCTGACCGAAGGCTGCGGTAAGCCTCCTCATTTTCTGACGTGGGACGCTGTAGACGATTAGAGTGGGCCTCTCGCTTTTTCTCAGCCAGCCTGAACACCTCCTCTGTCAGCCAGGGTCTCTGGGGAGGTCTGGACCGTGTACCCAAAGCAGCCATTTCATTTGGATGAGCCACAGTCCTAAACCTCGCCCATTTCCCCTCAACATCAGGAGGGGTGGGGGACGATGCCAACCCCAGCCGCAAGCGATGATGAAATTCTCACTTGCAACTTTCATCTGCTAGCTGAGACCATGCCACTAAGGGTTTGAATGGGGTCCTGGGTGTACACCCACCACCGGAGTGGAAGAATGGCAGGTGCATCTTACAGATGACAAGTCGATGGTCAGTGGGCAGATCAGCTCCACGGTAGGTCCTGGTGTCAAGGACATGGGCCCGCACCCGCTGTTCCATCATTATGTAGTCCAGCAGATGTTCTTGCTTAGACCCGGCATGCATCCATGATGGATGCGCTGATTGCGGAACAGCGTGTTGGTAATTACAAGCCCATGAGCTGCACAATAATCTAGCAGCCTCCTGCTGTTGTTATTGAGCTGATCTGGCCCATGCCTTCCAATTACTCCAGACCAGGTGCCAGCATCATGACCAACTCGGGCATTGAAGTCACCCAACAAGATGACTCTATCCCGAGGGGCCACTTTAGCTCGCACCTGTGACAGGAGGTCATAGAAGGCATCCGACTCATCGGCCTCGCCTCTGGTTGATGGGAAGGCGAGCCCAAAGTAGCCTGGGGCTTACAACTTCCCACACCTCACCGCCACGCTCCCGTGCCCCCTTCATTCTTTCATTCAGAAGAAGAGCCACACCCTGTTGTTTGGCAGTCTCCTGCCCCGAGTAGAGGACTGTCCACCCCTCATGGTGGCAGGAGCTAAAGCCGGTCCACCGGACCTTCTGAATACCACAGAGATCCAGGCGGAACCGGTCCAGCTCCTGACAGAGGAGTGGCAGCCTCTCATCCACAGTGAGCGTTCGAACATTCCACGTGACCACACGTAGTGGTTTTTTGCTGTTTCTGGAGGAGCCCCGAGGGTAATGATTCAGTCTCCTAGCTCCGCCAAATGGGGTTTGGCTAAGAGACGTCATAGATGCCTGTCCCCCCGGGGTCTCCAGCACAAGCTTATTTATTAAATTTTGTCGTCGTGGTTTAGTGGCAATTAATTAAAGGTGGAGCGGTTACCAGCCCCTCGCACCCGTCCAGAGCCCCCATTTGGCCGCTGTGGTGGTTAGAAATGCCATGAGGGGAAAGGCCAATCGGAATTGTCCCTTCCCCCACAGCACTGTCTATGGCAGCGTTGTCCATCCGGCACCATGACTTAGGGGGTTGTTTTGCCGGAACGCATCTGCTACAATACACTACAATACTATACACTACACTATACCATACCTGTCAACCCCTTATCAGGGCTAAACCCCGTGGGTTGTGACATCGATGCCGATCTGTCGCGGAGCTGGAACTGTGGAACGTGAGACTGACGAGGCGGGGGTCCTAAAATAAAACCGCCGAAGACTCCTGACGGGAACAAATCAATGATTTATTTCGTCATCGATCATGACGGAAACCTGCAAGCACTGCATCGAGTGCGGTATGCGATGACTGCGCTTAACAAAGTACGATCATCACGATTGTTTAACTTATTGCGCAAAAGTAACTGTCACATTTTTGGTTAACGCCACCACGGCGCCTGTGCCAGGCCAGGTGCACTTTGAGACTATCACGTGACACGTCGAAGGCTCGCTCGCTGGCACGAGGTCACGGGATAGACCCAGGTGCTATGGGTTGATTTCTGTGCCAGGCTAGGTGCAGGAGGTCACCGGACAGACCCTAAAGGTGCTATGGGTTGACTGCTGTGCCAGGCTAGGTGTATAAAGAGGTCACGGGACAGACCCAGGTGTTATGGGTTAATTTCTGTGCCAGGCTAGGTGCAGGAAGTCAGACAGACCCTACAGGTGCTATTGGTTGACTGCTGTGCCAGGCTAGGTGTAGAAAGAGGCGGTCACGGGACAGACCCAGGTGGTGCCATTGGTTGACTGCTGTGCCAGGCTAGGTTCAGGAGGTCACCGGACAGACCCTGCAGGTGCTATGGGTTGACTGCTGTGCCAGGCTCGGTGCAGGAGGTCACCGGATAGACCCAGGTGCTATGGGTTGACTGCTGTGCCAGGCTAGATGCAGGTCACGGGACAGACCCTACAGGAGCTATGGGTTGACTGCTGTGCCAGGCTAGGTGCAGGAGGTTACGGGACAGACCCAGGTGTTATGGGTTGACTGCTGTGCCAGGCTAGGTGCAGGAGGTCACGGGACAGACCCTATAGGTGCTATGGGTTGGCTGCTGTGCCAGGCTAGGTGCAGGTCACGGGACAGACCCAGGTGTTATGGGTTGACTGCTGTGCCAGGCTAGGTGCAGGAGGTCACGGGACAGACCCAGGTGCCATAGGTTGACTGCTGTGCCAGGCTAGGTGCAGGAGGTCACGGGACAGACCCAGGTGCCATGTGTTGACCGATTGACTGAGATGGCAGATGCAGCAGCTGTGCCCCCCACTGCGCCAACTCGCTGTGTTTTGACTGAAGCGACCAACGAGACGGCCAATCGATTATCGACTCTGCAATCGAAAACGCCGTCGAATCGAAGTGTCACTTTCCACTGAGCTATTTGAAACCGATTCCCCTAGCAACGCAGAAGGAACTGGGTTTCCATAGCAACGCTATAGGAACCGGGGCCCTGTAGCGACGCAACAGGAACCGGGTTTACATAGCAACGCAATAGGAACCGGGGCCCTGTAGCAACGCAATAGGAATCGGGTTTGCATAGCAACGCAATAGGAACTTTGTTTGCATAGCAACGCAATAAGAAACGGATTAACGTAGCAACGCAATAGGAACCGGGGTCCTGTAGCAACGCAATAGGAACGGAGTTTCCGTAGCAACGCAATAAGAACGGGGTTTCCGTAGCAACGCAATAGGAACGGGGTTTCTGTAGCAACGCAATAGGAACGAGGTTTCCGTAGCAACGCAATAGGAACGGGGTTTCCGTAACAACGCAATAGGAACGGGGTTTCCGTAGCAAGGCAATAGGAACGGGGTTTCCGTAGCAAGGCAATAGGAACGGAGTTTCCGTAGCAAGGCAATAGGAACGGGGTTTCCGTAGCAAGGCAATAGGAACGGGGTTTCCGTAGCAAGGCAATAGGAACGGGGTTTCCGTAGCAAGGCAATAGGAACGGGGTTTCCGTAGCAAGGCAATAGGAACGGAGTTTGCGTAGCAAGGCAATAGGAACGGAGTTTGCGTAGCAAGGCAATAGGAACGGAGTTTGCGTAGCAAGGCAATAGGAACGGAGTTTCCGTAGCAAGGCAATAGGAACGGGGTTTCCGTAGCAAGGCAATAGGAACGGGGTTTCCGTAGCAAGGCAATAGGAACGGGGTTTCCGTAGCAAGGCAATAGGAACGGGGTTTCCGTAGCAAGGCAATAGGAACGGAGTTTGCGTAGCAAGGCAATAGGAACGGGGTTTCCGTAGCAAGGCAATAGGAACGGAGTTTGCGTAGCAAGGCAATAGGAACGGAGTTTGCGTAGCAACGCAATAGAAACCGGTTTTCCTGGAGCAACGGGGATTCGATTCCCGCGATGTCGCAACGAGGATCCGGATCCCGTTGTGACACCCTGGACCCGGTTCCATCTTCACCGTCCCAGCCACTCGGCCGCGCTCTCCGCCCGCCCGCAAGGTGAGGGACGCCGCTCTCCCCTCCCTCTCCTCTCTCTCCTCTCCTTCTCCTCTCTCTCGATCTGTCGACGTCTACTGAACACCGTCTTGCTTCCACGACGCTCCGTGGCGGCGCACGAGGAGGCTGGGCCCCAGCAGGACGGAGCCCCGGTGGAGGCGAGCGGGCCTTGCGCGCCTCTCTCTCTCGAACCGCCTCCTCGCCACCTCGCTCTGGATGGCGCAGGGTCACACGGCCGTGCAGCTTGGAAACATACAGCTTGACATGCAGCTTGGCATACAGCTTGACATGCAGCTTAGAAACATACAGCTTGACATGCAGCTTGGCATACAGCTTGACATGCAGCTTAGAAACATACAGCTTGGGATACAGCTTGGCATACAGCTTGGCATGCAGCTTGGCATGCAGCTTAGAAACATACAGCTTGGGATACAGCTTAGAAACATGCAGCTTGACATGCAGCTTGGGATACAGCTTGGCATGCAGCTTGGGATAGAGCTCGGAGATGCCACGCACAGCCGCAGCCTCCGCGATGTTTCTGATGACGAAGTTTGTGATCGCCGTCGTCCCCTGGGGGGGGCACGCGGCGCGCGCAAATCGTGCAGCGCGCCGGCCGCGCGTGGCCACGGCCCCTTCTTCCTCACACGCACGTGGTGACCTCTGCTTAGTCACGTCTCTCACTCTCACCTCTAATACTATCTCATGTCTCTCTCACACTCGCTCCTCTCACTATTTCTCTCACTCTCTCTCACTCTCTCGGGCTCTCTCTCCTCTCGTTCTCTCTCTCCCTTGGAACACAAGAACCGACGTTCGCCACCGAGTGAGCGGTGACGTCGCCGCCACGGCGCTCGTGCCAGGCTAGGTGCACTTCTGAGGCCGTCACTTGAGAGCGTCGTCGTCTGAAGGCTCGCTGCCCGCAGGAGGTCACGGGATAGACCCATCAGGTGCCGTCGGTGATTACTGCTGTGCCAGGCTAGGTGCAGGAGGAGGTCACGAGACAGACCCAGGTGTTATGGGTTGACTGCTGTGCCGTGAAGTCGTGCACCTAGCCTGGCACAGCGTCAACCGAGAGCATCTGAGTCTGTCCCGTGACCTGCCAGCAGCGTCCCTTCCACGCTTGACGTGACCGTGTCAAGGTGCACCTAGCCTGGCACAAGCGCCCTGGCGACGTCACCGCCGCTGACGTTAGCCGTGGCCGGGACTCGTGCCCAGTGCGCCAACCACCGCTCCACCATTCACGTGCAGGGGCGCCGTGGTGGCGAGGAGATGTTGACTACCTCGCCTGGTGTACAGGAGGGCGTGGGTTCGACCCTGACGATGCCTGTTGCTGTATATTTGGGGTTTGCGTGTCTCTCCCCGGCTCCTCCGGGGTTCCCCCTCACGTCCCGCGTTTCGAGTGTTTGGCTGCTGCTCGACATTTCCGCACGATGATGATGATGGTAGCCCACCTCGTTGGGCTATCATTTGTGGGGACCAGGTCGCATCTCGAATAGAGCTACGTAGCTCGGTTGGCCTTACCCTGGTAGTAGAAGAATAAATATTTGTTTAGCTTCGTAGTAAATTGCTCGCTCACGCCGCTGCTGACAACGGTGGTTAGGGGCTCGTGTGAGCCCCTCCCTCCTGCAGGCGGTATTTGTTCGTCTTGGACGAGGTGGGTGTACCCACTATTTACCCCACCACAAGCGCGCTTAGGGGCCATCCATTTAGTACGTACGCATGGAAGGGGGGGGGGTAACCCAAATGCGTAGCTTGTGTATGGGGGTCTACTGACAATATGCGCATAGGAAACGGCGGGGGGAGGGGAGGTGGAGCCTCGATAACAATTTGTAGACATTGGCCTTCAAATGAGCCACAGTTCAGTGTCTCCAGCTGTCACACAAGTCCCGCCGGGAGCGGTGGGACTGTGGGAGAGGTGCCACTTCGTGTGCCACCACCGTGCCCCCCTGACTGCAGCTATCACGCAGTTCAGCAACATCAGTGGCCAAGTTACGCAACTTAATTGTTTAATGCAGCCGGCGGTGGAATATCCGTTTGCTTAAACACGTTAATATTATTGATCCTTGATCGTTTATGCGTGGATTCAATATCGGCCGTTCTATAGGATTCGGGGGGGGGGGGTGCGTCAAACTGTACGTACGCAGGTGGGGGGGGGGGGGGTAAAAAGTCCACGTGCGTACAGGGAAGGGCGGTGGGGTCTACTAAATGGATGGCCCCTAATCGGAGGTGAGTGGGTGGGTGAGTGGATGGGTGAGCGTGTATGTATGTTGAACTTCTTCGCACCATACCTGGCCAACCGTGCTAATCGGAGGGTGCGTCACTGACCCACACGCTAAGCACAACAGCAGAGCATTTGGCACCCACTGGCAGGCAAAGCAATCGCCACTTGATCCCATGTCCCGCAAGTTTCCAAGGGGAGATGATAATAATTTAATGCATTTGGCATCTACACAATTCTCATAGCACAAGGCTGGCACGATGGCAGGTGCTGCTGTTGCTGTGTTTGACAGACTCAGCCTGGTCTCATAGTAGGGGGCTGCTGCTGCTGTGTTTGACAGACACAGCCTGGTCTCATAGTAGGGGGGCTGCTGCTGCTGCTGTGTGTTTGACAGACACAGCCTGGTCTCATAGTAGGGATGTTGCTGTTGCTGCTGCTGTGTTTGACAGGCACAGCCTGGTCTCATAGTAGGGGGGCTGCTGCTGCTGCTGTGTTTGACAGACTCAGCCTGGTCTCATAGTAGGGGGGCTGCTGCTGCTGCTGTGTTTGACAGACTCAGCCTGGTCTCATAGTAGGGGGGCTGCTGCTGCTGCTGTGTTTGACAGACTCAGCCTGGTCTCATAGTAGGGGGACTGCTGCTACTGTGCGTAATCCAAATCGCTCAATGTGCAGGTCATTCATTTTTTTTTACTTTGCTATAATTTGGGACCGCGACGCCGAGGACACAACAGCCCAATCGAATTCATACGTGGGATTGTTAACGTCCCTGGAAAGACAAAGGTCCCCCGTGTAGCCTTAACAGACTGTTGGGGCAAGCGCTGTTAGCAAGTAGCACCTACGAAGGCTGGAATAAGGGGGTGGGTGGCCAGCCTCTGTCTCCCCAGCGGCGATGTTTACAACACCGCACCTAGGGGAGGTCCAGGACTGGTTCGGATAACAGCCACCGGTGTTGGCCGTGAGCGGGAATGGAACCCGGGTCGCCGGGGTCCGTAGCACAGCGCAGCGCTCCACCCGATTATCCTGCTCACCTTAACGACAGGAGAAGCACGTTAACGCACCGCAGTGATAACCAGGGCGGCCCACTGGATTCGAGCCACGAACCTCACGCGGCGTAACCCCCCAGGTCGCCCTCGTGCAGGAGGCAACGCCGCCACCTCTCTCTGTGTCCCCGGCCGCGTTTATTTCACCTCGTCGTGGTTAACAAACTGGACCGCCCCGCCCGCCCGCCCGCGTGCAGGATGCCCGTGGACTGGATCGGTTACGGCTACGCCGCCCTCGTCGCCTCGGGAGGCGTCATCGGCTACGTCAAAGCAGGTACGCCGCGGCGCCGTCTCGGCCTCGTCCGCGCGGGGCCTCGTCCGCCTGGGGCCCCTCGTCCGCGCGGGGCATCCACCACTCACACCACACCACCCCTCATTCACACCACACCACCCCCCACTCACACCACACCACCCCTCACTCACACAACACCACCCCTCACTCACACCACACCACCCCCCACTCACACCATCCCCCACTCACACCACACCTCACTCACACCACACCACCCCTCACTGGTATGCTGATTGGCCACGTGTAATATATCGGTGTAATTGTGACAACAGCGCTTGCTCCCATATGTATGTTGAACTTTGTAGTCTGCATGTCTCTCTCCCCGTGGTCGCGTAGATTTTTTTTCCAGGTCCTCCGGGTTTTCCCTCCACATTTAGAAACATTTTGATGATTTTTCTACTATAAATGTCCACAATAAGCCACTCTGTTGAGCTACCATTTGTAGTAATTTTATATCTCAGTGGGCTTTGCCTGGTAGGATGGGGATGGTTTCGTGTTGTATTTGTATGCGTTTGGGTGATTCGTTTACCTTCATTGTACTTTGCACTCCGATCGTGTTTTTGTACTGTTTGTTGTAATGTTCTTACCCATTCCCCTACTGGACATCTGTGGAAAAAAAGAGCTTCATAGCTCATCAGATTCCTCTAGTAATAAATAAATATTCTCATTTTGATAATCGGTGCTACTCGCTTACAGCACTTGCCCTAATGGTTTGTTGGTGGCTATGCTGGGAGGGTGGTGTGGGATCTTTGCCTTTTGCCTTTGCAGGCAGCGTCCCCTCCCTGGCGGCCGGCCTGCTCTTCGGGGGCCTGGCCGGGTTCGGGGCCTACCAGACCTCCAACGACCCCAAGAACGTGTGGGCCGCACTCGGTGAGTAGCGCTGGGGCCGCCGGCGCCGATGGTAACACCTGGGGCCTCGCACCAACGAAGGCCTGGGTTCGAGCACCCATTGGGTTTGTGTGCTCTCCCCGCTTGTTCTACCTGGAGGTCTCCCACACAAAGCCTTTTGGGGTTTTTGCTGGAGCGGAGATGGCGATGTGTAGTGGGGAGCAGGCAAGTGCCGTCGCGAGCTGGAATAACATTCTGAGCGAGTTGAGCGACGGAAAGTTTTCCAACGGCCGTGGTCGGGATCTTGTATACCTCGTCTGGTATACAGGAGGTTGCGGGTTCGATCCCGACCCTGACACCTGCTGTATATTTGGAGTTTGTGTGTCTCTCATCATGATCACGGTGGTGAGATGTTAACTACCTCGCCTGATATGCAGGAGGTCGTAGGTTCGATCCCGTCCCCGACGCCTGCTGCTGTATATTTGGAGTTTGCGTGTCTCTCGCTCTCATCATCATCACGGTGGCTATGAGATGTTAACTACTTCGCCCGGTATACAGGAGGTCTTGGCTTTGATCCCGACCCTGACGATGCTTGCTGGATATTTGGAGTTTGCGTGTCTCTCTCCCCGTGGTCGTGTGGATTTTGCTCCAGGTCCTCTGGTTTTTCCCTCCACATTTAGAATCAACATCACGCGTTTAAAGTCATTTGGCGACTGCTATATATTCCTACGTGATAAGCCACTTGGTTGAGCTATCATTTTAGTTTTACAAGTAACTTTTATCCATCCCAACGGCAATTTAGTCCAATAAAATGAGTTACTTTTGAAGACGGGAACAGTTGACTTAGTAATTGTTGTAGATGCCTAAACGCATGTTTAGAAACGTGCGGTTAGAGTATTTGGCTGCTTTGAATTTCCCCGTGATGATAAGCCACCGCTTAGTTGAGCTACCGTTGGTGAGAGTCAGGGTCGCTGCTGCAAAAGAGCTCCGTCGCAGCTCAGTGGTGGGGCACTTACCTGGTAACATCAAAAATAGTTCAGGATAGTCCCGACTGTGTGCCGGGTGTCCCACGTGTGCCGGGTGTGTGACGAGTGTGTGACGAGTGTGCCCCTGAGCTGCCCCTTTGCTGCCCCTCATGCTCCCCCTCATGCTCCCCCTGTGTTTCTCAGCGGCCTCCGGGTTGCTGACGGGGGTGATGGGAATGAGATTCTACAACTCGGGGAAGCTCATCCCGGCAGGGATCATAGCCGGCGCGAGGTGAGATCCCTCACCCCCAAAGACAAAGATCCCCCGGGTAGCCTCAACAGACTGTTGGGACAAGTGCTGTTTGCGAGTAGCAGCACCTACGAAGGCCGGCACGGCACATGAGGGGGTGGGTGGCAAGCACCACGCCCGGCCGCATTTGTCTCCTCAGTGGCGATATTTACACGCCGCACCAGGTACTCATTTGAAGCTAAATCGACCTAGGGGAGGCCCAGGTCCGGTTCAGATAATTAATCGTCACTGGTGTCAGCCTTAAGCGGGAATTGAATCCGGTTTGCTGGGTTTGTCGCGCAGCGCGCTAACCGCTGCAGCACTGCTCTCCCCCCCCCAACACACACGCATGTGTGGTGCGTGTAATGTTATATCACACCGCGTTGGTGTGTGTGTGGTCTCGTGGGGAGCGGTGGTGCAGCGGTTAGCACGCTGCGCGTCGAACCCGGCGACCCAAGTTCGATTCTGGCCAACACCAGCGACGAATATCTAAACCGGTCCAGGGCCTCCCTTAAGTCGACTCAGCCTCGAATGAGTACCTGGTGCGGTGTGTAAAATATCGCAACTGGGGAGACAAAGGCGGTCGGGCGTGGCGCTAGCCACCCACCCCCTCGTGCGCCGTGCCGGCCTTCATAGCTGCTGCTCGCTAACAGCGCTCGCCCCAACAGCCTGTTCAGGCTACACGGGGGGATCTTTGTGTCGTGCCGTGTCGTGCCGTGCGCTGCGGTAGGCGACACGCGTTGCGGTTTGTTACGCGGCGCGTTGCCGCACATCTCGTGCGGCGTGTGGGGGCGTCGTGGGGTCTTGCGTAACGTCGCTGCGTGCTGTGCGGTGGCGCCCGACGTTGACCCTCGTGTTGCGGGCGTGCCTGGTTTGATACCACTGCTCCAGGTAGTCATTTGAGGCTGAGTCGACCTAGGGGAGGCCCGGGACCGGTTCAGATTGTATCGTCATTGGCGGTGGCCATGAGTGCAAATCGTACCCCGTAGTGTAGCACAGCGCTATAACCGCTGTGCCACCGCTCCCCATATACTGCCTGCACACCAAGATCCCCCATGTCGCTTGTTGGGAGCAAGTGCTGTCAGAGTGCACCTGTGAAGGCACACGAGGCGGTGGGTGGCCAGCACCACGCCCGGCCGCCTGCGTCTCCCCAGGAACGATGTTTACACACCGCACCAGGTACTCGTTTGAGGCCGAGTCTTTGAGTCCACCTCACACACTCACACATGCACTTACACACACGCACACACGCACGCACGCACGCACGTACACACGTGCGTGAAATATTGTAGCCCGCGGTGGTGCAGCGTTTGGCGCTAAGCTGCACTACGAACCCAGCGATTCCTGTTTCGATTCCCGCTCACGGCCAACATCGGTGATGATTATCCTGGGCCCTCCCGTAGGTCGAATTAGGCTTAAATGAATAGCTGATGCGGGGCGTGTGTGCTGGCCACACACGCCGTGCGCACTGCGTCGTTCTTCACAAGTGCTCGCTGACAGCAATTGCCCCAACGGTTTGTTGGGGCTATGGCTATCCGGGGGGGATCTTTTGTTTGTGCAAGTTGGCGATGGGGCAATGCTCACCGTCGGTTGGTTGGCTGCAGACTTGCTCCAATGCCTGCAGCGTGGTGGTCATGGGGGGGCAAGGGTAGTGGTGGGTGGGGTGGGCGTGGCACCCTCTGTGCGTGTGTCACATGACACACTGTTGTGTTGTTGTTGTTGCTGCTGCGGTGTTCTCATTGTTGTTGTCGTGGTGGTGTTTGTTGCCGTTGTGCTCCGTGAAGCTTGATGATGGTCGGCCGGCTTGGAATGAAGATGCTCGCCAAGCCTCACGAGCCGTGACGCGGAGAGAGAGGGGGGGGGGGGCGGCGAGGTTACCGAGAGGACGAGGAGGCGGGAAGAGGGCCCCCGGCAGCAAACCCCTCTCTGTAAAATCCACTCGGACTGTGGGGCGATGACCTTGCGATTTGACGGTGGTTGCCACTTCTGGCACAATTCCCCCTGACCTGCAGCTCCGGCTGCCTTAAAATCGAGCTATTTAAACGCTTCACGTGACACCGTTTCGCTCGATCGGCGATTGCGACCCCGCAAACCGTGACCCGCTCACTCGCTCGCTACGACAGTTGTCGCCATTTATCAAAACCAAAGGAACGTCCCCCCCACCGCGTTGTGTTGCTCGTTATGTTGCTGCTGGGTGCCCGCGTGCCACCGTCACCGCCGTGTGTGTGTTTGTGCGAGATCTCAGCCGTGTACCGCACGCAGATTTACAAATAAAAAAATAAATCACACGTTTCTCTTCCCGCGCGTTCCCATTGTCCGCTGGCCGTTGTTTTGTACGCGTCTACATTGAACTTCTTTGGCACCGTGTGCGTAGCCAACCGTGCTCATCATCGGAGGTGCGGGGGGGGGAAGGACAACAAACTAAACACAACAAAAGAAGTTCTCGTAGAAATGAGTTTGTCAAGCTAGTTGATTAGAGTGCATAGCTCCAGTGGATTCCGAATATCGGAAGGAAGAACGTTCCAGACGGCCACAAGAGCGCATCTGAAAGTGCCGCGCGATGATGCGGTGACCACCATCTTTTTTCGATGATTATCCAAAAGCCGCTGCTGCTCTGAGGATGATGACCGGAGTTTGCGTGATGATGGTTTACGCTCCTTGACGAGATCGGCAATGGTATTGTGGTTCATTTGTGACAAGCGCTTTGTGTGTGTAATGAGCGCAACCTTGCAAAGTATTCATTCGACAACTGGAAGCCAATGCAGCACGGTCGGATCTTGCAGTGCTCAATTGTGTTCGCACTCTGCAGCTTGGTAATGTTTTTTCCAGACGTCCCGTAGAGTAGTGGAGTTGCAAAAACCGAGCTGCTGTCGACATGATACACGCCACCGTGTTGGCTTCGTCACGACTCGATTGGTGGCTTTTGCTGGCATTTAAAGGTGTTTACCGTCAAATTTTGATGCCGCACCTTTTCCGCTCAGTTGCCAACTGGTGATGCAGTAGAAGTAGCACCGTGCAGCTACATTTGTCTATCTGCTGGATGAGGGCCTCACAGTGCTGTGCGGGTCGTGGAGGTTTGTTTGGTCAGTGCCGGTTGGCAAAGGCGGGCAGCGTAGGTGGGAGCAATGAAGTGCAATACAACGATGGGTTTCTATTGCTGGACATCTGTGAAAAATACATTTTTCGCTCATCAGATGCCTCCAGTATTAATAAATATTCTAATTTTCACTGCACCATTCTCTTTCCCGCACACAATGGAGCCTCCGTGGTCGAACGCACCTAAACTAAACTTTTATTTCATTTTACCAGGTAAGGCCCATCACTGAGCTACGTAGCTCTTTTTGAGAAGCGACCTGGCCCATATCATCATCACGCGGGCAAGAATAGCGACCTGGCCCATATCATCATCACGCGGGCAAGAATAGCAGCAGCCCAAATACTCTAAACGTGTGATGTTGATTCTAAAATTGGAGGGAAAAACCAAAGGACACGGAGAAAAAAATCCACGCAACCACAGGGAGAGATGCACCGCAAATTCCAAATATACAGCAGCAGGCGTAGGGGTCGAGATGAAACCGATGATCTGTATAACAGGCGAGGTAGTTAACATCTAACTATCGTGGCGCCATGATCCACCCACAGTGAGCATCCATCCACGAGTTACGCCGCAGTGGCGAGATGTTAACTCCCTCGTCTGGTATGCAGGAGGTCGTGGGTTCGACCCTGATGCCTGCTGTATATTTGGAGTTTCCACTCTCTCCCCGTGGTCGTGTGGATTTTTCTCCAGGCCCTCCGCTTTTTCACCTCCACATTTATAAAGGCGTATTTAGAGTATGTGGCTGCTATAAATGTCCACGTGATGATAAGCCACTTCGTAGAGCTATCGTTTGTGATAAGCAGGCGGCTTCTGAACAAGAGCTACGTAGCTCAGTGGGCCTTACCTGGTCAAATGAAAATAGAACAAAATCGTTACTCACGCTCAACAAACCCTTGGTCATAGGAATCGGTTTTACCCTTTCTGGCAATAAAACAGTTGTGTTAAGATGTTAAAACACCCAACAAAAAGCGTGCATGTTCGCCACCAGTACCGGTGTCGTTAATGCAGACATGATTCATTGCAAAAGGCTTCGGTTTGGTGTTTTAACATCTGAACACAACTGTTTTATTGCCAGAAGGCGTAAAACCTATTGTTACATTTCGATACTGACAAGGGAGGTCCCACAATGAACCCCTCGCTGTGCTTCCGTAAACACGACGTGGTCGGACGCGTTCCCGACGGTGCGGTGCCGTCCGGTTGGACTGGCAGAAGAGTCGTCGTCCGCGCGAGGCCGCGCGAGGCCGCGCGAGGCCACGCGAGGCCACGCGAGGCCACGCGCAGCTTCCTTCCCTGCCCCTCTCACTGTCGGGGTGTTCCGTGGCTTGTGGCGGCCGGCGGTGCGCCGTTTCAAAGACGCGCGGACGACCTCGGCGACTTGCGGACGCACGGTGGATATGTACATCAGGTATTGCTTTTATTGGTAGATTTAAATAGAACTGAACAGTAACGTGTGACATTAGTTTTTTTCGTCGTTTGCACAATATCGATCGCTCGTAAACACAATCGGGTAAAGCGTGATGATGATTATTATTATTTCATTCATTCATTCAAGCAAAATCGGAGGCAATCAAAAGTGTTTAAAATAAATGTAACTCTTGGAAAAGTACCGGCAGATCCTGATTCAAAGCAATGACGACGACGACAACTTAGACCCAAGCACAACGAGCTGCCCCCTTCCCGTAAGGCTGGCACAGACGACGACCGAGAAAGGGATGGAGATGTTTGCGATCGCCCAAAGTCATTTCTGAAACGACGTCCTCCGAACCCCGAGCTCGCGACGACCACGAAGAGTCAACCGGAGCCATCGGTCGATGCTGGCCGCCGCGGTGGCTCGGAGATGTTAACTACCTCGCCCGGTATGTAGCAAGTTCGCGGGTTCGATCCCGACCCTCTGTATTTGTGTGTCTCTCTCCCCGTGGTCGAGTGCATTTTTCTCCGGGTCCTCCGTTTTCTTTCCCCTCCACATTTAAAATGAATGTCACGCGCGTTTAACAGTGTTTGGCCGTTGCTATAAATTTCCACGCGACGATGACGACGAGGATGATGATGATGATGACGATGATGAGCTCACTTTCGTTGATCTATCATTCGCGATGGCCAGGTCGCTTCTGAAAAAAGCTGTACAGCTCAGTGGGGCCTCACCTGGCAAAATAAATTATTTTATAGTTTTTATTCAATGAAGTCGGTCGATGTAACGGTTATAATGACCACGTTGATGTTTTTGTTTTTACGGTGGGTAACTGCTGGGCGGGGGGGGGGCTCATTCAAAAGCCAGCTGCCTCCAAATCTTGAAAAAAAAACCCCTCCCCTCCGCCACCCATCCAGCGGCACGCGCGGCAATCAGAGGCGAGACTTTTATCTGATCGGTCGAGCAACGGAGCTTGTAATCGGTAAGTTACCGATTATCGAGTCACCGATTACCCCCCCCCCCCACTCCTCCCTGCCCCGGATCCGGGCGCCTGCACCTGAAACCCTGGGCGCACAAACGGAGGTCCGGCCGGCCGGCGATGCGCCGGGGAGTGCGTGGCACGCTCGCTCCTCGCTCCCTCGCTCCCTCTCTCCACTCGGGGAAACTTCGGAAAGCTCAGCACCACCGCAACATTATTCGCTTTATGGCTCATCAGATTCCTCCAGTAGATATAAATATTCTGATTCCAGGGCTGTTACCTTTCTATGGAGGGCTCTCACCTTCCTCCCTTGACTGTTTACCACCACCAACAACAACCGCCATTCGCCACTAAGTGGCAGTGACATCGCCACAGCGCTTGTGCCAGGCAACGTGCACTTTAAGGCCATGTGAAGTGTCGAACGCCCGCTGGCAGGTCACGGGACAGACCCAGCAGGTGTCATGGGTTGACTGACTGAGATGAGTGGCCGATGCACCACCTGTGCCCCCTACTGTGCCAACTTGCTGTGTTTTAGCCACCCAACGCTCCATTCGTTGTTGTGAGCGTCGCTCCTCTGCCCTCCGTTGTTGGAGGGCGACTGCCTCCAACTGCCTAGCAGCGTCCTTCACGAGCCTCCTCCACCGCTGGTACCCGTCGTCGGCAAGTCCACTCAGCTCCACTACCATCCATGCCAAAGAGGGAACGACTCCCCATTGTCGTTATCATTCACCGCAGTTATTTCAGCTCTTTAGTTTTGTTGTGGTTGTGACAACGTGCCGTACGAGAATGCAGAGCCAAGTTTCGGCTAAAATTGAACAAAGATAGAGTTCCATAATAGAAGTACAACTTTTTGTTGGGTTAGATTGCGTGAATATAAATGTTGTGTCGTCGTTAAACCCGCCACCACCCGACACAGCCAACCAGCGAAGGGTTTGTCACGTAAACAGACCCGTGCCCAACTCGTGACTGGTCCAGCACTTAGCCGGTTGTTGCGCGTTGGGGAGAGTGACACCCACAGCGACAGTTACACAATTCGAGGAGCCGGTGACGTCTCGCCGGTGATTACAACAACCACAACCAACATCGTCAGGCGACAGCCAGACTTGTGGAGAAATCTTCCCTTGCTGTTTCGGTCTTAAAGAGACGGAGAGTGAACATGCTGTCATCTAACCCAAAAAAAACTATCGTGGATAATATTGGTCGCAAATGCCTACCACCACCACCAACCACCACCACGTGTTATTAAACAAAGCTAGACTTCACCACATGACTGGCAGTGGCAAACACATGGGGAAGTGACGTGATGGCTTTAATGACCAAGTTTGGCGACCGTTCACAGCGAGCGGGTGACAGGAGTGGTGGTTTCCAGTGAGTGAATGGGCGAGCGAGTTTGTAGGCAGATGGGGGCGAGCGAGTGGGCAAGTGGGTGGGTAGATGGGGGCGAGCGAGTGGGTGAGTGGGTAGGTAGATGGGGGCGAGCCAGCGAGTGAGTAAGCGAGTGGGCAAGTGGGTGGGTAAATGGGGGCGAGTGGGCGAGTGGGTAGGCAGATGGGGGCGAGCGAGTGGGCGGGTAGATGGGGGGCGAGTGAGTGGGCGTTGTAGGTAGATGGGGGCGAGTGAGTGGGCGTTGTAGGTAGGTAGATGAGGGCGAGCGAGCGAGTGGGTGGGTAGATGGGGGCAAGTGAGTGGACGAGTGGGTAGGCAGATGGGGTCGAGCGGGCGAGTGGGCGAGTGGGTGGGTAGATGTGGGCGAGCGAGTGGGCGTTGTAGGCAGATGGGGAGCGAGTGAGCGAAACATCCCCCGACCATATCCCAACCCCATATAGGGAGCTCCAGGGAGGGGGGACGTTTGGCCTACTCTTCCCACACTCGCCGAGACAAGACACCTGCAACGTGGGGGCTGAGACGAAAGCGGGGAGGACCGCTCGCCGTCGTGGAAACACGGGGGGGGGCACTTGTCGTCATGGCAATGCTGGGGGGTGGGAGCGCTGGCCGTCGTGACGATGCGGGGGCTCGGCCACGGAGGACGACGTGGGGAGAAGGAGCCACCGCGGTGCAGAATGGAGAAGAGGAGGAATCTGCGGGGCGACGTTTGATCTTTGGTGCGAAACGCGGCAGCCGCCGGTAGGCGACTCTCTCCCAGACGCACGGCAACCACCGCACGCCCTCGTGCACGCGGCCACGGTAACAAACGTGACCCAAGTGGACAATACGCCTCCGTACTTCCCTCGGCCGCCCTCCCCACATAGAAAAATGTAAAGTCATTTTTTTACTTTACACATTACATCAGCCGCAAGGGCCTTCGGGAAAGTGCGTCAAAAAGTCAGCAGCATCGGTTAAATATGAGCGAAACCCTGGACAGCCTTCGACATTCAGTGTCCTCATCAGCCTCGCTTAGAAAACTAAACGTGCCACAGTTATTTTGGCCGCCGGTCATCGTCATCTTTTTATCTGACGGTCTTAGACTTGGGGATTCACACGGTCGGCCCGTGGAATGGGGGGAGGTGGGGGGAGGTGGGGGGGACGTCTCATCGTTCCACGTCGCGTTCCTGGCCAAAGGCGCTGGTGACGTCGCCGAAGCTACGGGCCGGCCCGGAACGACACTAGCCGGAGACGTCCGGGTCTTGCTGCGCATCGCCACAACAGCGCTGGCTGGCGGCGGCGGTCGGCCCTCGTGTAGAAGCCATGCTCGAGGCACCGCGTCAACGCCGCGCCTGATGACGTGTACACGTGTACACACACACACGTGTGCGTGTACACATGTACCTCATCGGAACAGATTCGGTAGAAAAACTGGCGACTTACACGTACGTCATCGGAACAGGGAAATTGTTAATGGATCGCTCTTCCTGCTCAGCAGGACATAAGCCAAACGTGTTTAAGCACGCACGCACGCACCTTGGCCCCCACTAGTCAGTACGGACACGGTGCAGGAAGATCTTCACTCCACACCACCGGGAGGTTGGCACGACCAAGCGCGTCTGGCTGGCTGGCTCCCTGGCTGCCTGGCTGGCTCCCTGGCTGGCTGGCTGCCTGGCTGGTTGCCTGGCTGACTGGCTGGCTGCCTGGCTGGCTGGCTCCCTGGATGGCTGGCGGCTGCCTGGCTGACTGGCTGGCTGGCGTGCATTCCCCCGGTCTCCACTCACTCCCCACTGCTGCCCGTTGACACTGGGGGGTGGCGGCAGTCACTGGGGCGGGGGGGGGAGGGGCAGCAATGGAGAGGTTCGGTAACAGCTGTCCGGAGCAGCTGAGGCCCTCTGGGACCGCCACTGTCATTGGCTGGGGTTGGGGGGGTGACAATGGTAGGCCCCCCCCCAAACTTTGCTCAAAAACTCTTGGGATGCTTCATCGAACTTCCAGGGAGGGAGGGGGCAGGTTGCCCCATTATAGCGGGGAGGAGGGGGGAGGTCCCCCTGGGCTAATAAAAGATGACCGCGCATCGCATCGCGTTACGCGCACGACGTGAATGCAAAATGTTATTTGTTTGTCACATTATTACTACTACTACTACCCAGTGCCGTTGCTTCGTGAATTAATTGTGTTCATTTCCTAATAATGTTCCGTAAATGCGGTTGGACAAACGTGCCACTGTAGGACAGCAGAGCTTAGGCAACAGTTGCTGCCGGTTCTGGGTGCGCTCCCGCTTGCCTGTGAATCTACTCTCTATCTCTATCAATCTCTAGGAGTTCCCAAATCCCGAGGTCTACGCACGGTCAGCCGAGGAGCACGGCTCTTTTTCGCCGACCGTCAAACGTCCGAGGGACGCGGTTGGTGCCAGAACAAACCACGGCCAAGATGGCGAAGCAGCCGAGCGAGTTTAAGGACAGTGCAGGGAAGGCAGTGGCATTCGTGAAACGCAACAATCACATGGGGGTCGTGAGGCGACTGACAGAAACCACCGTCATCATCACCTCCTCCCACCGCCACCACCACCATTACCACCAGATGCTGCCTCGGCCGCCTGATAGTGCCACGCTGCTGGAGGGCGACGATGGCCGGTTCACCTCACCCGAAGACGAAGCCACAGAGCCTCAGTCGCCAGAGGAGAGCCACCGCGTTTCCGATGAGGCCCTGCCGTTTCCTGTGGCAGGAGGAGTTCACCGAGCCACAGGCCAACGTGCGAGCAGACGACGAGGTGTCCGAGACTGACGGAGAGGACAGCGTGAGTGACAGGAGCTACTCACAAGTCAAGGGCGAGGGTGAATATGCGCCTGGGGACATCCTAAAGTACACCTTCAGGCAGCGTAAGGTCAAGGTTGAGGCCTTCTTCCCTGACCTGACGGCCTTCCTCATTGCCGTTCAACAAATTTGTCGCAATCGCGAAAGGTTTGAGTTCAACTTCCACGTTCATGCGCAAGGCGAGGAGGAAAATGACTTCTGCTCAGAAGTAATTCCCCGCAGCTACTGTCACCATCACAACACAACAACATATATCATGGCTTCACAGCTATTAAGGTAGCCAGTATGAACTGCAACAGTGCTCGCAGCGACAAGAGGTGGGGTCAGATCTGCAGCTTGACACCACTCTGGAGGCCCAATGCCAGCCTCTTCTAGGCGGCCGGGCCTTCTTCAGCCATGCTGAGGACAACCTCGCTTGAGTGGCGATTGTGTTCGGTTCGCGGTTTGTACCAGACGGCGTGGTCTTAAAAGAGATTGTAAAAGGCCACTTGATTTCTGTTGATTTTGCCCTCAATAACTCCAGGCTGAGGTGTTTTACCGTGTACATGCCAAGCAGGGCCTCCGGGAAGAAGCTCTTCTTCTGCGTGCTGTTGGACGCACTGGCGACAGACGACGCGGACGATGGGCACACGGTCGTGAGGGGAGACTTCAACTGCACTTTGGACCCGGCTCTCGACTGCAAAACCACGGAGACTCACTGCAATCTGCACGGCCGCTCGTAGACCCGGTACTGAAACTGGATCTGCTCGACGTGTGGTGACTACAAAATTCAGCCCAGTGGCAGTACTCCTGGTGCCGCTACTGCTCTCAAGGCAGGATAAGCTTCGCGAGGTCCGATCGACTGGATGTAAACGCCAGCGGGGTTAACTTGCTCGAGGGTTTTCAGATTACCACTTGGTCTCCGTGCTCCTGCGAATTCCCAGCACAGCGCCTACCGGAGACTCAACGTGCAGCGGCTTAAAGACAAGGATTTTAAGGAAACCTTTAAGGCCTTTTGGGGCCAATGGCTGCCTGCCTAAGCAGCTTCAGTTCCCGGCAGTAATGGTGAGACAACACCAAGGCACAGGTCAGCGCTCTCGGTCGACAGTTCACAAGCCAGAACTCCACCGCTAGGAAGGAGGTCGTACAGCAACTACAGAACGACCTTTTGGTGCTTGAGGCAGAGCTGAGCTCACTCCAGAGCATACACGAGGGTGAGATGCTGCTGGAGAAGCAGCGGCTTTTCAGGTCCATCACAAACCAGCAGGCGCATCGGTCATTCGTGAGCAACAAGATGCAGCACTTATTGCAGATGGACTCTCCCTCTAAATGTTTCTTTCGCTTACAAAAAAACCTGGCAAACACTCACAATATGTTAAGCTCACAAACCCCAGATGGACAAAGAGCCACATTTGAGAGGCAAATCGCTAAGATCGCCAGGGATTTATATTCGCAAGCTTTTATCGGCAAAACCATACAAGACAAGGCTGTCCAGGAGCTACTAGATAGGGGCCCGACCTTAGGCGACTCTGAACGGGAGCGTCTCGACAGCCCCATCACCCTGCAGGAGCTCCACGGGCTCGCAGCCGGTAAAGCACCAGGGATTGACGGCCTGCCAGTTGAGCTTCATGCAGCCTTTTGGGATAGGCTCGGCCGCTGCCCAATGGAGTTGATGACAGAGAGCCTGCAGAAGGGTGAACTCCCACTGAGCTGCAGGAGAGCGGTGGTCACCCTGCTGCCCAAGAAGGGGGACCTGCGCTTCAATGAAACCTGGCGACTTGTGCCTCTCTTGTGCGCCGATTACAACATGTTCTCCAAGGTGCTGGCCAGAGTAGTCATATTGTATCCTTGGTCGGTGCATATATGATAACATCAGTACGGTTGGATATATAATCTCCCTCGCAGAAATGCACTACGTGGACTCAGGCCTCCTGTTCTTGGATCAGAAGGCCTTCGATCGAGTGAGCCATGGGTACCTGGGTAAGCTGCCAACGTCATTAGGCTTCAGCCGGGCTTTCATCTCGCACGTTAGGCTCCTGTACATGGGCACATCCAGTCTCATGAAAATCAACCAGCGGCTCGGCGCCCCTTTTCCTGTGACGAGGGGGGTCAGACAGGGATGCCCTCTTTCAGGGCTGCTGTACACCGTGTCTATTGAGCCACTCCTATGCCACCTGAGACTAAATGTGTCTGGCCTCAAGGCCCCAGGATCTGAGAATGCAGTCGTCGGGCTCTCGATGTACGCGGGGACAACATATGCATCGTGGTTAATGATGCACAGGACGTCTCCGCGCTATGTTTGCCGGTGGTAGTGTACGAGAAGGCCTCCTCTGCCAGGGTCAACTGGGCCAAGCGTGAGGCTCTATGTTTGGGGTCGCGTTGCCACGTGCGTTGTTCTCCTCCCAGGAGGAATCAGTTGGCAGGCTGACGGAATCAAGTACCTGGGGGTCTACCTGGGGAAACCACACGTCGCTTAGAACAATTGGACCGAGCTGGCCGACGTGATCGAGGCTAAAATGCTGGCATGAGCGTGCCTCACTCCGCAGATATCCTTTAGGGGCAGAGTGCTCGTCGCTAATAACTTGCCAGCATATTTGCTGTGCCACAAGGCCAAAGCCCTCCAGCCTCCGGCCTGGTTACTCACCAGAATGAACTGCTCACTCACGCACTTAGTCTGGCACAGCAAGCACTGGCTGAGGCCGGTGGGTGAGGGTAGCCAGGTCCTGGTGGACGTCGCCGCCAGGATGATGAGTTGCAGGCTTTTGGCCGTGAGGCGGCTGCTGTACTAAAGGGAGGAACTACCCTGGAAGTCGCCGGCCCTCACCCTGCTGAGAGATGCAGGGGGGTGCCTGGGGTAGGGGAAAGGAGCTCTTCCTGTTAGACTTGGGCCTGGTCGACTACACGTGGCTGCCAAGTTATTACCAGAGCCTTTTGGACACGTGGCGGAGCTTCGAGTGGAGCAGAGTGTGCACACACGCACTACGACCTCAAACATTTCCTGCAACGGCCTTTTCGAAGTAATGGGAGGAGAGAGGACTCTACGCATCACCTCAGCATGGCATGCGCGACGATGTGCTGTTTGTGTCGTGCTTGGCGAGTGCAGCGCATGTTCCGCGAGTCGTGTTTTTGTTGTAACGTGCACACTTCAAGCTGTATTTCCATGTGTTTTTGTACTGAAATCAGCTACCGTGCTATTGCTGCTGGCAACAATAAAAGTGGTTTAAAAGTCAAGTCTCTCTATCGCTCTCTATCGCTCTCTCTCTCTCTCTATCGCTCTCTCTCTCGAGATAGAGAGAGATAGAGTCAACGGAGACTATGTGCGTTACAAATTCGACGTCATTAAACTTCTGATCAAGGCGTAAAATCCTGGGGACTGGAAAATTCCGCAAAAAAATACTCTGGCCGTGCGCTTGTCCATACGTGCTTGATGACGGAGTGATGAGGAATAGAACGACGAACTGCCGGCACGTTCGGCTTTCTGGCGGCGGCGCGAGCGATTGGACGATGACGGCCGGAGGGCGGCGGGGTTGGGGGCGAGTGTCGATTGCGAGCCAACCCCCTCGCGTCCACGCTGCCCCCGCCACCTCCGGTCGCCACGTGTGTGGACCACGTCACACGGCCCAAGCCGCACGGACGATTCTACGCAATGAACTGAACATCGGGGCAGCTCCGTTCGGTTACCGAAGAATGCTCCCGGCGCGTGCACCGAAATGTCGGACATAGCTTCGCCGTACAAAGCGGAGCGGAGACGACGCGACATGGCCCTCTGCTAACTCCACCTGCTCCAGTCAAAATTGAGATGCATCGCATACTTATATACTCTCTCTATACATATAAAACTTGTAATATACTTATATATAGATCTGTTTCTTATATATAATTAAACCCATTCCTATTGTTCACATTAATTTCATCGTCAGGGCGGTACATACAGAGCGCCGCCATTCGTATATATTATATATTCCAATCGTCTGCAATTGGCAACACGTTAACTAATTGCACTAAATTGCACACAAAAAACACGCGAGCACAAGATAGGGCGCAAAGCCAAGGCTCAGGCTTATAGCATTCCCAATTATTATGGAGGCCCAGCCAGAGTTCCGTTAACAACACTGCGCTGCATTGCAGTGCGTGGTCTGGAGCATGCGGTACGCACCGGGTCGTGCTAGCTAATGCATGCGGTACACACCGCTTGTGCTAGCTAATGCATGCGGTACGCGCCGGCTGTGTGAGCTAATGTGTATTATACTTTGCAGGTGCGTTAGCTAAACGCAAGTTTGCGCTGGCCAGGTTTGTTAGCTGAAGCGAATGCTATTGGCCAAGTGTGTTAGCTAGAATATGCTGTATGCACCAGGTGTATTAGCTATAGTGTAAACTACCTGCCAGATGTGTTAGCTAAAGTATGCTGTACTGGCCAGGTTTGTTAGCTTGAGTGTAATATACTGGCCAAGTGTGTTCCCTAAAGCATGCTGTATGCACCAGGGGTGTTCACTAAAGTGTAAATTACTGGCCAGGTTTGTTAGCTAAAGCACGCTGCTGCTGCTGTTGGCCAGGTCGAATCCCAAAGCCAAGAAGGAAGCGGCACTTTGGCCCCACATCCTGGCAGCTCAGCCCCAAGTGAACGCATGAAGGAGTTTGTTTGCAACGTTAATTATTATGGTCATTAATTTTTTTCCGAAAACTCTCACATTTCACGGAGAGGGCCATCGGGCTGCTTCCCATAAGACCACGGTGGCAGCACCTGTGGCCCATTGCACCGTCCCGAGTCATAAATCAAGTCACGAGGGCCTTGCTGGTGCAACTAGCGATCTCTACGCTGGCATCAGACTAGAGATCGCTAGTTGTTCCACTATAGACTCTTCTACACTGGCATCAGACTCTAGTAGAGTCTATAGTGACACAACTAGCGATCTCTACACTGGCATCAGACTCTAGTAGAGTCTATAGTGACACAACTAGCGATCTCTACACTGGCATCAGACTCTAGTAGAGTCTATAGTGACACAACTAGCGATCTCTACACTGGCATCAGACTCTAGTAGAGTCTATAGTGACACAACTAGCAATCTCTACACTGGCATCAGACTCTAGTAGAGTCTATAGTGACACAACTAGCGATCTCTACACTGGCATCAGACTCTAGTAGAGTCTATAGTGACACAACTAGCGATCTCTACACTGGCATCAGACTCTAGTAGAGTCTATAGTGACACAACTAGCGATCTCTACACTGGCATCAGACTCTAGTAGAGTCTATAGTGACACAACTAGCGATCTCTACACTGGCATCAGACTCTAGTAGAGTCTATAGTGACACAACTAGCGATCTCTACACTGGCATCAGACTCTAGTAGAGTCTATAGTGACACAACTAGCGATCTCTACACTGGCATCAGACTCTAGTAGAGTCTATAGTGGAACAACTAGCGATCTCTACACTGGCATCAGACTCTAGTAGAGTCTATAGTGACACAACTAGCGATCTCTACACTGGCATCAGACTCTAGTAGAGTCTACAGTGACACAACTAGCGGTCTCTACACTGGCATCAGACTCTAGTAGAGTCTATAGTGACACAACCAGCGATCTCTACACTGGCATCAGACTCTAGTAGAGTCTATAGTGACACAACTAGCGATCTCTACACTGGCATCAGACTCTAGTAGAGTCTATAGTGGAACAACTAGCGATCTCTACACTGGAATCAGACTCTAGTAGAGTCTACAGTGACACAACTAGCGATCTCTACACTGGCATCAGACTCTAGTAGAGTCTATAGTGACACAACTAGCGATCTCTACACTGGCTTCAGACTCTAGTAGAGTCTATAGTGACACAACTAGCGATCTCTACACTGGCATCAGACTCTAGTGGAGTCTAAAGTGGAACAACTAGCGATGTCTACACTGGTATCAGGAGTCTACAGCGGTGCAAGCAGCATACTTTCTTTTGGCCTCAGGCTCCAGTAGCTCTAGCGGTGTACACACACAGACACGGATTGGTAACGCTGATGCGTGTCTGTGTGTGTGCACGACCCCCATGCATGATGCGAGCGGAACCGTCGATCGCCGGCTGCATGAGATAGTGAGGGGGGGTCAGTGTGGGGGGGGGGGGGAGCAGCGAACACGAGGGGCAGGGCTGGGGGGGGCGAGGCTGGCGGGTAGGAGACTAAGCTGGCACTGGCGAGTAAACTCAGGGGGGCGCGCGGGCGCACAATCATCATCGGGAGCGCGACGCGTCAAACGAGCCGCGACAGGATATGTACATCGGACCAAGGTCGCGGGGCTTGTGGGGTTGAATGTGGGAGGGGGCGAGTGGGTCAGGAGGTTGGGGGGGGGTGGGGGGGGGGGTGGGGGGGGTGGGGGGGGGTGCCTCCCATGTGACCGCGGGCGACGCACGCGGATGGGCGCCAACACACAGACACAGGGCGAGGGGGGAGGCAAGGTGGGAGGCAAGGTGGGATTAGCATGCCCCCATCACCACCCTACGGCACCAATTGGCACCGGCGGTCCATATTGGTTCAGCACGTCGGTTCACTACACTGGTTTACCACACTGGTTCACCACATCGGTTCACCACATCGGTTCACCACATCGGTTCACCACACTGGTTCACCACACTGGTTCACCACACTGGTTCACCACACTGGTTCACTACGTCGGTTCACCACACTGGTTCACCACACTGGTTCACCACGTCGGTTCACCACACTGGTTCACCACGTCGGTTCACCACACTGGTTCACCACGTCGGTTCACCACACTGGTTCAACACACTGGTTCACCACGTCGGTTCACCACACTGGTTCACCACACTGGTTCACCACACTGGTTCACCACGTCGGTTCACCACACTGGTTCACCACGTCGGTTCACCACACTGGTTCACCACGTCGGTTCACCACACTGGTTCACCACACTGGTTCACCACGTCGGTTCACCACACTGGTTCACCACGTCGGTTCACCACACTGGTTCACCACGTCGGTTCACCACACTGGTTCACCACACTGGTTCACCACGTCGGTTCACCACACTGGTTCACCACGTCGGTTCACCACACCGGTTCACCACGTCGGTTCACCACACTGGTTCACCACACTGGTTCACCACACTGGTTCACCACGTTGGTTCACCACACTGGTTCACCACGTCGGTTCACCACGTCGGTTCACCACACTGGTTCACCAGAATGGTTCACCACGTCGGTTCACCACACTGGTTCACCAGAATGTTTGACCACGTCGGTTCACCAGAATGTTCACGTCGGTTCACCAGAATGTTTGACCACGTCGGTTCACCGAGGGCATGCCGGAATTGTCGCGGTGGAAAACGCACGGGCGGAGCTGGTGCGCGCATCCCTCACATGGGCGGATTGTAGCGCCTGCCCATCCGGGCAGCAGACCGAACACAGGACGGTCACGATGGACGGCGTAACGATTTGGTTTCCCGCGGGGTAAGGAATGTTAGTTTATTCTTTTCTTTTTCCGCGGTTGCAAATACTCGGCGGGGGGAGCGGGGGCGGGGGTGGGGGCGGGGGAGGAGGAACCGAACCAACTCACCGGGACTGCCCACACATGTCAGGCCTGCACCAGGCCTGCACCAGGCCTGCACCAGGCCTGCACCAGGCCTGCACCAGGCCTGCACCAGGCCTGCACAGGGACTCACGGTTCACCATCCCGTGGGGCAGGGTCTGGGCTCCGCACCACCCCTCGGCGTTCCTCACCGCGCCCCTAATGGGCGCGTGTGGAAGAAGAGCTTTGAAAGCCTGTCGGATTCCTCCAGAATAAATAATAAATACTCCGATTCTCCGATTCTGGAGGGACGGCACCTTGCAGAGGCGACTCCGGTCCCCCGCGGCCCCCCCCCCCCCCCACCACCCCGGGCGGCTCAGGCGTGGCTGGCGAGGCGGCGGTAGTGGGGCAGCACTTCGTGCTCGGGGAGGTGGAGGCTGAACTCGAGGGCCACCAGCACAGGGAACTCAAACGCAATGAGCTCACGGCGGTTCACGCGGAAACGCTCCTCCAGTTTCTGGTGGCACAAAGGGTGGGGGGAGAGAGCAGCGGAGTGGAGGGGGAGTGGAGGGGGAGCGGAGGGGGGCAGCAGAGGGGGGGGAGTGGAGGGGATGTAAAGGGGAGCAGAGGGGGGGGGGAGGGGGGGGATCGGAGGGGGGCAGCAGAGGGGGGCAGCGTACTAGAATGAGTACCTGGGGGCGGTGTGTAGTAAACATCTCCACTGGGGAGACAAAGGCGACTGGGCGTGGTGCTGGCCACCCACCCCCTCGTGTGTCACAGTGCCGGCCTTCGTTAGGTGCCGCTGTTCGCTAGCAGCGCTTGCTCCCAACATTCTTGTTACAGGCTACACGGGGGTGGGTGGGGGGGTGATGTTTGTGATGCGCGCGTTGCGTCCTCACGTCGAGGAGGTTCTTGACCTCCGGCTTGCGCAGGTCGCTGCTGATCTTGGCGGCGAGCAGCAGGCAGGAGCCGGCGCACAGCTTGCGGTTCTGCTTGTTGAGCTTGCCCTGCAGCACGAGCTTCTCGAAGAAGACGAACGCCACGGCCACCGTCGACTCCTCCAGCGCGCACTCCTCTAGCGCCATCTTGCGCATCTCGCGCTTCAGGCTGCCGCCACCGCCGCACACAACAAACATAATAATGCAAAGATCCCCCGGGTAGCCTTCGCAGACTGTAGGGGCAAGTGCTGCTCGCGAGCACTTACGAAAGGCCGGAAACGGGGCGAGGGGGTGGGTGGCCAGCACCACGCCCGGCCGCCTTGGTCTCCCGAGCGGCGGTGTTATACACCACACCGGGTACTCATTTGAGGCTGAGCCGACCTAGGGGGAGGCCCAGGACAGATTTAGATAATAGTCACCGGTGTTGGCCGTGAGCGGGAATCGAACTCGGGTCGCCCGGTTCATAGCGCAGCATAGCGCTAACCGCTGCACTGCCGCTCACACACACGCGTGTCAAAGACAAGCATCCCCCGCCCGTATAGCCTTTACCAAACTGTTGGGGAAAGTGCTTTGGCTTTCAGAGGGTTTCCAACGCAACGCGAGCAGCACGTTGTGTCGTACTCCCTCCTCCACTCGACGCAGCGCACGGATGGGATACGTGTCCCACTCGCGCACGGTCGGAGACCCGGCAGAGCGAGCCGTGGTGTTGGTCACGAGAGGCCGAGCCGCGTTACAACCAAAGGCCTTCCTTTACCCCCCGAGCCCCGGGAGAGCCCAGAGAGACTCCAGGGAGGGAGGAGAGGGAAGTAAGGGACAGAGGTGAGGGAGAGAGGGAGGGAAACGGTAATGGAGAGAGGGAGGGAGGAGAGGGAAGGAAGCAGTGATGGAGAGAGGGAGGAGAGGGAGGGAGGGGGGGTGAGACTCACCTCCTGATTTTGCTCAGCGTGAGCTTGATGTGCGGGAACTTCTCATGGAACGTGTCGTTCATGTCACGCTTTAGGTCGGACGGCTTCACGTACTCGATGATCGTCGTCTGTGTGGGGGTACACGGTGGGTGGGGGGGGCACCGACAAAACTGTCTCAGGATCACGCGCACAGCAGGTTCTGTGCCCAGGGCGACCCAGAGCAAAGGGGGTTAACATCACGGTGGCTAGGAGATGTTGACTTCCTCGCCTGGTCTACAGGAGGTCGTGGGTTCGATCTCGACCCTGACGCCTGCTGTTGTATATTTGGGGTTTGCGTGTCTCTCTCTCGCTTCTCCCCATGGTCGCATCGATTTTTCTCCAGGTCTTCCGATTTTTCCCCTCCACATTTAGAATCAACATCACGCGTTCACAGTATTTGGCAGGTGCTATACATTTCCACGTGATGATGATGAAAAGTCACTTTCATTGAGCTATCATATAGCCAGCGTCACATCGGAAAAAGAGCTACATTGATAAATAAAAAATAATCAATAGTTTTAGTTTATGGTCATTTGCTTTGGGTCTCACGCAGGAGAGGACCCCACAACTAATGAATAATCCGCCCTCCCCCACCCCTCGACGTGGCATGCGGCACCCCCCTCCACCCCCCCCACCCTGGGTCTCCAGGGGCCTCTGCGTGGCCTGACTATGCCCACTGACGCCCATCGTGGTGGTCAAGAACTGTGCGCTGACGGTGTGTACGTTACGTACGTTGAACTTCTTTTGCACCATACGTAGCCAACCGTACTAATCGGAGGTGCAGCGGCAGAGGGGGTGGGATGGACAACAAACTAAACACGACGATATGGCTTGGGGTGGCCTTCATCCAGCAGTGGATTGATCATGGCGCCGGTGGTGACAATGAACGCGATGAATGAATGATTAAAAAACACCGTGCCATCCTTCGATTAGTCCCATTATGATCCACCATCAGTGTCTCTTGGCTTGGATCGTGTAGAGGTCTAATGTTAGCTGTTCCCTCCGCCATCCCAAACAACTTGATCCAAATCAAGTTGTTATGACAATGGCCACATTTGCCAATTGATTTTGGTTGAATCAGCGAAAACCCTGGATAATGTTGAAAAGCAAGCCAAACGTTTTCGTGAAGATGACATCCAGCGTCGCCAGGTGTTAACTAAAGCTCAGCTCTCATGTTATAGTTAAATACTTACATTATACAGGGACTGCTCTACTTACGAATGAGTTAGGTTCCAGAGGTTTGTAAGTCCAACTTTACTCCTGTTGATTCCAAACATGTTGTATGGCGTGTACACTAAACATGGGGAATAACTTTAAAAGTTGTATAATTTCCTGTAGATGTAGATGCCACTAGTTCTTCATGTTCTGCAGATGTAGATGCCACTGGTTCTTCATGTTCTGCAGATGTAGATGCCACTGGTTCTTCATGTTCTGCTGATGTAGATGCCATCACCGCCATCTGTTGCACGGAGTTTGAACTTCCAACTCTCGGTCCGAACAGGCAACTGGTCATACGAACAGGTTTGTTCGGATCTCTGAAAGTTCCATTATGCTGCCGATATAGGTAAGATGGGACTATACCATGTCGCAGGTGAGATGGGACTATACCATGTAGGAGATGAGATTGGACCATACCAAGTAGGAGGTGAGATCGGACCGTACCATGTATGAGGGGAAGATGAGCACACGCTTGTGCTTCCCGCACGGCCACTGCGGGTCCTCCAGGAGGTTGGGGTTGTACTCGAGGAACTCCACGGCGTCCAGGCCCAGGCCTGCACGGGGGTCACACGGCTCTCGCTGTGAGTCCCACACCGACGGGGCACAGCGGTGCAAAGCCAGGCCGCGCCATGCCAATATATACTCCGAATTATTATTACTATTATGTATTCCGCTTGTTTTTAACCCAGGAAAGACCTAAACGCAGAAAATCCCTGGGTTTAGTCTTCCACAAAGCTGCTCATGGTCCACCCTAAACCGCATCCACTGCACAAACCATGGCAGCAGTAGATGCAGATAGACCTGATGATGCACAAATGTAAAATAAAAAAATATTCAGCAGTATGCGACTGGTCATCCAGAACAGACCGTAACAATGTTGAACGACGCAATGCCCCAATCCACAAAGTAAACATCACGGCGATACGAAAGAGACATCCCAGAAATACACTTCACTGCTCCTGATGCAGTCACCTGACTTCAACACCCTGCCCTTTGCCCCCCCCCCGTCCGTGCCCCCCCCCGCCCGTTCCCCCTCCCCTCGCCCATGCCCCCCCCCCCGCCCGTACCACCCACCCCCGCCCATGCCCCCCCCCCCGCGTCCCCCGCTGAGACGCACCGCTTTCCACGGCGGCGGGGCTGCTGGGCTTGAGGCCCTCGAACGTGGCCTGGCGCAACAGGGCCAGGTTGCGGCCCGTGCTGTTGCGCTGCTGCAGGGGCTGCGGCCCCGAGCTGCTGCCCCCACCGCCCACCCCTGGCAGTGGCGGCGGCGCATCGCCCCTCCGGCCCAGGAAGGCGAACGTCGGGAAGAGGAACTGAGCGTACGAGACGGTCTGTACGACGCACACGGGGGGGGCACGCTCGTCACGAATCCTCAAGACCACCGTCGTCTTCGTCGTCGTCATCAGCATCTTCACAACAACCATCGTCATCACTGCCACCTCTACCATCATCATATTTTTTTGTTTGTTGAAGTACAGAGTTAGCGGGATAACTTTAGTATAAATTGTATTATGGTTGGTATTGTTTGACTTGCATCCTACAGGGATTTTAGCACACAGCGTTGATATTCGGTGTTTTTTTCTGGAACACTTTTGCTGTTTTTCCTGGATGTTTCTGTTGCGTGTAGTCACTTTAAGATGTTTCTTGTTCATGTTTTTGTTTGTTGCGGTTGCACCCGAGTCAAGAGCCACATGGCTCACTGGGCTATACCTAATACATGAAACTGAAACCTGATCATCACCTCTACCATAATTACCATACACACCACCACTGTAAAAACCCAAAAAACCCACTTTTACCATCATCATAATAATAATCACTGTGATCACCGACATCTTCATCATCATCACCAATGTCACAACAACCATGGTCAGCGTCGCCACCTCTACCATCATCATCATTACCACTATCACTGTCAAAACCACTTTCGCCATCATTATAATCACTGTTATCATCGTCATCACCACCACCAGCATCGTCAACTCTACCATCATCAACATTACACACAAAGTTCTTGCCACAAATGAACCACGATACCTCGCCGACCTCGTCAAAGAGTATAAACCATCGCGCAAACTCCGGCCATCCTCGCAGTAGCGGCGGTGGCTTTTGGCTAACCGCTGGACAAAGACGGTGGTCACCGCATCATTGCACAGCGCTTTTAGATGCGCTTCTGCGGCCATCTGGAATGCTATTAGGAAGCCACTGGAGCTATGCACTTTCAAATCATCTAGTTTGAAAACTAATTTATCTTTAGAACTGCTCTTTGTGTTTAGTTTGTTGTCCTTCCCCCACACCTCCGATTAGCACGGTTGGCTACGTATGGTGCGAAAGAAGTTCAACGTACATACATTATCATCATCCTCACCACCGTCATTATCGATACTGGCCAGCCCATCACTGGCAAAACCACTTTCACCATCATTATCAACATAATCATCTTCACCGACACCAACACTCCCATTATCAAAAGCATCATCATCACCATGACCAGCGCGAGCGCGTGTGAGCATTGTTGTAACGCGGTGTGTGTGTCCGTCAGTGTGCATATGGGGAGCGGTGGCGCAGCGGTTAGCGTACTGCGCTACAAACCAGGCAACTCCACATTTAGAATAAACATCACACGTTGAGAGAGTTTGGCTGCTATAGATTTTCACACAATGAGCCACCTCACCATTGGAACCTCATTTGCCAGTAACAAAATATGATAATTGTTTTTTACCCTTTTATCTGGCAACAAAACTGACACCTTTTTTTTAAAAGGAGTCATGTTTGCATAGACCACAATACCTGCAGTCATAATGCAAACAAAAAACATAACTGATAATGTATGCACTGTCCTTGAAGTTGATTGGTCCACACCCGAGACAGCTTTCCTTAGAGCCTAGTCTCACATGGTGTTGGACCAGATGACGCCAAAAGGCGCACAACTCAAAGACAATGCACAATGCACCGTCAGAGTATGAGAGCTCGGGGTAAGCATTTACACCATTGCAACCTCATTTGCCAGTAACAAAATGAGTTGTGCGCCTTTTGGCGTCATCTGGTCCAACACCATGTGAGACTAGGCTCTAAGGAAAGCTGTCTCGGGTGTGGACCAATCAACTTCAAGGACAGTGCATACATTACCAGTTATGTTTTTTGTTTGCATTATGACTGCAGGTATTGTGGTCTATGCAAACATGACTCCTTTTAAAAAAAAGTGTCAGTTTTGTTGCCAGATAAAAGGGTAAAAAAACAATTATCTATGAGCCACTTCGTTGAGCTCTCATATGTGGCCAGATCGATTCTGAAAAACAGCTACATTGCTCAGTGGGGCCTTACCTGGCAAAACATAAATAGTTTATAGTAGTTTAGTTGTAGGTACTCGCTAACAGCACCTGCCCCAAAAGTCCATTAAGGCTAAACGGGGCATCTTTGTCTGTACAAGCATCGATACCTTGCCATCGGCTCCCAGCTCCACGCCCTCCAGGCCCATCACCATCTCCGTGGAGGTGGGGACACCACCGGATGCATGCCTCTGCCTCCCGGGTTCGGCCCGCACTTCGCTGCGTCCACACACACCAAGACAAATGTCCCCCCCCACCGTATAGAATAAGCAGACTGCTGGGTCAAGTGTTTTTAGTGAGCGGCGCCTATGAAGCCCGGGTTGAAGACACATTTCTTTGAAACTGCTTTTCGTGTTTAGTTTGTTGTTCGTCCACCCCCGCACCTCTGATTAGCAACGGTTGGCTACGTACGGTGCGAAAAAAGTTCAACATACAATATACAAATGGCACGGAGCAGTCTGACAGCTCGCTACACTGATACAGAATCTTGCGCTTAGGTGATACAATATAAATTCCCGGTTGCTGGTCGACTGCAGTGACAGGTCGGCACAGGCGTTGAATGGTCTACCGTTTGCGGTGTGCCGGGTGTGTAAATACTTCATGGCTCGCCGAATCAGTCGGACCCGCTGAAATTGATCCCTGGAACCAGGTGACACGTACCCAGAGATTACGAGTTAAGAGGCCTCGGTATCAGGGTCACAGACCCAGGTGCTGTGAGATGTCACACCCAGGAATTATGGATTTATAGACTACGGTGTTATGGGTTTGGACTCCCTGGTGTCGTGGGTTTAGACACCCCGGTGTCAGGGGTTTATAGACCATGGTGTTATGGGTTTGCAGGTGCAAGTGCTGTGGGTTTAGAGACCACAATGTGATGGCGGGGGGGGGTCACACAGGTACAGAGCGAGTGTGAGCACGCGGTGCTGTTGTGGGCTCCCTGCTCCCGGCTCCTGGCTGGAGCGGCGAGCGTGGCGGCGTGGCGGTGTGGCGGTGTGGTGGCGTGGCGGCGTGGCGGTGTGGCGGCGTGGCGGCGTGGCGGCGTGGCGGCGTGGCGGCTCACCCCAGGTGCGTGCCCTCGCGGTATGGCAGCACCGAGAAGACGGTGCAGAACGATCGCTTGGCGCTGATCAGCACTATCCTGCGGGGCCACGGGGGGAGTCGTCCAGGACGGGCCGGAGAGAGAGAGGTGGGCGGGGGGGGGGGGAGAGGGACACGGTGGCGAGACAGACGAGGGTATGACTATGAACTCTAAACACACACACACACGTCATCAGAATGGAATCGGAAGAAAAACCGATGACCTACGCACACGTCATCGGACCAGGATCGGGTTAAATGCACGCACACACGCAGCACACACACTCACGCACACACACATGCGCGCACACACACGCGCGCACACACACACACACAAGACGAAGATCCCTCGTTGTAGACTCAAACAAACTGTTGGGCCAAGTGCCGTTCGCAAGTAGCACCGATGAAGGTCGGCACTGTGGCACAGGAGGGAGTGCGTAGCCAGCACTACGCCCGGCCGCCTTTGTTTTCCCAGTTGCGATGTTTACACACCGCACCAGGTACTCATTTGAGACTGACTCGACCTAGGGAAGGCCCAGGACCGCTTTAGCTAATCGTCACTGGTCTTGGCCGTGAGCGGGAATCGAACTCGGGTCATCGGGTTCCTAACACGCGCACACACACACACACAACAAAGACCCCCCATATAGTCTTAACAGACTGTAGGGGCAAGTGCTGTTAGCGAGCACCTATGAAGGCACGCACACACACACACACAAGTCCCCTGTCCAAGCACCCCCCCCCCCCCCCGCAAAGTCCGTCTCCTAAGCCAGTGCCTCAATGCAACAGCGGGAGCAGTAGCTGCCAACGAACTGCTGCAGGTCTCGTAGACCCACACCCCCCTCATAACAGACCCCCCCCTTGCCAGCAGCGGCGGCGGTGGTGTTGATGGAGGCTTGCCATTGTGGTGGTGGTGGGAGGCGTGCGACGGTGATGGTCGAGGCGTGGTGGTGATGATGGCGGTGGTGGCGGTGGTGATGATGATGATAGTGGTAAGATGATGCGAGTGGCAAAGGCTTGCGACGGTGGTGGTCGAGGCGTGTCATGATGATGGTGGTGATAATGGTGGTGATAATGGTGGTGATGATGATGCTGATGGTGGTGGTGATGATCGAGGAGGTGGAGCTCAGCTGCGAGGGAGTGAGCAACGAGCGCAGAGGCCCCACGGCAACGCGCAGGGCCGTGCGAGCAGATCGGTGGTGCCGCTCGACCACAGTCCAAGAGACATTCCCGCGGACTGCCAATCATCAGGCACGTGCAGTGTGCTTGGGGCCTAATTTGCACGTCGGGAGGAGAGATGAGAAAAGCGGGTGCAGTGCTCCCAGCGCGAGGTGGGGACCTTCACCCGCGGGCGCGGCCAGGAAGGCGGCTCGCCGGTCACTCAACGACGATTCATCGCTGTGCCGGATCGACGTTGGCTGGGGGGTGGGGGCGGTGGGAGGGGGGGGCACAAGTGAATCCCTCTCTTCTCTGCTGCTGCTGCTCCGACTGGAACATCTCTGAAATAAGTGAGCTTCACAGGCTCATGGGATTCCTCCAGGACAAAGATTCTCTGATTCTGCTTCCCCCGTACGTGCGGCGCGATCGCGACGGCGAGGCCGGCGATGCTGCCGCCACGTTGGCAGCGGGGCACAGGCGCGGCCAACGAAAAGCCCAGAGGGTTCGTCAATAACGCCGAGGAGGTTTAAGGTTTACACAACAGGGAGACGTTATGGGAAACGTGTCCATCCCCCCTGCCCCCCCCCTCGTTTGCAGCACGCTATGCACAAGGGTCAGTGCCTGAATGCCCTCGCACGATGGCAGCTGCAGCAGCAGCAGCGATGCGTGGTGGTGGTGGTGGTTGTTCAGGATGTCGGTGCCAATGTGGAGGTCCAGCTGCTGCTGCTGCTGCCACGACGAGAGAGAGAGAGGGCTTCAGCAGTGAAAGAGAGAGTTCGTGTCGTTGTTCCTCCTCCTCCGCTGAAGGAGCGCAGACCACAGTGGGTTTACCATTTGGTCTCTAGGTGTCCCCCCCTGGCTTCCACTCCGTGAATATTCACACGCTCTTCCTCAACGGTCAGCGGAACCCCGTGCATGCGTGTGCGTGCGTGGGTGCGAGTGTGTGTGTGTGTACGTGCGTGGGTGCGTGCAAGTGCGTGGGTGCGAGTGTGTGTGTGCGAGTGCGTGCGTGTGCGGGTGGGTGCGAGTGTGTGTGCGTGCATGTAGCGGTAGTGTAAGCGGTTAGTGCTACGTTGCGCAACGAACCCGGTGACCCGAGTTTGATTCCCGCTCACGGCCAACACCAGTGACGATTATCTGAACTGGTCCTAGGCCTCCCCTAGGTCGACTCAGCCTATAATGAGTGCCTGGTGTGGTGTGCAAACATCACCACTCGAGAGACAAAGGCGGCCGGGCGTGGTGCTGGCCACCCACCCTGTTATGTGCCATGCCGGCCTTCATAGGTGCTCCCTAGCAGCACTTGCCCCAACAGTCTGTTAAGGCTATACGGGGGGTCTTTGTCTTTTGTGTCGCTCTTCGACCTTTGACCCATTTCTCACTCCGCTACCGTCCCATGCTTTACGATTCGTAAGTCACAACAAGGTGGTGATTTAATAAAAAAAGGTTCCTTCTCTGGGCACAACTAAAACTATAAACTATTTTTCGTTATTTTGTACCAGGTAAGTCCCCGCTGAGTTACGACGCTCTTCTTCAGAAGAGCGACCTGGCCACAAATGACAGCTCAATAAAAAAAGTATTTTTCCTGTGTGGAAATTCATAGCAGCCAAATACTCTTCAACGGAGGGACCCAGAGGAAAAATCCATGCGACCACGGGGAAAGAGAGAGGGAGAGACACGCAAACTCCAAACATACAGCAGGGCGTCAGGATCGGGATCGAACCCACGACCTCCTGCACACCAGGCGAGGTAGTCAACATCTCCAAGCCACCGTGGAGCCCCCAGGCAGTGGCTCACGCTCGGCAGAGCAGACGCGACGGCCTTCGACTGCCAACGTGTTGCGCCACTCGCGTCTTGCGAGGGCGCCGCGGCAAGCGAGGTTTTGGCGGCAGAGCGCGGCTCACGGCAGGGAGATTGGGCAGCGGATTTGAGCAAGAGCAGCGACAGCTCGCGATTAGCGGAGGTTTTCTTCGCGACAGACCGCGGCAAACCTCAGCGCAAGGATCGGGGTTGTGGCGACAGACAGGGAGATTCGGCAGCGGATTTGAGCAGTCTGAGGGAAGCGACGGCTCGCGGACGACGGAGGCTTTTCTCGCGACGGACCGCTGCAAACCTCGGCGCAAGGATCGGGGTTGTGGCGACAGAGCCGCGGCTCACGGCGGGGGGATGGGCGGAGGGAGAGGGGAGAGGCGGCAGCATCGTTCCCACAAAGTCCGCGCTGGCTGCGTGCAGTGGGGAAGGTGTGCCGACGTCCAATTTTACTTTATTTTTAATTAATACCTCTTGATTATCGGCGCCAATGATAGGTAGGACGGCCGTGGATAATTCAAAATCGCGGATAATCCAACAATTTCAACATTTTCCGCGGATCTCTATGCCAAAAACCACAAATATAGGGGTATAAATTTAGAACGAATACGAACGTCGACCGATCGATGCGCCTGCTCGGCGAGAACACTTTGCTGCTCCCCTACAGAGGACTTGGCCCACTCAGTGGATGATAGCAGAGCCACGCCAATCAACATCAATCAAACTCCACCCCACCGTTGTAAAGATATTGCAACTACTGTACTGAAGAGGCGATCACGTGGATTTAGGATTAACCGGAGTAACATATTTGTTCGATTTAAGCACCGTGTTACTTATAAATAAACATCTCCAAGAATAACAATGCATAGCTGTTTTTAGGTTATTAATTTGGGATTAAGAGAACTGCACGTGGATAATCGAGAACCTACTGTGTATATACAGGGTGCTTACAAAAACACTTCTTAGAATTTGCAACAACACCACAAGAAATGTGCTTCTGTGCTCTGGAGACCACCTGGAGAAGATTCCAGGCGCGTGTTGACAATGATGGTGAACTTGTTTAAGCTATTAACATACATTTGTTATCATATTACAGTGTTTTGTCCATTCTTTTTCCATTAAAAACGACAGTCCCATATAAGTGTTAGCATTTTTTTAAGCACCCTGCATATAAACATTTTTCCCTCTCAGTCCGTCTCGGTTGGGCCATCGGCGATGCATCGTCACGGGACGATGAACCCGCACCGCTTGTGCCACGCACGCGGCGGCGCAGACCCCTCCACGCCAGGGAACAGTCAGCGGAGCGGACACCGCAGAGCTACCTCCGAGCTTCCCTTCTTCACAAACGGGCCCCCCCCACCCACCCCTGGTTCGCACGCGGATTTAGTGGGGCGGCACTTTTCCCACCCCCCCGCTCTGCCGCCGAGGGCAAAGCTCCGAAATTGAGGCCGAGGGCAATGTTTGTCGAGATACCGCTCAAATCGACAACTGTTCAATCTCAGAAGAGGAACGCAGCCAAATTAAGTGCCGAACTAAACCGAATGCAATATTGTTTTTGTGCCGTCAACGGAGACGCGCTTAGAACCGTCAACTCGTTGACACTTGGAAACCCAGTTCCATCACAACCGGTCGATGCGAGTCTTCGAGGGTCTCTATGTGGGGATCTATGGGTCTCTATGCAAGTCTTTGGATGTCTATATGTGAATCTATGGATCTCTATGTACTTCTATGGGTCTCTGTGTTCTATGGATCTGGATTTGCTACTATGAGTCTCTATGTAGTTTATGGGTCTCTATGTGCTTCTATGGGTCTCTATGCGAGTCTACGGGTCTCTATGTGAGTCTATGCGTCTCTATGCGAGTCTACGGGTCTCTATGGGAGTTTACGGGTCTCTATGTGAGTCTATGTGTCTCTATGCGAGTCTACGGGTCTCTATGTGAGTCTACGGGCCTCTATGTGAGGTCTCTGTGCGAGTCGCTGGTGACCGGGCCCAGAGACCGCTTTACATCGTGGGCAGCTGAGACCCGCGACGGACGCTCGGCATCTCAGCGCCGGCGACTCGGCGCGGCCCTGGACTGCACCCCCCTCCTGCTCTGCGCAGCCACCTCCTTTCGAGACCTGGCCGACCCCGCGCGGGTTAAGCGAAGCTTCAGATTGCCGTTAGCTGGAGGTCGGAGCGAGAGAGAGCGAGAAAGCGATCGACAGGAGAAGCAAGTGCAGAAACGAGGGGGGCGTCATGGCCGCCACGGCCGTCATGGCCGCCACGGCCGCCTCCCCCCGGCCCGCTACCGGGGCCCACCCGGCAGGCTTCACCTTCCGTTGCTCGTGTCATGCTGCCTTAAATTCGTTACAAAGTGAGGCGTCCGCCCGCTGCGCCCGGGCGGGGAGCCAGACGTGCGACGGCACCTGTGGGGAGGAGGGGGAGGGGAGGGAGGGGGGGCCATAACGACACCGGTGACGTCCGTGGAGACGGAGAGCGCCTTAGTGGGGGGGGGGGACACACACACACGAGGGGGACGCTACGCAACCCTTGGCCCGTCGAGCGGAGCCCCGCGGGGAGACGATCGCGCTAACCGCACCGCCGCCCACCGCACCGCCGCCCACCCCCGATTCAAACAAGCAATCTGAACTATTTTTTTTGCAGGCCTTCATAGGAGCTGGATTTAGCAGAACTTGTCCTGACAGTCTGCTAAGGCTATATGGGGGATCTTTGTATTTGTGCAATGAAAAACTAACAATACGTTTTTTCTTACCCTTTCTGGCAATAAAACAGTTGTGTCAAGATGTTCAAACGCCAAAACGATTATACCTTTTGCAAGGAATCACGTCTGCATTAACCACACACTGTACTTGTGGTGAACATGAAAACAAACATGGCTCTGATAACAGATGGCATTGTCTTTGAAACTTATTGGCCTACACCAGAGACAGCAGCCTTCTTCATGGCCCAGTCTCACTACCACCAGTGTCAGAGCAGAGAACGCCACAAGGTGAACACTACAAAGGCAATGCGCTATCAGGGCATTTATAGCTCAGGGTGAGCAGCTATTTAATGTTTGAACATCTTAACACCTCCTGTTTTATTGCCAGAAAAGGGTAAAACCTTTTCTTATTTTTCATACTTTGGTACTGACAAAAAGGTCCCATGATATAAACTAATTTTGATTTTCAGAAGCCACCTCGGCCACACGTGATGATAGCCCAACGGAGCGGCTTATCGTCATCACGTGGAAATTTATAGGAGCAGCCAAACACTCGAAACGCGTGACGTTGATTCTAAATGTGGAGGGCAAAATACCGGAGGACCCGGAGAAAAATCCACGCGAACACGGGGAGAGAGAACTTGCAGCCTCCAATATACAGGCAGGCATCGTCAGGGTCGTGATCAAACCCACGACCTCCTGCATACTGGGTGAGGTAGTCAACATCTCCTAGTCATCGTGACACTCCCACAAATTCATTTTTGAGGGCATCACCTTCGACTTCACCACTGGCGTGGCATCCGAGCCACGCCAGCGCGAGGCCCCTGCGGACGTGGCCGGGTGGCGGTTCGCCCACCGGCTGCCTGCAGAGCCGGAGCCAATCCGTGATTGCGCCTCGCCAAGGCATCCGCAATCTGGCTCGAATCTATTGACACCACCCCCCCACCCCCTTCTCACCAAGCCGTAGTGACCAGCGTGGCGCCAATTGCGGTCGAACAACCCCCAGTGGTTGACGCAGCGTAGGGGATGGGACTCGTCCAGCCGTGGATCGACAGTGGGGGCCTACAAAAATTATCACGTGGAAACTAAGCAATGCGCGGCGACTGTACAGACGTGGAGAAGAGCTTAGTAAGCTCGTCGGATTCCTCCGGTCCAGATGAAGATTCTGATTCTGAAATGCTGGTGGCTGGATTTTTTTTAACGGCCACTTTGATTTAGCTCAGCACGTGTGTGTGTGCGCGTGTGTGGGGAGCGGCGGTGCAGCGGTCAGCGCGCTGCGCTACAAACCCTGCGACCAGAGTTAGATTCCGACCAACATCGGTGACGAATATCTGAGCCGGTGTTGGGCCTCCCCTCGGTCGACTCAGTCTCAAATGAGTACCTGGTGCAGTGTGTAAATGTCGCCACTGGGGAGACAAAGGCGGCCAGGCGTGGTGTTGGCCACCCACCCCCTCGTGTGCCGCTCCGGCCTTTATAGGTGCTGCTCGCTAACAGCATTTGCCCCAACAGTCTGTTCAGGCTGCACGGGGATCTTTTTTTTAAATCTTTGTTGACCATAGGGTCAGTGGCTACCCACACAACTGATACTGCTATCAGCTTCATCAGTATTGTGAAAGATGGGTTTAATGTTTCACACACTCACAGACAAAGATCCCCCATGTAGCCTGAACAGGCTGTTGGGGGCAAGTGCTGTTAGCAAGCACCTACGAAGGCACCGCGCGGCACCCGAGGGGGTTTGGTGGCCAGCACCACGCCCGGCCGCCTTTGTCTCCCCAACGGCGATGTTTACACACTGCACCAGGTACTCATTTGAGGCCGAGTCGACCAAGAGGAAGGCCCCAGGACCGGTCAGACAATCGTCACCGGTGGTGTCGGTGGCCGCGAGCGGGAATCGAACTCGGCTCGTCGGGTTCGTAGCGCAGTGCGTGGCTAACCATCGCGCCGCCACTCCGCCACAACGTTCCCCGCACGCGCGGCTCACTCGAGCACGGGGGACCTGATAACCAACCCGTAACTCTCGGGTAATGCGTAGCCGGGCTCATGGCAGTCAGAGATCGGGCCACCGCTCCACACATCAATGGAATCGACTTCACCTTCACATTAACGTCGCCGCTGAAGCGTGGCGCATGCGTGCATGCGTGCGTGTGTGCGTGCATGTGTGTGTGTGTGCGTGGGTGCATGTGTGTGTGTGTGCGTGCGCTCTACAAGGACAACTGCAGAAGACAAAGATCCCGTCCACCACGCGTATAGTCGGGAGCGAGTGCTGTTAGCGAGACACCTCCTTGCTCGACAGGAGAGGGGAGGGAGGGCACAGACAAGCAACGAGAGGAGAGACACAACATGGACAGCATCAGCTGTGCGCCATGCCAGCGGTGTGCAGGGCAGAGGCAAGGCTGGAAGAAAGGGCGATGGATCAAGGAAGACGAGGGTTGTAGGAGATCCACACTTTCTTGAGGGTTCATGCATCACATGCTTGGGCCAGTTCCTTTTCATGTTCACTGGACATCTGCGAGACGACTGGTCATCTGTGGAAAAAAGAGCCTTATAGCTCATCGGATTCCTCCAGCGCAAATAAATATTCGGATTCTTTTCAAGGCGTGGGGTTTTTCCCCGAGGAGAGGATCACATTGCGAAGCTTTTTGCTGTACTGCCATCTACTGGCCACCATGCCAGCCTTGCTGTGGGTGTCGCAGTGGCGAGATGTCAACTACCTCGCCTGGTATACAGGAGGTCGTGGGTTTGATCGCGACCCTGACGCCTGCTGTATGTGTAGACTTTGCGTGTCTCTCTCTCTCTCTCTCCCCGTGGTCGCGTGGATTTTCTTTCTACGGGTCCTCCGTTTTTTCCCCCTCCACATTTAGAAACAACATCACGTGCTTAGCGAGTATTTTGGCTACTGCTGTAAATTTCCACGTGATGTCATTTATGATGGCCAGTGGACTTGACCTGGCAAGATAATTCAGTTTTATTGTATAAATATATAAATATTGTTTCACGTGACTTTCTAACCTTTCCTAAACTTTGCACCCCTATCGTGTTTGTGTATTGTGTTTGTTGTCCTAACGTTCTGACCCCGTGCCCCGACTGGGCATCTGCGAAAATAAACAGCCTCATAGGTCATCGGAATCCTCCAGTAACAAATCAAGTTTTCTGAGTCTGCCATCCACTGGTGTAGATCTCGTCCCACGCGGGCTCAGCGGCTCGCAGTCGGAAAGGTTTCGAGTTCAACTCCCGGTTGGGGGGGGGGGCAACCAATGGTGATTGTCCCTACGGACGCCGCCCCCCCGCAAACGGCCAAGTGGAGTTTCCGCCGCTGCCTCTGCAGGGCTGTGGACACGACAGACCAACGCTCACGCGAGCGGCAACTTCTCCTTTGACGAGGAATTCAGGTGGGAGGCAGAGTCTACAGCAAGGTGGGGGGACCCGCTTGCCCCCCACCCACCAACCCACCCACCCCCACCACGCGATGCTACGCAACTGCAGCAACGCCGGCGCGGGGACTGCCTGTTCGCGATGTCGAACGCCCGGTGGACGCACCGATTCCCGCCCTCGGCCGGAGGACCGGCCCGGCGTTTCTCACGGACGCCACGGTGGCTAGGAGATGTTGATTACCTCGCCTGGTGTGCAGGAGGTTCGTGGGTTCGATCACGACCTCGACGCCTGCTGCATTGTTTGGAGTTTGCATGTTCTCCCTGTGGTCGTGTGGATTTTTCTCCGGGTCCTCCGGTTTTTCCCTCCACATTCATAATTAACGTGCACTTAAGCGAGTATTTGGCTGCTATACATTTCCACGTTTCCACGTGATGATGATGAGCCCACTTCAATGAGCTGTAATTTGTGCTGGCCCGGTCGCTTCTGAAAAGGCGCTAGACAGCTCAGTGGGGCCTTACCTCGTAAAATAAAAAATTAGTTTATGGTTTATAATTAGTTTATAATGAGTTTCTCACAAACCCCCCCCACCCCCCCCCCCGATCGCATCGCCAACGAGCAGCCGCTGGGCTTCATCGTGGCGTGCGGCGGAGATTTTATCACGGCGCCTGGCTCCACGTATTTATGGTACGTTCAACTTATTTTCTACCGGACGGAGCCAACCGTGCCAATCAGAGGTGACAGGGGGAAGGTGAAAAGTCGGATGTGAGGGGGTTGGTGTCAAATATCCAGGTGCCCTCTTCCCCTCCACAACTTTAGTTGCGTTCTCACACGAGTAAGCGACGACTCGTGCAAACTGAAGATGCACGGTATGTACGTACGTTGAACTTCTTTTGCACCATACGTAGCCAACCGTGCTCAAACGCAGTGCTGGGGGAGCCGTTCGGGCTACGACGTGGTAAAACCGCGACGGCCTCGTCGCGATCCCCTCTCCAGATAATCCTCACATGAGGCCCCATGGCGCCCCGCCCATCCCCCCCGTTCCGTGGGGCTCCACTTCCAGGGAGACGCCGTACACGGACGAGGAGGCAGAGGAAACTAAATTATTTTTGACTTGACCAGGCGTAAGGCCCCACCACTGAAGCTACGTAGCCCTTTGTCAGAAGTGACCCTGGCTATGGCGTATTACAGCCCAGCCAAGTGGGGGCTTCTCATCGTGTGGAAATTTACAGCAGCAGCCAAATACTGTAAACACGCGCGATGTCGATTCGAAACGTGGAGGGAAAAACCAGAGGACCCGGAGAAAAATCCACGCGACCACGGGGAGATAGAGATGTGCAAACTCCAAATATACTACGGCTGGCGTCAGGAACAAACCCACGACATCTTGTACAACAGGCGAGGTAGATAACATCTCCGAGGACAGGAAAGTGATCAGAAATGCGGGCGCTGCTTGTCGGGTCGAAAATGCTCCCCTCCGGCAACCTGGTGAGCGTGGGAGCAAGCGAGCGCGCGCGCTCACGTGCATACGGTGAACTTCTTTTTTAGCACCACACGTAGCCAACCGTGCTAATCGGAGGTGCGGAGGGGGGGGGGGGAAGGACGAGAAACCAAACTAAAGAAATTAGTTTGTCAATCTAGACGTGTTTAAAACCGCACAGCTCCCAGTGGCTTTCTAACGTATGTACGTTGAACTTCGATTTGCACCGAACATCGGAAGGAAGAGAGCGCTCCGGACAACCGCAGAAGCGCACCACGAAAAGCGGCGCACGATGGCAGCCGCCGTCTTTTATTCGATGGCTCAGCCAAAAAACTGCCGCGGCCGCTGCTCCTTGGTCACTCGCGGGTCGTTTCACTCACAGCGGCAAGCTCCACTAGGCCGCGGTGGAGGGGCGGAGTGGGGGGCGTTGGGGGAAGGGGGGGCCTTGTTGCGGCGGCGAAGACGCCAGGGCTGGACGAGACGATTTGGGGTCGTGTCACGAGGCGGGCAAAGGGCTCGCGGCCTCCCGCAAGCGCCGCGACGATGCACCTGCACTGCAGCCATCATCTACTCGCAACGCGTGCGGGGAACGCGAGAGAGAGAAAGGCGGAGAGGGCAGCTGCGATAGAACCGAGTGGAAGGCGGTCAGAAGAGAGAGGACAGGGAACCTGCCGAGGAGGCAAGAAACTCGCGGCCGCCAGAGACAGAAGCGCGGAGGAGGCAGAGGAGAGAGATCCAGGCAGCATTGGGGAGGGTCCCACACTGTACACACACACACCGGTACGTACGTACGGTACGACATACCGTACCTCCGCAGCGAGGTGAGCGCCTCGGTCTCCTCCAGGGTGTCTACGGACGAGCGCTGGGAGGCTAATCGCCGTCTGAACAACAGACTGACACGACAGACAGCAATGGGCCTTTAGAGAGAGCGCAAACAAGGCCACAAACTCCGGGTCACATTTCACGCACGCACACACAGGTCAGTCGGCGCAACTCGCTGGCCAGTAGCAGCCAAAGAGATTCTCATCATTATCATCACGATCATCATCCGATTCTTTGAACGGGATACCAGGATCGAGCTCTCGCGCTGCGAGAATTAAACACGTTCACTCGGTCGCGGGAAGGTTTTACGCAATTTGTATTTTAAAAAATGGGTTTAAACAGATGCACAAATAAGTCACAGTGTCGTCCTCGGCACACTTTGTAAAGTTCCACGAAAGACGTCAACGTCTTCAAAAGGAACCCTTCGGAAGGGCGGCACCGCACACGTAGCTCTACGGCCCTTCTGTCAAGCCGCCCCTAACGCGTCTCTCCCCGCACGGCCCAAGGAGGCTCTCGCGTGCCCAGCAGCATCCCCGGCCTAGCGGCGACCGCCACGGCCACCCACCCCTTCCCCCCCCCGCCCCCACCCAACCTCGTGACCGTACCGGTCGTTGGGGCGGGGGGGCATTAGTTGACCATACTTCACCACGCCGGCCGGCACTGGGGGCAGACTCCCCGTGCGTGCGCACCCACGGGTAGAGTCTGCCCCCAGATTTATTGAGGACCGGAGATCCTGGCGATTGACACTCCGCCCCCACGAGGTGCCGTGCAGAAACAAAAGAGCGGTTCGCAGGTCGCGTCGCGTTTTGACGTCCACTTGTAAATGTTCCCCCCCCACCCCCCAATTTCATCTCCAGACCGCGCCAACAGCGTCCGTCACGGGACGAAGATTCCACTCGGAGACTCTGGCAGAGCGGTGTGCGACCCTGCGTGAGATAACAGCCTCATCCCTCCCGCTCCGTCCCTGCGGAAGCGGATATCACAGAGCTACCTCCAAGATCCCTCCTCTTGTTCTCCTTCTTCGAGTGACCTCTGAGTCCACATGCAGCACGGGCAGCAACTTCCCACCCGCCTGGCCGTACGAGGGTGATGCTCCGTCGCATGACAATCAAACCGATATTTTAATTCTCAAGAGCTGGGATAAAGGCAAATTAAGCGCAGAACCAGACATGATTTTAAGAAAAAAAATCCATCACATTAACTAATTACAGTCGTAACAATTTTTATTTTACCAGGTAAGGCCCACTGAGCTCTACAGCTCTTTTTGAGAAGCGACCAGGTCATCAAAAATGATAGCTCAACAAAGTGGCTTATCGTCATGTGTACATTTATAGCAGATCAAATACTCTAAACGCGTAACATTGGTTCTATATGTGGAAGGAAAAACCGGAGGACCCGGAGAAAAGTCCATGCGACCACGGAGAAAGACACAAACTGCAAATATACAGCAGCAGGTGTCAGGGTTGGGATCGAACCCATAACCTGCTCCATAGCAGGCGAGGGAGTTAACATCCCTGACTGCGTGAGGTTGGTGATTTTTCTGTTTGGGGAGTGCGGCATTCCATCGTTATTCACGCACTTGGCTATCGGCGATTCTGGATATCCATGAATCTCATCTGGAACTCCTTACTACATCGAGACAGACAGAGAGATAAAGTGATGAGAGAAAAAGTGATGAGAGATAAAGTGATGAGAGATAAAGTGATGAGAGAGAAAGCGATTAGAGAGAAAGTGATGAGAGATAAAGTGATGAGAGATAAAGTGATAAGAGATAAAGTGATCAGAGATAAAGTGATGAGAGAGAAATCGATGAGAGATAAAGTGATGAGAGATAAAGCGATGCGAGAGATACATAATTGTCTCGGATTTAATAGCTTATTTACGTATATTTCAGGTAACTGATTACCAAGGTAGGTTTTCGCAGGCCAATATCAACACCGCCTCCACCGGGACCACCGCCGCTGCCGCCCCTTGTAAGGCGACAAGGTTCCATCGCTGTGTGTGGCTGCGACGGCGGGGGCGGCCGCGAGCACATGCTGTGCAAGTTCCCTACGCCCCCCCACCGTCCCCTAACGTCTGTCACCACGGGCCCAGCGGCGCGCGCTCCCCCGCATTCCTCCACGCCGGGCGCAAGCGTCACGGCTCGCCGCACGAGTCCGAACGCGCAGCGGCCAACGCGTCTCGCAACACGGCCACCCCGGAGGGCCCTTGTGTGCCGGGCAGCGCCCCGGCCTCACCACAACGACCATCACCGTCGCCCCCCACCCCCCCTTACCTCAACCCCCCCAATCTTCCTCACCACCCAGCGCATGATCCAAGAGGTCCCTGATTGGGTAGCACCTTAGGTGGCAGACGCTGCGGGTGTCCACCATGGGCAGTCTCTCTCTCTCTGGAGCGTACGGCGAGTAATGTGCAAATCGCACGTCCAAGTTGAAGTCTGCGAGCCATGCGATGACAGCTTAATCCACGCTGGACACCGTGGGCAGTGTTCAGCGTGGGGAGGAAGGCCTCGCGTGCACAACCCGTCCGCTTGATGGGCAATAGCTATCACGGTGGCTAGGAGATGTTAACTATCTCGCCTGGTATACAGGTCTGGGATTTCATCCTGACCCTGACACCTACTGTATATTCTGAGTTTGCATGTCTCTTTCTCATCATCATCACGGTGGCTAGGAGATATTAACTACCTCGCCTGGTATACAGGAGGTCGGGGATTTCATCCCGACCCTGACACCTGCTGTATATTTGGAGTTTGTGTGTCTCTCTCTCTCCGTGGTCGCGTGGATTTTTTTTCTTTCTTCGGGTCCTCTGGTTTTTCCCTCCACATTTAAAAACATGCTTTGAGATTATTCTGATTATTTTGCTGCTATAAATGTCCAAATGATGGGCCACTTTGTTGAGCGAAAATTTGTGATGGCCAGGTCGCTTCTGAAAGAATAAGTTAATGCCTCAGTGGGCTTTGCCTGGTAGGATGGGGATGGTTCAGTGTTGTATCTCTATGTCTTTGGGCGATTTGTTTACCTTTCTTGTACTTTGCACGACTATCGTGTTTGTGTGCCGTTTGTTGCTGTAACGTGCTGACCCCGTGCCCTAGCTGGACATCTACGGAAAAGAGCTTCACAGCTCATCGGATTCCTTCTCAACTATAAATAAATAAATATTCAGATTCTACGTTTGAGACACGTTCCTCGGCACATTTGTCGTTCTGTCCCCCCCCCCCCACTGAAAATAACATCGTGGCGGCAACCGCTCCCGACAGCAGCTACCACCGTGACCCCCTGCGGCCCAGGCATGTTTGTGATCAGTAAATGAAATGCTTCAGGAAACAAAGGAAAAAAAATTGTTGAACACGTTGTAGTTGTAGAGCAACATTACCCATAAGTTTTTTGGGTTAGATTTGCGCAAATATAAATGTGCCGCCACCACCCTCTCTCCGATTACCCCAGCCCGTGTCTATGTGTAGTGGTGATACGCGCTGGGGTAGCGATCAGGTGCCAGCGCGTTGTGATTGGATGTGTGTGTGGTGACGCGCGCTGACGGTGAGGGATCAGGGGTCAGCGCGGGATCGTGGGTTGTGTGGTGTTGATTGGCTGGGTGCCGGTGACGTGCTGGTGTGGGAGTGATCGAGTGGCAGCGCGGCGTGATTGGTTGGTGAGTGGAAACACGCGTTGGGGAAAGAGGATCGTAGAGATAGCGCGTTGTGATTGGTTCACTAACAAGCGATGCTCGCATCGAGGTCCGCATCCGCTCCGTCTCCCGGGAGGAACGACTATATAAGGGGATGCGCACAGGCGCACGGGGTGAGTGTAACCAGCGAAGACGGAAGACGGGAGGAAGAGCCAGGGCCCTGCGGTACCTAGTCCCGCTGTCCTGCGAGGACCGGGACTCTGTGTAACCCAGAGGGGGAGTGTAGGGGGAGCATGCAGTGTCAGCATGCAGAGTGTGTAGCCAGGGCCTAGAGTCTACACGAGACGAGTGATATGGGTGTAGCCAGAGGCGTAAGGTCTACACGAGACGAGTCTACACGAGAAGAGTCTACACGAGACGAGTGATGTGTGTGTAGCCAGAGGCATAGAGTCTACACGAGAAGAGTCTACACGAGACGAGTGATGTGTGTGTAGCCAGAGGCATAGAGTCTACACGAGAAGAGTCTACACGAGACGAGTGATGTGTGTGTAGCCAGAGGCATAGGGTCTACACGAGAAGAGTCTACACGAGACGAGTGATGTGTGTGTAGCCAGAGGCATAGGGTCTACACGAGGCGAGTCTACACGAGACGAGTGAGACGTGTGTAGCCAGAGGCCTGGAGTCTACACGAGTTCAGTACGGGGTGTTATAAGAAGAATAGAGGTTACGAGTTGTACCGGTGTCTGGTGACCGTACGCGGAAGAATAGAGATTACACGTTGTATCGAGATAAGCGAAGATTTAATAAAAGAAGTGTGTTACCCGTCAAGGAGTTTCCTGCCGTCATTTCCAATACTTCATATGTAAGACCGAAGCAGCAGGAGGAGGATTTCTCCACAACTCTGTGGCTGTCCGCCCGATGATGCTGGTTGATGTTGTTGTTACCGGCGAAACATCACGCTGCTGGGATTGTCAATGTTGTAGTGGGTTTACTCTCCAACACACAACTGGTTCGTGTGGAACTAGTAACTAACTGACACGTTTTGTTTACGTGACAAACCCGTGCTAATTGGCTGCGTCGGGTGGCGGTGGCGGGTTTCATGGACGCGGTCTACCCCATGACTCCTCTATTGTGGAAAAAACAACGTAAGCACTTGCTACCCTGGTTGGGTTACCAATGAGCCACTCTGGGGAGGGGGCAGTGGTTCAAGGGCCGAGGAAGGATGCGAGCGACCTTGGCGAAGGTCGCTCGCTGCCACGGAGCATCGCCTCGACAGACGGCCAACGTGAAAACTCAGCATGATGATAACAACACGCACGGCAGTGGCTCACTCCTCAGAGACGGGGACGACCGGCGCTGACAACTTTCCCAAGCACTTGCGCCCCTCTACGCATTGAAAGTGCCGTCGCCCGATTAACGCCGAGCGTTTGTACACGTGGGAGGAAACTGGGAGCGCCCACGCGTGCGAGGGGGAAACGCTCAATCCCCTGACACAGACCAAACCAAATTGGGCCCGCATTTTTTTTCCTGTACTGCCTTCTCCTAGCGAGCTGGTGGGGTGGGGGGTTACACGGCACCGCGGCGCTCACGGGAAGGGGACTTTCACAACAACATCTGTGTGTGTGTGATCCGCCTACCGTCCCTCACCGCTTGCCTCCACGATGCCAGATTACAGGGCCCACGTGCGCGGCCGTCGCCATCACCGCCGCCGTCGTGGCAGTCTGCACGCCGTGGCAGTCTGCACGCCGTGGCAATGTGTACGCGAGCGAGCCTTCGTCTGGGGGCCTACAGGGGCTGCTTTCTTTGCCGTGCTGGAGCTCAAATCAGATCACGGAGGGGTCAATTACAACCACAGTTGTGTTGTTCGTAACGTACGTACGTGTGTGTGTGTACGTTGAACTTCTTTCGCACAGTACGTAGCCAACCGTGCTAATCGAGGGTGTGGGGGTGAGTGTGTATGCATATTGAACTTCTTTCGCACCGTACATAGCCAACCGTGCTAATCGGAGGTACGGGGGAAAGAACAACAAACTAAACACTCAAAGCAGTTCTAAAAAAATGAGTTTGTCACTCTCTAAAGGATGATTTAAAAATGGTAACTCCAAGTGGTCTCCTAATAAATCACGGTCCAATTGCAATTTCAGCTCCCAAAGCTCGTGGTCACTGCGCATCGTGCTCTTTCAGATGCGCTGCTTCTGCAGCCGTCTGGAACGCTCCTCCTTCCGATATTAGGAAGCCGTTGGAGCTACGCACTTTTAAATAATCGTCTAGATCGAACAAGAAAACATTCCTTCCAACTGCATTTCGTGTTTAGTGTTGTTGTGCTTTCCCTGCCCCACCTCCGATTAGCACGGTTGGCTACGTACGGTGCGAGCGAAGTTCAACATACATACGTGCGTGCTGTTCACGCAAACACACCGCGTCTCCCTCCTACCCTCCCAGCCTCTTCCACAGCACCCTCTCGCTCTCTCTCTCTCTCTTACATCTCCCTGCTCTCCTCTAACACTACAGGCTCTCACTTCGTCCGCTTAATGTCAATCTCCTCCCCTCCTATCTTCTCAGCTCTCTCTGCTCTATCATCTCTGGTTGTGCAGACCCCCTCAGCTTTGTTTCTCCTCCGTCTCCACACTCTCCCGGCTGCTCTATCTTCCCACCCCCCCTCTCTTCCCCTTCTGGGTTTTCCTGTCTCTCTCCCCACCAGCGTTTCCCCTTTCCACCTCCTGTCCCGCCCGTCCTACCGCTCACCGTCTCTCTCACTCTGACCTTCCTTATCCTCCCCTTTTCATCTCGAACCTATAACCGTCCTTGCTCTCTGCCCCGCACGTGCCCCCCCCACCTCCGCCCTGTCTGTGTCCCCCCCCCTCTGGCTTTGGGGGGTCACCTCCGGCGAGCACGGCTGGCTACGTGCTGTGCGAAAGAAGTTCAACACACATGCATACATACACACACACGCGCACGCGCGTCCTTCTCAATGGCCGTGCCACCGGCACCACACAACCGCGACGGGCACCAACAGGCGCACGGCTCCCTGGCCACTGCCGCCCGCGTCACCCCGTCCCTCTCCTCCTCCCCTCCCTCCCGCGCCAGGCCACTCACGTGAAGGCTGCCCCCCGTGTTTTGCTAAGCCATGGCAACCGCACTTGGCTCTAAAACACAGCGGCCTCCATTCACGCCGCCACCGCCGCCACCGCGGCTTAGCCAGTGGGGTGCGAACGCCTTCCAAATGCGCTTAGCACACAGCAGCGTGGGGGGCAGGGAGGTGGGGGGGTCAACATTGCGTGCAAACAGGGCCCCCCCCACCTCCAGCACCACTCCGGCACCCGGCCAGGCGTAACCGCAAAAGGAGAACGTGGCCAAGGGGGAGGTGGCGCTGGAGTTGCCATCGGCTCTCGCTCGCTGGCTCACAACCACCGCCGGTGCAATGCTCCGTTTGTTCGCTCTCTTTCAAGCGGCACTCCCACCTATCCTGATCCAACCCCCCCCCCCCCCAAGTTCTCGCCAGATTAAACAACAAATCGAGTTAAGAGCGCGACGGATTCTTTACACGCGGTCACCGGTCAACCGGCCTGAGACCATCGACTTGCCGCACCCCCAAGGACTCCGTTGACATCTCGGCTGGGCGGCTCAAACCCCCCCCCCCCCCCCCGGGATTCGAAGCCAGGATGTGTCACCGGCGCTGGCTCGAGCTTCTGGGACCTTGGAGGCGATCCCTCGATTAGATGTTGTTCAATAACACGCCTCTCAAATGCCACGTCGCGCGCGTCAACGCCCGCATGAATAAATCACGGAACGCGGGCGTGCCCGTTTACAATTTGACACGTTATTAACTATTACTACTGTAATACTACTCTTTTATATTTTACCAGGCAAGGCCCCACTGAGCTACTGTACAAAGCTCTTTTTTCAGAACCGGCGCTGGCTATCGCCGTTGATTGCTCACCAAAGTGGGCTTATCATCTTCGTCGTCGTCGTCAGCGTGGAAATCTAGAGCAGCGGCCAAATGCTCCAAAACGCGTGACGTTGATTCTAAATCTGGGGGAGGGAAAAACCGGGAGAAAAACCCACGCGACCACGGGGGGAGAGAGACACGCAAACTCCAAATATACAGCAGGCGCCGGGATCGAACCCACGACCTCCTGTATACCAGGCGAGGGAGTTCACATCTCCCAGCCACCGAGGCGCCCATATTATTATTAGGCGCACGTGAGGCTGTATTCCACACACGGCGGCGTTTGCAATTATCACGGACTTTGTGTGTCCCCATCCATACACCGCAGGCACGCGATTGAGTGAAAACAGTATCATATTTGACACCGCACGGGGGAGGCTGGCGTGGCGCGATGGTTGTCCAGCACACTGGGACCTTGCAGGCTAGAGGGGGAAGTGTTCATCCTTTCAGTTGCAAATCTACAATTTCATCACCGAAACTAAAACTCTGAGCCATCTCCCGTTAACAGCGCTGAACCAGTGGTGGGTATTCCTGATTCACATGGCGGGGGGGGGGGCGAGTCTTCCCCACAGTATGTGGTCATAACTGTATCGACCACACCCCTCACGCGCAGGGATGATGGACTGAGTTACTCCGCGCAAACGATGCATCTTCATCTCACAGGCAGCGTTCTTTCGCCCAGCAAGCTGTAGGCCCAGCAAGCTGTTGGCCCGCTGATAGGGAGCTACCCAAGGCAGCCCCAGAGGCAAAACGTGAAATCTGTAGTTCTAAAAATGTGGGCCATGATGATGATGACGACGACGCACAATGGCGTACACACACCTGTACGTACACACACCTGTACGTGCACACACCTGTACGTGCACACACCTGTACGTGCACACACCTGTCCGGTTGTGCAATTGTGTGCTCATCTGTACATCACGTGTGCACATCCTCCACGTGTGTAGCCTTGACAGACTGTTGGGGTAAGTGCTGTTAGCGAGCAGCTGTGAAGGCCGGAACGGCACACGAGGGGGTGGGTGGCCAGCACCACGCCCGGCCGCCTTTGTCTCCCCAGTGACGATGTTTACACACAACAGCGGGTACTCATTTGAGGTTGAGTCGACCTTGAGGAGGCCCAGGGTCGGTTCAAATAATCGTCGTGTGCAGGAACCAAACTCGGGTCACCGGGTTCATGGCACAGCACGCTAACCACTGTGCCACCGCTCCAAAGTTGACCTGTGGGCACCTGTGTGTGTGTGTACACCTGTGTGTACACCTGTGTGTGTGTGTACACCTGTGTGTGTGTGTACACCTGTGTGTGTGTGTACACCTGTGTGTGTGTGTACACCTGTGTGTGTGCACATTTATACACCGAGTGTACACCTGTATGTGTGTGTGTATACACCTGTGTGTGTGTACACCTGTGTGTGTGTACACCTGTGTGTATGTACACACCTGTGTGTGTGTGTGTACCTGTGTGTGTGTGTACACCTGTGTGTGTGTGTGTACACCTGTGTGTGTACACCTGTGCACACCCCCACCTCTGCCTCTGCACGTCGCTCACCGCGCCCGGCGCCTCCACGCTCAGCGTGGGCCCCAGGGCCGCTCGGCCTCCTCCCGCTCCTCCTCCCTGTGGCCCCGAGGCGGCCCCCCCGGGGCCCCCAGCGGGTGCCGCTCCCGCCGAGCTGGGCCGCGAGCGCAGCGGCGTCGCCGCGAGCAGAGCGCCCGGCTCGGCCCCGAGGCCGCTCGCCACGCTGCTGTTGGCCGGGACAGAGGCCTCGCAACCGGCGGGGCCCGCGGCCGCCGCCGGCGCGGCCTCGGGCCCCGTGCACGGGGGGCCCGCGGCCGCGGCCGCCTCCCGGCCGGCCCCTCCACCACAACCGCCGCCTCCGCCGCCCTCCGCGCCGCCGCCGCCGACCGCCGCGGTCCCGGCGGCAGCCGCAGCGACCGCCGCGGGTTTCCCGTCGAGGGAGATGTTGGTGAGGAAGGCGATGGCCGCCTGGCGACGCCGGTCGGCGACTCGCAGAGGCCTCCTGGCCGTGTCGCCCGCGCCGCGTCTCCCCCCCGGGGCGCCGCCGAGCGCCGCCGCAGCCATCGCGGCGCGCCGCGCCATCCCCCCAGAGCAGGTGGCGCTCCCACTCACATTCCCCAGTTCACATAGGCGCGGCGCGCGGGGTGGCTCCGCATTCCCCAGTTCACATAGGCGCGGCGCGAGGGGTTGCTCCGCATTCCCCAGTTCAGATAGGCGCGGCGCGCGGGGTGGCTCCGCATTCCCCAGTTCACATAGGCGCGGCGCGCGGGGTAGCTCCACATTCCCCAGGTCACATAAGCCACGGATGGGTTGGGGGTGTTAGATTTCTCAGTGCGCTTAAGCGATGGTGGGGTGCTCGATTTAGTGCGCATAAGTGCGGGATGGGAAGGACGTTAGTTTGTCTAGTTCACATAAGGGGGTTGTTCGGTATTGTATTTCATGGTGTGGATAGGCACGCGACGCGCTGGTTAGATTGTATAGTGCAGACAGCCCCGTGGTTCTCGCCCGGGGTGGGTGTCAATGTCCCAGCTGAGCTACTTGACAGCGACCTCTTCAGAAGCGACCTGGCCGTCACGAATGATGGCTCAAAGAAGCGATCTCATCACCACCATCATCATCATCACCACCATCATCACCATCATCACCATCATCACCACCATCATCATCATCACCATCATCACCACCATCATCACCATCATCATCACCACCACCATCACCACCACCATCATCATCACCATCATCACCATCGCCACCATAATCACCACCATCATCATCACCATCATCATCACCACCATCATCATCATCACCATCATCATTACCACCATCATCATCATAACCATCATCACCATCATCATCACCATCATCACCATCACCACCATTATCATCACCATCACCACCATCATCACCACCATCATCACCATCATCATTACCATCATTACCATCATCACCATCATCATCACAACCATCACCACCATCATCATTACCATCATTACCATCATCACCATCATCATCATCACCACCATCACCACCATCATCACCATCACCACCATCATCATCACCACCATCATCATCACCACCATCACCATCGTGTGGTCATTTACAGCAGCGAGACACTGAATGCGCGATGTCGATTCTAAATGTGGAACGGAGAAAACGGAGGATCCGGAGAAGCATTCACGCGACCACGGGGAGAGAGACAAGCCTCAAATACACAGCAGCAGCAGCATTGTCAGGGTCATGATCGAACCCACGACCTCCTGTACACCAGGCGAGGTAGTTAACATCTGGCCAGTGAGCTGCTTCTGGGATCGCTTCACATGACCTGCGATCGGTCACAGCAAGGGGGCAGCACTTCTCCGCGTCAGGAATTAATATTATTGGGTCTTTCGGTAAAGTCACGTAGATAGGTTCAAAGAAAATAACAAAAACGACGACGTTTCGATCACAACACAAGCGGCCGTCTTCAGGAAAAAAGACGACCGCTTGTGTTGCGATCGAAACGTCGTCGTTTTTTGTTAACTTTGTTATTTTCTTTGAACCTATCGACGCGACTTTACCGAAAGACCCAAGAATACGGAACCCGCGTTTTGTATCAATGCCGGAAACGTTACAAAAAAAACCAGAAGCTAGCAAATGGTGGGAGGCGTCTTGGGATGCAGAGTTGGCGGATCGGGCAAAGATTGGAGGCATCGTGTGAGCGACTGGTCTTGCTTGTATGTGTGTTGAACTTCTTTCACGCCGTACGTAGCCAACCGTGCTCTTCGGAGGTGTAGGGGAAGGACAACGAACTAAACATAAAAAGCACTTCTAAAGAAAGTGGTTTCTGTGCGAGTCTACGTATCTGTGTGAGTCTATGGGTCTCTGTGTAAGTCGATGCGTTTGTGTGTGAGTCTATGGGTCTCTGTGCGAGTCTATGGGTCTCTGTGCGAGTCTACGGATCTGTGTGAATCTATGGGTCTCTGTGTGAGTCTGAAGTACCGGTGAAGACGCTGGACACCCAGGTTGAGGCACACGTATATTTATTCCAGCTTGTCGGTACAGGACAACACTAGAGGGGGTAGCGGCCCCCTCACCCGGATAACTGGGGATACCCCCTAGCTAATCTCACCTATCCCCAAGTCCTCCTCTAACGGGCTAGGGGAGGCTAACTGGCCCGACACTGGTGAGACGGGCTACGGTCTCCGGAGTCCCAGGGTCTAACCCTGGTTCACGGAACCACGCCTCTGGCTCGATCCTCTGCAGCCCTGACAAGGGCGGCGTCGAGGGGAGTCCAGGGCTCTAGCTAGAGGATCTTCACTCTTCCTCCTTCGTTCCCAGACTGAGCCCCGAGCTCTCTCTGTCCTCCCCCTTTATACCCCTCACCAGGATCCCAACCCCCCAGGCTGCCTGACGCGGACGTCGTTGCGGGCACCCCCCCCCCCCGTGTACTCCCGTAACTCCGCCCACTGTGTTTGTTACCCATTGGATCGTATGCACTTACAGCCCTCCCGTAACAGCCCTACATCACCCCCCCCATTACAGCTCGCAGCCGTCCCGGCTGCAACAATTCCAAATAAAGGAACATTTAGCCCTCGACCCCGTGTGTGCCTCATTTTTTTCAACAAAATGCAAATTGAAGAACAACAACCATACCCCCGAAAGGAATGTCCGACGCACCCCCCCCCCCCGCATAAATACGAAATCCGTAAAAGCACGTATATACAACTAGCCAGGAACTCCCCCCAGCACACACAGCACACCCACGACACACAACGCACCCACAACACACACACCGCGCCCACACAACACAACACACACAGTGTGCAAGGAGCACACCACCGACGCAGCATACAGTAACCATGACACGTGAAGGAAAATAAATAAAAAAAAGTTTTTTTTTTTTCTTCTTTTTCTTCCTGCTGTATATTATAAGAGTCTGCGCATTTTAGCGCGCGTCCTTGCCGCAGGCCCGTCACACGGGGCAACCCCGGACGGCGGACCATCCGGTGGCGGCTGTCCCATTCGAGGTGAGGTCGCGATTGAAGTCGCGCGACTGTCGGCATCACCTGTGTGGGTTCCAGGGCGTGAGCCCGTCATTCCCGGTGCACCTGTGGGTGGGACAGCCGGCAACACATCAGGCGAGAGCAGCGACGGACCCTCCGAGTCGGTCGACCCCCCACATGCTTGGCCTCGCGTGCGTGGCGTGGGCCCCCGCACCGCAACAAACGGCTTCAGCCTAGAGGGGTGTACAAACCACCGGCGCCTCCCCCATTGGATTCGAACGCACTGAGGCCTCAAAACCTCAACAACCTCGACGGGGCCCCGCCACGGGCGTACGAGTTTAGAGGAGGTCGCGAGTGGTACCTGGGGACAGTGCAGCCATGCCCTGTCCCCCGGCTTCCACTGCAGCACGTGCGCGCGAGCCAGTCTGAGGCGCTCGTTCGCCTTCTGACGCCTGTCAGAATTTAGCCTCGCCGCATCCCGCGCCTCAGTCAGTTTGTCAAGGTTAAATTTAACGTGATCGTCCAATTTAGATTTGCCCAGCGGCACGGGGATCTGCAGCTGTGCCCGAACAGGTGGGTCGGGTTCGCGGCCATACATAAGAAAGAAAGGTGAAAACCCCGTCGCAGCATGGGGAGCCAATCTGTATGCCGCTAGAACCCCTTGAATTTGTAAGTCCCAATCAGCCTGTGAGTCCGAAACTTGCTGCGACAACATAGACGTGATGGTGCGATGCAGACGCTCGACCATCCCGTCCGTTTGCGGGTGATAGGGAGAGGTTCGAATTTTTTTCGTTCCTAGGAGATCACAGACTTGTTTTAGGAGTTTCCCCGAAAAATTTCTACCCTGGTCGGTCAACAACCGCTCCGGGGCACCTTTGTCCATGACATAACCTTGGACAAAGGCGTCGACGATGGCTGCTGCCGACTGATTCGCCAGGGGCCAGGCCATAGGCCAGCGCGTAAAATATTCGACCCCAGTAAGCAAATATTTATTTCCCCTGGAGGTGGCGGGGAATGGCCCCAGAATGTCCAGTGCGACCAGTTCATTTATTCTGGAGACCTGGATGGATTGCAAGGGCGGGTTCGACTCCCGTGCCGGTGGTTTGCGCTGCGCACACTGAGGGCATGCCGCCAACAGATCAGCGACATCCCTTGTCATACCCGGCCAAAAAAAATTCAGCTGGAGCAAGGCGAGTGTTTTCTGGGTACCTAGGTGGAGGAGGCGCTCATGAGCAGCCCACACCACCTTACCCCGTAGGCCAGAAGGGACCACCAGCCGGTGACGCTGGGATTTCCCGTCCCAATGCATAAGCAAGCCCGCATGGGTTTCCCATGCGTCGGCATGACCCGTCACACGCCCCCTCTCCCCGGCGCGACGACGCAACGCGAGGAGGGAGGCATCCTCCAACTGGAGGCGCCCCCATTCATCAACGGGCAATCCAAGCAGGGAATCTCTCCCCTGTTCGGCGATATCAATGGGGACTACCGTTTCATCGTCGGCGGCCGCCGCCAGGACCGGAACCATCATGTCCCCTACTGGCTTGCAACGCCCCGACCCCAGGAGGCATGCGCATTCGGAGGCGGTTGGCATCCGCGACAGAGCGTCAGCGTTGGTGTGGCGAACGCCCTTACGATAAGTGGTTTCAAAACTGAAATCCTGGAGGACCTCCAACCATCGGGACAATTGTCCCGATGGCTGTTGAACCTTCAGGGCGTACTGCAGTGCCGCATGATCTGTGCGGACGGTGAAATGCCGACCGTACAGATATGGGCGATACTGTTGGATGAAATAGACGATTGCCAACAGTTCCCTACGGGTGACACAATATCTTTGCTCCGTTGGAGACAACACCCGACTGCCGTACGCGACCACCCGTTCCACGCCGTCAACCACCTGGGAAAGCACGCCTCCAATACCTGTGTTGCTCGCGTCGGTGTCGAGCAAAAACGGCCTCGAAAAATCTGGGTAAATCAAGGGAGGAGCCTTCACCAGCGCGTCCCGAAGGGAGCAGAAAGCGGCTTCCTCATCCTGACCCCAGTGGAACCGGACCCCTTTTGATGTTAACGCGTGTAGGGGTTTTGCAATCGTTGCAAAATTAGCGACGAAGCGTCGGTAATATGATGCGAAGCCAATAAAACTCCTGACCTCTCCCACCGTGGTGGGAGTCGGCCAGGAGCTGACACACTGCGTTTTGGCGGGATCGGTAGCAATACCCGAGCGCCCTACGATGTGCCCCAGATAACGCACCGACTCGCGTAACAAATGGCATTTCTGGGGCTTAAATTTCAAATTAGCAGCCCGCATCTTTAGGAAAACCGCCCGCAACCTCTGGAGATGTTCGTCAAAAGTTTTACCAAAGACAATAACGTCATCCAAATAAATCAGGCACGACTCCCATTGCAATCCAGCCAAAACCAATTCCATCAATCGCTGGAAAGTTGCCGGCGCTGAGTGTAAGCCCATCGGCAACCGGTTGAATTGGAACAGGCCGTGCGGTGTACGGAAAGCAGTTTTAGGCTTAGAATCATCGTCCAGAGGAAGCTGCCAGAATCCCGAAAGTAAATCTAGTGTGGAGAAGAATCGCGCTCCCGCCAAGGCGTCCAGCGATTCGTCCATCCGTGGGAGCGGGTATGCGTCGGCAACCGAAATTTTATTAAGGCGCCGAAAATCCACGCAAAACCGCAACGAGCCGTCCTGTTTTTTAACCAGGACGATCGGCGCTCCCCAAGGGCTGGTGGAGGGAGAAATGATGTCGGCGGCTAACATGTCATCAACAGCCGATTTGACATGGTCCTTTTCGGCGGGACTTAACCGAAACGGATTTTGGCGAATTGGCGGGCTGTCACCCGTGTCAATATGGTGACGCAGCAGGTGAGTGCAACCCAAATCATATTTATCTCGACTGAAAACGTCGGAAAATTCCCTCAGTAGCGTTCTAAGCTGTTGGCGCTCTGAATTTGTCAGGTCCGTCGATCCCGCACAAAGCGCGTCGATCCACCCTTCATCGCTGTCTGAATGTGGGAGCATCCGGGAAGCAGTGCCAACGTGGTTCGCGACAGGTTCCTCGCAGGGCACTGGCGTCGCGTGAGCGAGCACCGTCCCTTGAGGAACCACCACCGTCTGCGATCCCACATTGAGGACCGCGATGAAAGGGTCCCCGTCCCCTCTTACGACGGTCTGGGCCGGAATCAAATGAGGCCCATTAACCCCGGCCCTAGACGGTCCCAGCAAAACACCCTGATCCCCTATGCCCTTAGCGAAGGGCTTACGAAGTTTCAGAGGCACTAGCATTTGAGCTCCCGGCGGCACACGAACAGTTTTAACGACGAACGCCGGTACCGTCGCGAACGCCGACCGAGCCGCCGCAGGGGATGGCAGGAACGCCATGCGCCGCCCCGATGGAAGCTCAATGCATCCTTGGTCGATCAAAATACGAATGGGCATTTTACCTAAGAAATCCGTCCCCAGCAGGCACGGAACCGCCAGCGAGGAGGAAACGAAAATCGGCCCCGACAATTTGATGTCCCCAATAGAAATTTGCGCTCGAATCTGTCCCATGATGCCGAGAGAGCCCCCGTTAGCGGCATAGAATGGGACGTTAACCGGCAGTAAAGGCCGGCTTTGTACGGGCAGAATATTGTAAATTAATTCCGAAATGATTGTCGCCGATGCCCCCGTATCGACCAAGATGCGTACTTCTACCCCGTCAATGTGTCCGACCACGGCCGACGACCCTGACGACGCGGCTACCACGCGATGGGCCAACACGGACCACTGTTTGGGCTCGATTTGAGTCCCCGCAGTGATCCGCGTTGGCCCCTCGCAACGCGACATCGGCCCCCCGTTTGTTGTGGTGCGAGAGCGTGCAACGGGTAGGTGCTTTGGCCAAACATGTGTGGTGCCGCGACTCGCCGGGTCATGTTGCTGGAGCTTGGGAGGAGGAGGCCCGGCGTCCCGTCGAGGCGTCGTCCCGCGCTGTCGAGGAGAGCGGCACCCCGAGGCGACGTGGCCCCGGACGCCGCAGTTGAAACACCGCGGGAGCCCCGGTGGAGACGACGGGCGGTTGAAACGGCTTGACCCGTCCCGGGCCGACCGTACTTCTTGCGCCTGTTGCCGTCGATGGTCGACGGCGAAGAGCTCCTCCGTCGGAAGGGTGGCTGCAGCCACCGCACGCCCTGCCGATGCCCTGCTGGCTTTCCGCCGCAGGGACAGAAGGTTGGCGTGAAGGAGGCGCGCCGCCTGAAGAGAGGTCATCTCGGCGTCCTCCTGTGCGACGACAGCGATGTCCAGGTCGTCTGCCAGGAGGAGTATTTTCTCCGTGACCATCGCGTCCACGCCATCGTCGTCCATACGGGGAAAAGCCGTCTTAGCCAGCGCTAGGAGGCTCGTCCTGTATGCCAGGGGCGACTCCTTCTCACCCCGCTTGCGCTCGTAGAACTGCTCTCTGCATTCCGCTGAAGGTCCATAGACCCCGGCCAGCAGTTGTAGTGCCTTCGGCAGAGTAGACCGCTTCTCTTTCGGCGCCGATGTGAGGGCGGCGAGCGCGTCTGCGTCGAGGAGCGCCGGCAGCGCGCAGAGGGCTTCATCGTCGGACCACCTTGCCATTTCTTGGTGGGCGATGAAGCGTCGCTGGAAGCCGCCCCAGTCGCCCTCTGCACCAACAAATTCTTTCAGCGGAGGCAGCCGTTGTTGCAGCGCAGCGTTCGCCTTGGAAGTCTGTAGGCTGCTATCCCCGGGACTCGGCTGTGCGTCGGCGCGAATGGCAGATGGAATCGCCTGTCGCGGATGTGATGACGCTCCCTCCGCTGGAGATGACGCAGCTGTCCCAGCGAGAGCGGTGTCGGACCCAAGGTTGAGCCCGGCCACGCCCTCCGCAGCTGCCGTGACGATGGCGGGAAATTCAAAGTTGGAGTCTTCAGAAATGGCGGGAAGGCGCTCAGGTCGACGACTCCCCTCGCCCCGTGGTGGACCACCAGCCCCCAGCCGCGTGATGTTTTCCAGCGTGGCGGCAGCGGCGTACAGTAGCTCCGCCAGTCTCTCGTGAGCCAGCCGTAGCGCGTCTGGCTGCGGCCCCTCTTCATGCCGATGCCCCGGTAGGAACGCGTCGGCCCCCGGCTGCGCCATGTCTTGGTGAGCCGCCTCGGGCTCAACGACTTCAGCAGTGTCCTCCTCCGGTACTCTGGCTCGAGCTGTCTGACGTGTTTCCATGTCCGTAGTACTTCTGACACCAGATGAAGTACCGGTGAAGACGCTGGACACCCAGGTTGAGGCACACGTATATTTATTCCAGCTTGTCGGTACAGGACAACACTAGAGGGGGTAGCGGCCCCCTCACCCGGATAACTGGGGATACCCCCTAGCTAATCTCACCTATCCCCAAGTCCTCCTCTAACGGGCTAGGGGAGGCTAACTGGCCCGACACTGGTGAGACGGGCTACGGTCTCCGGAGTCCCAGGGTCTAACCCTGGTTCACGGAACCACGCCTCTGGCTCGATCCTCTGCAGCCCTGACAAGGGCGGCGTCGAGGGGAGTCCAGGGCTCTAGCTAGAGGATCTTCACTCTTCCTCCTTCGTTCCCAGACTGAGCCCCGAGCTCTCTCTGTCCTCCCCCTTTATACCCCTCACCAGGATCCCAACCCCCCCAGGCTGCCTGACGCGGACGTCGTTGCGGGCACCCCCCCCCCGTGTACTCCCGTAACTCCGCCCACTGTGTTTGTTACCCATTGGATCGTATGCACTTACAGCCCTCCCGTAACAGCCCTACAAGTCTATGGGTCTTTGTGTGAGTCTATGGGTCTTTGTGTGAGTCTATGGGTCTCTGTGTAAGTATATGGGTCTCCGTGTGAGTCTATGGGTCTCTGTGTGAGTCTATGGGTCTCTGTGTCAGTCGATGCGTCTGTGTGAGTCTACGGATCTCCGTGTGAGTCTGTGGGTTTCTGTGTGAGTCTATGTATGTTGAACTTCTTTCGCACCGTACGTAGCCAACCGTGCTAATTGGATGTGCGGGGTGATTGACAATCAATGGAGGAGGGATTGAAGGGGTGTTTGTGAATGCTACAGCCCGCGTCACTGTGTGTGTTTATATCAGAATATTGATAGTGGAGGAATCCGATGAGCTATGAAGCTCATCTTTCACAGATGCCCAGTAGGGGCACGCACGGGGTAAGAGGCGTCGCGTGAGATCGGCACAGGCAGCGGGTCTCACAGCCTCGCAGCCGTGTGGGACAGATTCTCCCCTCGCCCGCGTCCGGGAACTTCGCTGTTCCACGTGTTAACAACAACAACAGTAGCCGCCATTCGCCACTAAGTATAGGTGACGTCACCACGACGCTTGTGCCAGGCTGTGTGCACGTTGAGGCCACGTGAAGTGTCGAACGCCCGCCGGCAGGTCACGGGGCAGACCCAGGTGCCAGGGGTCGACTGACTGAGATGACCGAGATGACTGAGATGAGTGGCCGATGCACCACCTGTGGCCCCTACCTTGCCCACGTGTCAACCCTCACACGCGCGAGAGAGAGATGATTGGACGGTCACCCCCACGGGAACGAGTGCCGAATCTGTCGAGGTCCTCAAAGGTTGTGAATAAATAAATATGACTATTGAGACTAAACATTAAATGTATATTAAACTAAATATATATGAAAACTATATATTGTGTATTAAAACTATATTATATTAAAACGATGTATATTTTAATATATAGTATATATAATTAAATATATATTATATATTACAACTAGATATTTTATAAAGATATATATTATATATATCTAATTAAATATATATTAATACACTCTACCGGGATGAATATTAAATATATATATTAAAACTATATATAAATATTATAAATATTATATTTATATACATTATATACTAATTTTTTTTTTAAGTTATATATATTAAAACTATTAAAACTAAAATATCAATATACTCTCCCAGGATGACTATTAAAACTAAATGTTTTACTAGTTTTGTTTAGCAGGTAAGGCCCCACCACAGAGCTGCAATGTGGCTGGCTGTCACAAATGATGACGCTGGCGATCACAAATGATGGCTCAACGAAGTGGCTTATCATCATCACCATCATCCCGCGGTAATGTCTCGCAGCAGCCAAACGACTCGAAACGCGTGACGTTGATTCTAAATACGGAAGGGAAAAACCGGAGGACCCGGAGAAAATTCCACGCGACCACGGGGGGAGAGAGAGAGAGACACGCCAACTCCAAATATACAGCAGCAGGCGTCAGGGTCTGGATCGAACTCACGACTTCCTGTATACCGGGCGAGGTAGTAAACATCTCCTGGCCACCGTGGCGTAAGGGCAGCAATCGTCGGCACCTGCTGTGAAAGCGTGGTCGGGACCCTCCTGAAAAAGGGGCTCTTCTGGGTGAACGAGCGGAATACTACTTATAATATCTATGGGACCCTTTTTTCTTCACTACCGGTATCAAGATGATGAAATAATAATATGCTTTATTACCCATTCCGGCAAGAATACAGGGGGCGTTAAGACGTGCGAACGCCAAAACAGACGCACTTATTGCAAGGGACCGAGTCTGAGTTAACCGCACACACACACGCACACACACGCACATACACACGCACGCACACACACGCACATACACACACACGAACACACACGAACGCACACACACGCACACACACGCACGTCACGCTCGTGGTAACATGCAAACGAACGATAAACCGCACGCGCGCTCTCCTTGAAACCGATCGGCCTACAACAATGCACGCGTTTACCAAAGAGTGGTTGCTTGCCGGTATTTATGTATGCATGCATGTTTTGCCACGAGCATGTGTGGTCAATGCACACTTTATGCCTGTGTAGGGCTGTTACAGAGAGCCCGTTATGCATGGCAGCCTATGGTAAACAAGCACAGTGGGCGGGGCTACGTCAGTGCACGGGCAGGTGCCCTCTACGACGTCCGCGCTTCGGACGTTACGATCCCCCGGGGCCCCACCCCTCAGGGAGGGGGGTGTATAAAAGGGGAATGTATCGGGGGGCTCGGGAGTGATGTTTAGCTAAAGAAGAGGAGGCGGAAGACGTCTGAGATAGAGCCCTGGACTCCCCCTGGTACGCCGTCCTTATCAGGACCGCGCAGGCTCGAGCCAGTGGCGTGGTACCAGAGCCAGAGCCAGTGCTGGTCTGGACTCTGGGTACCGGGCCCGACTGACCAGTGTCGGGCCAAGATAGCCTCCCCTAGCCCATTAGTGGAGGACTCAGAGGCAGGCTAAGGTTAGCCTAGAGGTGTGTCCTCAGATAGACGGGTGAGGGGGCCGATACCCCCTCAATTGTGTATGTCACAAAGTTGGTATTCAAATAAACAAGTGTGCCTCCAACTCCGGTGTCAACGAGTCATAAGCATTACTACATCTGGCGTCAGAAGTGAAACAAAGTACGAACATGGATACACGCCGGACGACTCGAGTCGGAGTACCAGGAGCGGAGGACACCGCTGCAGTTGGAGAGCCCGAGACGGCTGAAGATGCCATCGAGCAGCCGGGGCTGGGTGCATCCACGCCACAGCAGCTGGAGGAAGGGGAGCCGTCGACGGAGGGGCTGAGGCAGGCGCACGCGAAGCTGGCCGAGCTGCTGTACGCCGCAGCCGCCATGCTCGATAACATCACACGGCTGGGGGCTGCGGGACCGCCACGAGGCGACAGCAGCCAACGACCACAGCGCCTTCCCGCCATTTCAACGGAGCAACATTTTGAAACTCCCGCCATCGCCGCAGCTGCTGTTGAGGGCGTGGCCGCTCTAAGCATCGCGTCCAACGGCGGGAGTACAGTACCTGCCGCGTCACCACGGGTGCGACCGGCGATGCCATCGCTGCTTCGGGCCGACGCTGAGTCGAGTGAGGGAGGCGAGGGAGCGCGATCGTCCTCTGCAGCCGCTGCCTTACATCAGCGACTGCCGCCGCTCAAAGAATTTGTGGGCGAGGAGGGCGACTGGGGCGGCTTCCAGCGGCGCTTCCTCGCTCACCAGGAGATGGCACAGTGGACAGACGCCGAGGCTCTCCGAGCACTGCCAGCACTCCTCGACAGCGACGCCCTCGCCACACTAACATCGGCAACGAAGGAGAGGCGTTCCACGCTGCGGAAGGCGATGCAAGTGCTGTCCGCTGTGTATGGGCCACCATCGGACTGTCGTCAACTCTTTTACGATCGCCAGCGGGGGACGAAGGAGTCGCCCCTGGCGTACCGTACAAGCCTCCTGGCGCTGGCAAAGGAAGCCTTTCCACGAATGGACGACGAGGGGATCGACGCCATGGTGACAGAAAAGATACTTTTGCTGGCGGACGACTTAGACATCGTCATTGTCGCACAGGACGATGCAGAAATGTGCTCCCTCCAAGCGGCCCGTCTCCTCCACGCAAACCTGTCCTCTCAACGACGGAAGGCCAGCAAGGCGGCGAGCGGGCGCGCCGTCGCTGCGGCCACCCTCCCGGCGGAAGAGGTTTGCGCCATCAACCATCGACGGCAGCACGGAGCGGGAGCGCGGGGGGACCGGGCCGGTTCAAGCCATCTACAACGTCCATCGTCGCCACCAGCGCTTCCACGCTGCTACAACTGCGGCATCCGGGGCCACGTCGCCTCGGGGTGCCGCTCTCCTCGGCAGCGCGGGACGACACCTCAACGGGACGCCGGCCCTCGTCACAAGCTCCACCATCATAATCCGGCGAGTCGCGGCACCCCTCACGTTTGGCCCACGCACACGCCCGTCGCACACTTAAACACCGCAGCGAAGGGGGGGCCAATATCGCGTACCATGGCACCAACACGCACCGCTCTGGGTACTCACATTGAACCCAGCCAGTGGTCCGTGTTGGCCCATCGGGTTGTAGCCGCGTCGTCGGGGTCGTCGGCCGTTGTGGGTCACATCGATGGGGTGGAGGTTCGCATCTTGGTCGATACAGGAGCATCGGCGACCATTATTTCGGAGTTGATTTATAACATTCTCCCTGCCCAGAGCCGTCCTTTGATGCCTGTTAATGTGCCATTCTTTGCTGCTAACGGGGGTTCACTTGGCATCATCGGACAAATTCGAGCCCAAATTTGTGTCGGGGATATTAAATTATCTGGGCCGATTTTTGTTTCCTCCTCGCTGGCGGTTCCGTGCCTGCTGGGGACGGATTTCCTGGCCAAAATGCCGATTAGGATATTAATCGACCAGGGATGCATTGAGCTCCCATCGGGCCGACGCATGGCGTTTTTGCCATCCCCCGCTACGAGCCGGACGGCGTTCGCGACGGTGCCGGCGTTCGTAGATAGAACGGTGCGCGTTCCTCCGGGGGCGCAAATGTTAATTCCTTTGAGACTTCGGCGGCCCTTCGCTAGGGGCATTGGGGCTCAAGGGGTTTTGCTGGGACCGTCTAGGGCCGGGGTCAGTGGACCTAATTTACTCCCGGCCCAGACCATAGTGAGAGGGGATGGAGAACCCTTCATCGCGGTCCTCAATGTGGGCTCGCAGACGGTGGTGGTCCCACAGGGGACCGTGCTTGCTCACGCAACGCCGGTGCCCTGTGAGGAACCCGTCGCGAGTCATGTCGGCGCTGCCCCTGCACCGCGACCACATTCAGACAGCGATGAAGGGTGGCTCGAGGCGCTTTGCGCGGGATCGACGGACCTGTCAAATTTAGAGCGCCAACGTCTTAAGACACTACTGAGGGAATTTTCCGACGTTTTCAGTCGGGATAAATACGATTTGGGCTGCACTCATCTGCTGCGTCACCATATTGATACGGGTGACAGCGCGCCAATACGCCAAAATCCTTTTCGGTTGAGTCCCGCCGAAAAGGACCATGTCAAATCGGCTGTTGATGACATGCTAGCCGCCGACATAATTTCTCCCTCCAACAGCCCTTGGGGAGCGCCGATCGTCCTGGTTAAGAAGCAGGACGGTTCGTTGCGGTTTTGCGTTGACTTTCGGCGCCTTAATAAAATTACGGTTGCCGACGCATACCCGCTCCCACGGATGGACGAATCGCTTGACGCCTTGGCGGGAGCGCGATTCTTCTCCACATTGGACTTACTTTCGGGATTCTGGCAGCTTCCTCTGGACGATGATTCAAAGCCTAAAACTGCTTTCCGTACTCCGCACGGCCTGTTTCAATTCAACCGGTTGCCGATGGGCTTACACTCAGCGCCGGCAACTTTCCAGCGGTTGATGGAATTGGTTTTGGCTGGATTGCAATGGGAGTCGTGCCTGATTTATTTGGATGACGTCATTGTCTTTGGCAAAACTTTTGAGGAACATCTCCAGAGGTTGCGGGCGGTTTTCCTAAAGATGCGGGCTGCTAATTTGAAATTTAAGCCCCAAAAATGCCATTTGTTACGCGAGTCGGTGCGTTATTTGGGGCACATCGTGGGGCGCTCAGGTATTTCTACCGATCCCGCCAAAACGCAGTGTGTAAGCTCCTGGCCGACTCCCACCTCAGTGGGAGAGGTTAGGAGTTTTATTGGGTTTGCGTCGTATTATAGACGCTTCGTCGCTAATTTTGCGACTATCGCCAAACCCCTACATGCTTTAACATCTAAAGGGGTTCGGTTTTGCTGGGGTCAGGAGGAGGAGGCTGCTTTTTGCTCCCTTCGGGATGCTTTGGTAAACGCTCCTCCCCTGATTTACCCTGATTTTTCAAAACCGTTCTTGCTCGACACCGATGCGAGCAACACGGGTATTGGGGGCGTGCTCTCCCAGGTGGTTGACGGCGTGGAACATGTGGTTGCGTACGGCAGTCGGGTGTTGTCTCCAGCGGAGCAACGGTATTGTGTCACCCGTAGGGAACTGTTGGCAATTGTCCATTTCGTCCAACAGTATCGCCCATATCTGTACGGTCGGCATTTCACCGTCCGCACAGATCATGCGGCACTGCAGTACGCCCTGAGGGTTCAACAGCCATCGGGACAATTGTCCCGATGGTTGGAGGTCCTCCAGGATTACGATTTCCAAACCACATACCGTAAGGGCGTTCGCCACACCAACGCGGACGCTCTGTCACGCTTGCCAACCACCTCCGAGTGTGCATGCCTCCTGGGGTCTGGACGTTGCAGGCCTCCAGGGGACACATCGGTACCTGTCTTGGCGGCCGCCAACGACGACGATGCAATGGTTCCTAATTCGATCGAACAACAGGGCAAAGATTCCCTGTTGGGGTTGCCCGTCATTGAATGGGGGCGCCTCCAGATGGAGGATGTCTCCCTCCTCGGGTGGCGACGTCGCGTTGGCGGTGCGGCGGGGGGAAAAAGAGGTGGTTCCGACGCATGGGAAATGTGCCAAGGTCTGCTAATGCATTGGGACGGGAAGTCACGTCGACATCGGCTGGTTGTCCCTACTGGGTTGCGGGGTAGGGTGGTATGGGCCGCTCATGAGCGCCTCCTACACCTGGGGACCCAAAAGACTCTCGCCTTGCTGCAACTTGATTTTTACTGGCCTGGCATGACGAGGGATGTGGGGGATTTGTTGGGATCGTGCCCTCAATGTGCACAACGCAAACCGCCGGCACGGGAGTCTAACCCGCCCTTGCAATCGATCAAAGTGTCCAGGATAAACGAGCTGGTCGCTCTGGACATTTTGGGACCATTCCCCGCCACCCCCAGAGGGAATAGATATTTGTTGACGGGTGTCGAGTATTTTACACGCTGGCCTATGGCCTGGCCTTTGGCCAACCAGTCGGCAGCAGCCATCGTGGAGGCCTTTGTTCAGGGTTATGTCCTGGACAAAGGTGCTCCGGAGAGGCTGCTGACCGACCAGGGCAGAAATTTTTCCGGTAAACTACTCAGACAAGTCTGCGATCTCCTGGGCACAAAGAAAATTCGGACCTCCCCATATCACCCACAAACTGACGGGATGGTCGAACGTTTGCATCGCACCATCTCGTCCATGTTATCACAACAAGTTTCGGACTCGCAAACGGATTGGGACCTACAAATTCAGGGGGTCTTGGCGGCGTACCGGATGGCACCCCATGCGGCTACGGGGTTTTCTCCCTTTTACCTCATGTACGGCCGAGAACCAGACCCGCCTGTTCGTGCCCAGTTGCGGATCCCCGTGCCGCAGGGAAAAACTAATCTGGCTGACCACGTTAAATTTAATCTGGACAAATTGACCGAGGCACGGGATGCTGCAATGCAAAACTCTGACCTCCGTCAGAAGGCAAATGAGCGCCTCAGATTGAGTCGAGCGCACATGCTGCAGTGGAAGCCGGGGGACAAGGCATGGTTGCACTGCCCCCAGGTGCCACTGGCAACCTCCTCTAAGCTTGTGCGGCCGTGGCGGGGCCCTGTGGAAGTGGTGGAGGTGTTACGTCCGCAGTGCGTGCGCATCAAGTGGGGGAAGCGGCGATGGTTCGTGCACCCCTCCAGATTAAAACCCTTCGCTGCGGTACACAACCCCACTTCACACGCGCGTGGCCAAACATGTGGGGGGTCGGCCGACTTGCTGGGTCCGTCTCTGTCGCTCTCACCTAATGCCTTGCCGGCTGTGCCACCTTCAGGAGCATCAGGAGTGACGGGCTCACGCCCGATCACCCCTCCTGCGGATACCGAGGGTCACGCGGAGTCAGAGGAATGCTCACCTCAAGACGGACAGTCGCCACCTGATGGTCCGCCACGCGGGGTTACCCCGTGTGAGGGGCCCGCTGCAAGGACGCGCGCTAAAATGCGCAAACTGTTGTGAGGCCGGAAAATGTGTACATAGCTGTTGTGTTTATTGGCTGTTGTGTGGATGGTGTGTTTCCCGCTCCTCGGATGTACATATGTTGGGTTCACCGTTTGTTGTGTGTGCGGGGTGGGTTCCCTGCTGGTTGTATATAAGCTGTTTTTTTTACGGAATTCGTATTTATTCGGGGGGGTGCGACGGGTTGTTTCTCATCTTGTTGTTGTGTCTTGTTCTGGTTCCTGTTATGGTTCAAAAATAGTGAGGCACACGTCAGGGGGTGAAGGCACCTTTATTGTCAAATTTTGTATGTTGGCAGCCGGGACGGCTGCATGCTATGTGGGGGGGAGTGATGTAGGGCTGTTACAGAGAGCCCGTTATGCATGGCAGCCTATGGTAAACAAGCACAGTGGGCGGGGCTACGTCAGTGCACGGGCAGGTGCCCTCTACGACGTCCGCGCTTCGGACGTTACGATCCCCCGGGGCCCCACCCCTCAGGGAGGGGGGTGTATAAAAGGGGAATGTATCGGGGGGCTCGGGAGTGATGTTTAGCTAAAGAAGAGGAGGCGGAAGACGTCTGAGATAGAGCCCTGGACTCCCCCTGGTACGCCGTCCTTATCAGGACCGCGCAGGCTCGAGCCAGTGGCGTGGTACCAGAGCCAGAGCCAGTGCTGGTCTGGACTCTGGGTACCGGGCCCGACTGACCAGTGTCGGGCCAAGATAGCCTCCCCTAGCCCATTAGTGGAGGACTCAGAGGCAGGCTAAGGTTAGCCTAGAGGTGTGTCCTCAGATAGACGGGTGAGGGGGCCGATACCCCCTCAATTGTGTATGTCACAAAGTTGGTATTCAAATAAACAAGTGTGCCTCCAACTCCGGTGTCAACGAGTCATAAGCATTACTACACCTGTAAACGGTGTCTCTGGTGTTTGAACATCTTGCTGGGAAAGGGTGAAGCTCATTCGGTTTTTTTTGTCATCATCAAGCGGAATAATAAAAACGATCAAAGTTATAAATGTCCCAGAATTTTTTTTTACAACCGGAGTCACGCGCAACGACAGCGGGAACCTCGCGGGGAGATCAACCTCGGCGGACGAAGAGGAACGTGGAGATTCAGCTTCGTGGCGGTGTACAACTTGCGATCCCACTGCATCAGCGCTGAAGAGTTGTGGCTGAAGCGTTGCGCTGAAGCGTTGTGCTCGTGGGCTCACGATGTCGATCCCCCGCTGTACGGTGTTAAAGAAGTTCAACATACATACATACACACACATTTCCCCACCCACTCACCCACTCAAACAAAGATCCCCCGTATAGCCTGTAACAGACTGTTGGGGCAAGTGCTGTTAGCGAGCACCTATGAAGGCCAGAACGGCGCACGAGGGGATGGGTGGCCAGCACCACGCCCGGCCGCCTTTGTCTCCCCAGTGGCGATGCCCACACATCACACCAGGTACTCATTTGAGGCTGAGTCGACCTTGGGGAGGCCCAGGACCGGTTCTGATGATTGTCACTGATTTTGGCCGTGAGCGGGAATCGAACTCGGGTCGCTCCCCACTCACCCACTCACCCACACACTCATCCACACACTCACCCACTCACTCACCCACACACTCACCCACACACTCACTCAGCCACTCACCCACCCACCCACTCACCCACACACTCACCCACTCACTCCTGCACCTCCGATTAGCACGGTTGGCTACATACGGTTCGAAAGAAATTCAACATACATACATCACGATACACTACACTATACACTACACTATACACTACAGTGCACTAAACTACTATACACTAATATACACGACACCGCTATACTCAATTGAAAACTAATTTCTTTAGAACTGCTTTCAGAGTTTAGTGTTGTTGTCCTTATCCCCACGCCTCCGATTAGCGTGTTTGGCTATGTACGGTGCGAAATAAGTCCAACATACAACATACGTACAACATACGTACAACATAAGTACAACATACGTACAACATACGTACAACATACGTACGACACGGCAACACTCCACGCCGCTTCGTTGGGGTAGCGGGCAGAGGTGGGGGTTTGAAATAAAAACTCGTCCAAGCCACGTAATATTCACTCTCTTGCACGGCAAACTTTTACAAAACATTTCCACGGGTACATGGTAACGCGCCCGAACCTCGGGTTCGCGACGGCCGGCGTTCCGTCGGGCGCGGCAGAAGCTCCAGCGGGCGTGAGAGAGGCGCCGTCGCATTTCCTTCGGGGGAACCGAGAGTTAAATATTGTCGAGCAGTTTGCCGCTGCTGCGGCTGCTGTCAACGTCGTTTGTTTGGCAAAATTCGAGACGGCAATGAAAGGCAATGGGGCGTGAAAGTCCGTTGACGATTTCGTGCGGAGATGCCAACTCCCTCCCCAACGACCGCCCACCACCACAACCCAAGCTCCCACACCTTTTTTTTTACTTTTACTTTTTGTTGTTGTTTGTTTATTGCTGCTGCTGCTTTTCCGCTTGTCAATAAATACAAATTAGGTATGAAAAATATACACCATCAAACACGAGATAGCCGCCGGAACGGGGGGGTGGGGGGGAAGGGGGCGTGCGCGGGCAACACGCGGGCTGCCCATGTGCGGGCAACATGCAAGCAACACGCGGGCAACACACAGGCAAAGCGCGGGCGCGTTCAGAGCGTGAACGTCGGCAGCGACGTCTTCAGGGCCATGATCTCGTTGACGGCGAAGTTGGTCTGGTGGAAGAAGTCGAGGCCCGACAGGAGCTCCACGTCGCGCACGCGCGCCGAGTGCATCTTCACCAGCTCCTCCACCCACCGCGACTCGTCCTCGTCGCTCTGCGGCACGCACGCACAACATTCGCCGTGACGTCACCGCGGCGCTCGTGCCAGGCTAAGTGCCCCTACCTCTGCGGCGGTGCCGGGCGGTAACGCTGTGCCGTGGATGTGAGCTGTGCCGTGGAGGGAAGGCGAATTGCAACATCGGCCATTCCCCCCGCGGCGATTGTCGCCACCACAGCAGCCAAATTGGGGCCCTTGATAGGCTGGTAACCCCTCCACCTTCAATTCAACTACCACTGAACCAGAAAGACAAATACCTCCCATATAGCCTGTAACACACACGCACATGGGCGCCCGCACACACATATACACACGCATGCACGCGCACACACACATACACATGGGCACACACACACACACATGGGCACGCACACACACACGCACATACACATGGGCACGCACACACACACACGCAGGCGACGTCACGTCACGGTGACAATATTTATGCTGGAGGAATCCGATGAGCTATAAAGCTCTTCTTAACAGATGTCCAGTCGTTGTTCACAGATGTCCAGGCCACGGCTCCGTTATTATTTTACTTAAATAAATAATCCTTTTAACATGCGTTTCCTTTTTTCTTTATTGACACGTAAGGCCCCACTGAAGATATTATGGAGCTATTTTAACAGGATATTTATTTACATAATTTATTACACGTTTTTTTATAAATATACAACTTTACCCCACTTTGTTAAGTTAAAGTGTGAATGCAATGCGTCACTTTGTGTAAATATCTTTGTTATTTCACTTATCCTTAATCTAACACAACGGTGTTTTTCATTTAAAAAAAATGTAATGCTCAATTGTTACATTCTTACCCCCGTGCCCCTACTGGACATTTGTGAAGAAAGAGCTTTACAGCTCATCGGATTCCTCCCATAATAAATAAACATTCTGATTGTGAACAGAAGCGACCACGAACGAGGGCTCCGCGTATGCCACGGAATGCCGTACGGCCGCTCCTCACCTGACCACGGGTAAGCCGGGCCACTGCGACACGGATTAAACTACTCTAAATATTTATATATCATAGGAGGTGTAGGCCCCGCTGAAGCTACACGACTCTTTCTTATCAGTGGCGGACCTGGCCATCACGAATGGCAGCTCAAACGAAGTGGCGTCTCATGGTCGTGTGGAGGTTTCTAGCATCCAAACGCCCTGCACACATTCACGCGTAGCAGCAGTAGCAGCAGCAATAGTGGGAGGCTTTGGCAACCAATATTATCCATAACAGAGGTGTTTTTGTGGGGTTAGATCGCGTCAATATAAATGTGTCGTTAAACCCGCCACCACCACCACCCGACCACAGCCAATTAGTAAAGTTTGTAAACAAAAACACTTTACTAATTGATAGAGAACGGGAAAGAGAGCGGGAGAGGGAGAGCGCTGGGGGTGTCTGGGGGGTGTCTGGGGGTGTCGACACTGGGGGGTGGGGGGTGGGGGGTGTCTATACTGGGGGGTGGGGGGTGGGGACACTGGGGGGTGGGGGGGGTGTACACTGGAGGGTGTCTGGGGGTGTCTACACTGGGGGGTAGAGGGTGGGGGGTGTGTACACTGGGGGGTGGGGGGTGTCTACACTGGGGGGTGGGGACACTGGGGGGGTGGGGGGGGTGTACACTGGGGGGTGGGGGTGTCTACACTGGGGGGTGTCTGGGGGTGTCTACACTGGGGAGTGGGGGGTGGGGGGGGGTGGACACTTGGGGGTGGGGGGGTGGGGACACTGGGGGGTGTTCTCACGTTGCAGCTCTCCTCGTTGTCAGGTCTGTGCGGCAGGATGAAGGAGGAGGCCTCGAGCTTCCCCTCGCACTGGTTGGGGCCCTTCGCCTTGTCCCGGCAGCTCGTGATGACGATGAAGTAGTGGGTGGGGACCGGCATCAAGAGCGACGCGTCCGTGTGCCTGGGGCGGGCAGGGATGGCGTGCAGCAACATCGTCAACGTGATCATCATAGTTGTCGTCATTGTCATCGTTGTCATCATCATCATGGCCATTGTCATCATCATCATGGCCATTGTCATCATGATCATCATAGTCGCTGTCATCATGAGCATCGTCATTGTCATGATTATCATCATCGTCATGGCCATTGTCATCATGATCATCATAGTCGCTGTCATCATGAGCATCGTCATTGTCATGATTATCATCATCGTCATTGCCATTGTCATCATGATCATCATCATCATCATCATGGCCGCTGTCATCATGATCATCATCATCGTCGTCGCTAGCCACGAGCTAAGTCAGTGGTTGACGATGGCCAGTGCGGGCTGCTGACGTGAAGGACTCACTCCAGGATTTTGTCGACGGGGTCGAAGTGCCCGTCGGCGTTGTAGTCAAACACGGGCCCGCTCACCACGTTGATGCCATGGTGCTGGTTGCCGTACGTCTTGAGCAGCACGTCGTGGAAGTGTTTCCATATTCCTGTTTCAGACAGTATGGACGTCGTCATTATTGTTATTGTCGTCATCGTCGTCATCATCATCGTCATCATCATTATTGTCATTATCGTCGTCATCGTCGTCATTGTAATCATCGTCATCGTGTCATCATCATCATCGACATTATCATCGCGTCATCATCATCATTATCGTCGTCATTGTCATCATCATCATTATGGTCATCATAAAAATCATCATCATCATCATCGTCGTTGTCATCATCGTCATCATTGTCATTTTCTTCTTGGTTCTTTCGGTAAAGTCACATAGAAGGGAAGTAATAAAATAATAAAAATAAAACATAATAAAATAAAATAATTCTCACGACGTTTCGGCTACAACGCAAGCAGCCGTCTTCAGGTGAAGAATGAGACACTGCCAAGCTAGGAGCTTATATATAAGCTGAGTTGGAGGTGGAAGAATCATTGTCATTGACATCATAATCACCATCGTCATCAACATCATCGTAGTTACCGTCATCAACATCGACATCATCATCGTTGTCATCGTCGTCATCAACATCGTCATAGCTATCGTCATCATCATTGCCGTCATCATCACCATTGTCATTGTCATCATCGTCGTCATCACCGTCATTGTTATCATCATCGTCATCATCATCATCGTCATCATCAACGTCATCAACATCGTCGTAGTTGTCGTCATCATCACTGTCGCCGCCATCGTCACTATTGCGCTTGTTCACCCACGAGAGCCGCGCCGAGTCTCACGGCTCCTGCCCAGCAGGGTCCCTGCCACGCGCTCACAGCTGGGTTGGCGACGACCGCTGACCTCCGTGGATGCCAGCCGAGGGTCAATTTGCCGTGCACTTGTTCAGAATTTGGACAAAAGTTCGGCCCCTCTGCACCGGCACGCAACGGCCAACTCCCGTGAGTGGCGGCAAAAGAGGGAATGAAACGTCATATATAAATCCGGCAGTGGCAAGGCATTGCGTACCTTGGCGGAAATGGACCCCGTTAAACCCTCATCCCTTCACGTGTCGGCACCATGCGGTCACCGCCCACCGCCCCATATCCACTTGAGGGTTTCTCTCTCGACTTCATTCGCAAATAATTACGAGGATCGGTGTGAAAAAAATTTAATTTTAAATGACTCCCCATGAGCCGACTTGCACTGCAGGGAACGTATTTGCTCGAAGCGCCGATACAACTCTCCCATCATGGCCTCTCTCTGTCTCTCTGTCTCAATCGGTCTCTGTCTATCTCTGTCTCTCGTTCTGTCTCTCTTTGTCTCTCTCTCTCTGTCTTTCTGTCTGTCTGTCTCTCTCTCTGTCTGTCTCTGTCTCTCTCTGTCTCTGTCTCTCTCTGTCTCTCTGTCTGTCTCTGTCTCTCTTTCTGTCTGTCTGTCTCTGTCTGACTCTGTCTCTCTCTGTCTGTCTCTGTCTCTCTCTCTCTGTCTCTCTCTCTCTCCATCTTCCAAGAGCCCTCACCTGGGTCGCTCGCAAAATCAACTCGGGGAAAAAAAAAACGATCGGTGGGCGCCAGTGTGGGGAACTTGCGTTTGAACGGCTTGTACATGGGCACGATGTTCGATGCCAGCAGACCCTCGTGCATCGACGACTCCGATCGGCTGAGGCCTGCAACGGTGGGATTCGGGAAATTGACACACACACAGAAACACAACAACAACAACCGCCATTCGCCACTAAGTGGCAGTGACATCACCACGACGCTTGTGCCAGGCTATGTGCACATTGAGGCCACGTGAAGTGTCGAACGCCCGCTGGCAGGAGGTCACGGGGCAGACCCAAGTGCCACGGGTTGACTGAGACGACTGGCTGATGCGCCACCTGTGCCCCCTACTGTGCCAACTTGCTGTGCTTTAGCCACCCGGCGCTCCACTGGTTGTTGTGAGCGTCGCTCCTCTGCCCTCCGTTGTTGTTGGAGGGTGACTGCCTCCAACTGCCCGGTAGCGTACTTCACGAGCCTCCTCCACAGAGGCCGATCTTGACACCGCTGGTACCGGTCATCGGCAAGTCCACTCAGCTCCACGTCCTCCTGTACCACATCACTCCATCGCTTCTCTAGACCGTGCCACGCCCATTTAGCCCCCTCGATCCAGCCGAACAAAAGCTGTTTAGGCATGCGGTAGCTGGGCATGCGGGCTACATGACCCAGCCAACGCAGCCTTGCCTGCCGGAGGAGCTCACTGATGGGACTTTGTCCAGATATTTCAAGGATATGCGAGCTCAAACTAGATTCGAAGCTTTCGTGACTGCAGGAATTACTCTTTGGTTCTTTCAGTAAAGTCACGTAGAAAATAAAATGAAATAATAATAGAAAACGACGTTTCGGTTGCAACACAAGCAACCATCATCAGGTAAGAATGAATGATAAAACACAGACACAGGAACAGCATAGGCAGACACACATGCAGGGAGAAACACACACAAAGACACACCGAGCGAGACACCTTGTGTGTGTCTGTGTCTCCCCGGGGCCTCCGGCACAAGCTTAAACATTTTTTTACCTCGTAGTTTAGTGGTAGTTAATTGAAGGTGGAGGGGTTACCAGCCACTCGCACCCATCCAGAGCCCCCATTTGGCCACTGTGGTGGTTACAAACGCCATGAAGGGAAAGGCCAATCTAAGTTGGCGCTCCCCCCACGGAAGTTACCCACCACAGCGTTGCCGTCCGACACAAAGATAAAGATCCCCCGTATAGCCTGACTGTTGGGGCAAGTGCCGTTAGCGAGCACCTATGAAGGCCGGAGCGGTACACGAGGGGGTGGGTGGCCAGCACCACGCTCGACCGCCTTTGTCTCCCCAGTGGCGATGTTTACACATCACACCAGGTACTCATTTCAGGCTGAGTCGACCTAGGGGAGGCCCAGTACCGGTTCAGATAATCCTCACTGGTGTTGGCCGTGAGCGGGAATTGAACCCGGGTCGCTAGGTTCATAGCGCAGCGCGCTAACGCTACACTACCGCTCCCCATCCGACACACACACAGACAAACAGACACACACAGACACACAGACACACACAGGTCAAGGAGTGTAAACCGTCGTCACGGTAACAACTCCGCTCTAAACACCGTCGTCACGGTAACAACTCTGCTCTAAACAGCGTCGTCATGGTAACAACTCCGCTCTAAACACCGTCGTCAAGGTAACAACTCCACTCTAAACATCGTCGCCCCGGTAACAACTCCACTCCAAACACCGTTGCCACGGTAACAACTCCGCTCTAAACACCGTCGCCACGGTAACAACTCCGCTCTAAACACCATTGCCAAGGTAACAACTCTACTCTAAACACCATCGCCACGGTAACAACTCTACTCTAAAAATCGTCGCCACGGTAACAACTTCGCTCTAAACACCATCGCCAAGGTAACAACTCCGCTCTAAACACCGTCGCCACAGTAACAACTCCGCTTTAAACATCGTCGCCACGGTAACAACTCCGCACTAAGCATCATCGCCACGGTAACAACTCTGCCCTAAACACTATCATTATGGTAACAAATCCGCTCATCCTCGCAGCAGCAGCGGCAGCAGCAATGGCTTTTGGCTGCGAGCTGTCGAACAAAGGTGGTCGTGGTCACCGCTTCACCGCACGGCACTTTCAGACGTGCTTCTCCTGCGGGCCGTCTGGAATGCTCTTCCCTTCCGATATTAAGAAGCCACTGGAGCAGTGCACTTTTAAATCATCATCATTTTTATCGACAAACTCATTTCTTTAGGGCTGCTTTTAGTGTTTAGTCTGTTGTCCTTCCCCGGCACCTCCGATTGGCACGGTTGACTACGTACGGTGTGAAAGTTCAACACACATATGGTGAACTTCCTAGACAGAGGAGCTGTACCCTTGGCTCTGCCAGGACAAGGCGGTACAGCATAGTGTGTGGACTAATCTCCATCTGTTCCATCTCACTCTCTTCTGCCTGTGGGTGGGTGTCAAGGAGGAGCTGTACCCTGACTCTGCGAGTAGAAGGCAGTACAGAATTATTGATATTCTCCGAGCCTTGTGGAACGCTTCACGTCACGAACGCTGGGCTCAAGTATCTGCTCAAATTGAACTTTTCCCAAAAGCTATATATTTGTTGGGAGAATCGGTTGACTTTCTAGCGATCTGGATTCATTTACCAATGGCTCTGTAAGGTTGTTGTTTTGAATATTGTCAATTAAAAAAAATCCCCCGGGGACACTTTTCTTAGTGCACGGTCGTTATGGGCGCCAGGTGGACGCGGCACAGCAGCAAATGTCAAAGAAGATGAAGAGGAAGTAGGAGGAGAAGAAGAAGCTGCTTGTACACAGACACGGCAGGTATACGGCAGACATTGACGACGACAACAACAACAACAACACATAGGTGAGGACTTCTCCACAAATCTGGCTCCCGCCTGATGAAGTAATTACTGGCGAAACGTCGTACTCAGATTGTAAACGTTGTGGCTTTGCTCTCCAACATGCCGGTGTGCTAGTAACGAATTAGTATCTTTTGTTTAAGTGACAAACCTTACTAATTGGCTGTGTCGGCTGGTGGCGGATTTAATGACACATTTATATATTTACGTGACCAAAGCTGTATTATAGGCAATGGAATAAACTTGCGTCTATTTAATTTTTTTCCCCGCCCCTTCCGTTATTACTCTTTGGTTCTTTCGGTAAAATCACTTAGGTAAAGTAACGTAGGTATAAAATAAGATACATTTTCTACCTACGTGACTTTACCGAAAGAACCAAAGAGTATGGATCCCTGCAGTCACAAAAACTTCAAATCTAGATCCTTCCGTTATTCTTTAACAAGAACCGTTTGTGACTGTTGTGTTTATTTTGTCGTCACCACCAAGGCATTCCGCCGTGACCCCATCATTCCCTGCCAAAAATGTAATACATTTTCTTTACACTAAATTACAATTCAATGTTTTTTCGCAGCCAAAGAGCCTCAAGGGGGGAGGCCGAAGAGCCACAGCGCTCGCCGCTCAGGAGGCGCAGCGTTTGCCAACGCCTGGGGTACAGCGTTTCCCTCTCGTACGCCGGGTGGGTTTTGTTCGGGAGCACGGTTGGCTACGTATGGCGTTAAAGAAGTTCATCATACATACACACGTGTGTACTCATTGATTGGCCGATAGCATCTTTAATATATATAGGCGGTGGAATTTGGCATCGGCTAACCGCCTGGCTGACTTTACCCGCTCGTCTGTGCTTTGTCCTCGCAAGCTACTAAACTACTTTTTATTGTACCAGGTAAGGCCCCTACTGAGCTATGTAACTCTTATTCAGAAGCGACCTGGCTATCACAAATGATAGCGCAACAAAGTGGCCTCATCACCACGTGGACATTTTATAGCAGCAACCAAATACTCTCGACGTGTGTCAGTTCTCACGTGAACACGGGGAAAGATACACACAAACTCTAAATATACAGCAGCAGGCCTCAGGGTCAGGATCGAACCCACGATATCCTGCAAATCAGGCGAGGGAGTTAGCATCTCCTAGCCACCGTGATGATGAGAGAGACACCGCAAACTCCAAATATACAGCAGGCGTCAGGGTCTGGATCGAACCCACGACCTCCTGTATACCAGGCGAGGGAGTAAACACCTCGCCACCGTGGCGCCCTCGCAACTCTGAGTCATCTTCTATCTCCAAGCGCGAGTGAATACCGTGCTGTGGCAGCGCAGCGGTATAAGTTGACATCACCATTTTAGCCCCTTTTGTGTGAGGTCCCAGGGGCAGGCTGCCCCCTTTTGTGCGAGGCCCCAGGGGCAGGCTGCCCCCTTTTGTGTGAGGCCCCAGGGGCAGGCTGCCCCCTTTTGTGCGAGGGCCCCAGGGGCAGGCTGCCCCCTTTTGTGTGAGGCCCCAGGGGCAGGCTGCCCCCTTTTGTGCGAGGGCCCCAGGGGCAGGCTGCCCCCTTTTGTGCGAGGGCCCCAGGGGCAGGCTGCCCTCTTTTGTGTGAGGGCCCCAGGGGCAGGCTGCCCCCTTTTGTGCGAGGGCCCCAGGGGCAGGCTGCCCCCTTTTGTGTGAGGCCCCAGGGGCAGGCTGCCCCCTTTTGTGTGAGGCCCCAGGGCAGGCTGCCTTCTTTTGTGTGAGGGCCCCACGGGCAGGCTGCCCCCTTTTGTGTGAGGCCCCAGGGGCAGGCTGCCCCCTTTTGTGTGAGGCCCCAGGGGCAGGCTGCCCTCTTTTGTGTGAGGGCCCCAGGGGCAGGCTGCCCCCTTTTGTGTGAGGCCCCAGGGGCAGGCTGCCCTCTTTTGTGTGAGGGCCCCAGGGGCAGGCTGCCCCCTTTTGTGTGAGGCCCCAGGGGCAGGCTGCCCCCTTTTGTGTGAGGCCCCAGGGGCGCGCGGTGCCTTACTCGGGGGGTAGAGGTAGCCGTAGGAGAGGTCGGACGTGGACTTGAAGGCTTTGCAGGCCGTGACTTTGCTGACGGGGATCCGGATGTCGGGCTTCAAGCACTGGGCGAGCGCGGCCGAGGGCTCATTGATGTTGATCTGCGAGGCGTGCACGTACGAACACACACACGTACACGTGTACATGATGTACATACGCGTGCATGTACGCACGAAACACACCCACGTACACACGTGTACGTGACGTCCGTACGCGTGCATGTACGAACAGAACACACACACGTACATGTGTATGTGACGTACGTGTGCACGTACGAACGGAACATAGACACGTACACATGTACGTGACGTACTCGTTCATGTACAAACGGAACGCACACACGTACACATGTACGTACACGCGTACGTACACATGTACGTACGCGTGTACGCACGTGCACCGGTTTTTATTCCAATTCCGTTCCGATGACGAATACTTATACATGCGTTTACGCCATCGGAACGTACGTCATCGGTTCCTGAGGCTCCCACAAGGCCATGCGGGAGGGGCTGTGGCGGTCGCGTCGCGACGGTTCTCTGTGGTGAGTAACAATGTTCATTAAAAACAACGGGTGCTGCTTCTACCACGCCGCTCTAAATCAAATGTAACGCTGTGAACCGCCCGCTCGCGCGTTCCGAGATTCAGAGGTGCACGGGACACCCACCACCCGCCAACGTTGCCGACGTCTCGGAAGTGGGAAAGGCTTAATAGGTGCTCGCTAACGCCTTCATATACAGAGGACTGCAGTGCTTGGGCAATCGTTGGTATCTGCGGTTCCTCCTTCGCGCGCCTCTCAACTTTAAACTATGTCGCTCTTTTTTTCAGAAGCGACCTGGCCATCATAAATGGTAGCTTGTCATCATCATCATCATGATGTGGAAATTTATAACAGCAGCCAAATATGACGTTGATTCTAAATGTGGCGGGATAAAACCGGAGGACCCGGAGACAAATCCATGTGACCATGGAGAGAGAGAGAGACACCGCAAATTCCAAATTAACAGCAGGAGACAGGGTCGGGATCGAACCCACGACCTCCTGTATACCAGGCGAGGTAGTTAACTATATGAAATGATCATTTATTATTATTTATCATTTGTCTCTCCTAACAAAAATACAGTATTTTTGTTTACAAATCCCATCAGCCAAACGGCCTTGTGGGAGTGCATCTCATCAACAGCACTGGTTTAACACAAACAAAACTCTGGACCGGTTTCGACATTGCGTGTCTCATCAGCAGCAGCAGCAGAGTCAGACTTTGCTTGCACCAATGCTTGGTGAACTACCCCAGATGTTCATAGCACAAGGGGCCCTCTCTGGTAGACGTGGCCCCTTGCCCAGGTAAATTATTAACGAGGTTTGCCAAACAAACACACAATGTGCAATCAATCAGTTACTAGCTATTGAAGAGGGATGGTGCTCATTGCAGAAGCACGTTTTCGTGGAAGGCCAAGAGAAGCTAAAACTGAAAACGCAACACAAACTCCATTGTCCGGTCAACTCGTTTAGAGGGGCGGCGAGGATTACGGCGGCGGAGAGGGGGGTTAATTATTGAGTTCATTGTGCCACTATCTGCAGCGAGATGATTACTCTTTGATTTCAATCCACTCGTTTACCCATTGAAGCCTCACCAAAGAGTCTCGATTCTGCTCTTTGTTCAGGGGGTGGTGGGGGGTCCTGCCAGGTTTTCGGCAGGCAAGCCAGCGTGACGTTTAATTAAAAAAAAATATTTAAAAAAATTGCCCGCGTGTCAGTTTTCAAATTTGCCAAATTCGCCGACTGCGTCGCAGCCGCTGGCGGTGCGTGACGGCCCCCCGCCACTCTCCCTCTGAATGGCGCCACTCACGGCATCGCTAGCGCCCGCCGCGAGGCAGCAAGGAAGCGGCGTCACCGCACCCGCAGCGTTAACCGGGGCGGCCACCCAAATTCGAACCGACCGCAACGAGCGGTCAGCGCTCTGCCGCCCACCGGGCCGCCGTGTTGTGGCCGGGCCCCCCCCCCCCCTCCCCACTTCCCTCACCCCCCCAAACCTCGGCCTGCTCGCGACGTCGCCCGGCCACGAGCGGGCCAACCGACCCCCCGGAACGGCTCGGCCACGCCACGTGACCCGCGACGCCACGAGCGGTGAACCGGGGGGGCGAGCGGCCGCAGGGGAGGGCAGGGGGAGGGCAGGGGAGGGCAGGGGGAGGGCAGGGCTCACGCTTTTGGGCAGTGTGAAGGAGGTCCACAGGGGCATGCGGTAATCCTCGCTGTAGGCGCTCTCGAAGCCCGTGTGGTGCAGCAGGCAGTAGCGCGTGTCCAGCAGCACCCTGGGCCGGCCGAATGGTAAGTGGTGATTATCTGCAAACAGATATCGTCGACATCGCTGTCATCATCATCGCCATCATCATCATCATCATCGCCATCATCACAAGCTTCATGGGCCCCAAATCCTGAGCTGCATCCACACACAAACCAGAGCAGCCGCAGCAGCTCATGATACTCGGTGATGCTGATTATGATGCACAAATGGGAAATGAAAGATTTCTCCGGACGGTGTGCGGATACTGTGGTCATAACCCAGAACAGAACCACGGGACGTAGAATGACGGCTCGATGCCCGATTGACGGACGAGGAGGCATCATCAACACCACAGCAGCGATACACTCCATCGACTCACAGTGAGACCCATAGACTCACAGTGAGACCCATAGACTCACACAGAGACCCACAGACTCACACAGAGATCGATAGGAAGGCGTCATCATCACAGCAGCGATGATTCCCCACTCGACTACACCTCCTGACGCAATCATCACGCTCATCGACCACCTCGGTGTAAAATCCAAATGCTCGACATCAACGTCAGCCACACGAAGAGCAACATAGCACCACCACTATACCACCACCATACCACCACCATACCACCACCATACCGCCACCATACCACCACCACCACCACCACCACCATACCACCACCATACCACCGCCACCACCATCATCATCGTCATCTTGGGTAAAGCAACAGTCTGCAAGGTGGCGCAAGCTCTGTTAATGGCGATGAGACAATCGGACTCGAGGACAATGGCAACGCGTTGACACCGCCATCACTGCTATCACGAGAGGTGATGATGTGGATTTGCAGCTCTGACGTCTCGAGCCCCATGTGTGTCCGGGCACAGTGGGCGAGTTCATGTTGCAGAGAGGCTGTCGGGGCACAGGGCTAAGCCGGTGGCTCTTCTTCTTAACCTGGGGGGCATCACGTAGATGCCCTTTCTGGGGGTGCGAGACAGGGCCAAGTTCGTTTTTAGAAGGTAAATAATCGAAAATACAAATCAAGCACGGGGCACGTCAAGTTACACCTTACTTTCTCTCATCAAACCCTGCGTGTCTATTAACATTCTACATTGTTTAGCGATTGAGAATCAAAGGGGTGCAAGGCTGCAGTGAAGGTTAAGACTACGTGGTTCCACAAGTGACCTCTTCGTGACGTCCTTCATCACGTGTCACCGTCTCGTCATCATCACGGTGCATTGTGGCTCTTCAAGTGACCTCTTCGTGACGTCGTTTATGAATCCCTGCGTTGGTTGTGTTGCTCCGAGCTTGTTCCGCGTTATCCGTTGTCGTTTTCCCTCCCGCTTTTTTTTTTATTCGCGTGCACCGTATTCTGGCGTTCTTTCGTGACCAAAAAATGCTTCCTATTTAAAAAATAAATACCTAATAAAATGCCCACCGTCTCGTATTCGCGTGCATTGCGGTGGCTAGGAGTTGTTAACTACCTCGCCTGGTGCACAGGAGGTCATGGGTTTGATCCCGAGCTTGCCGCCTGCTGCTGTGTATTTTGAGTTTGCGTGTCTCTCTCCCCGTGGCTGGGTGGATTTTTCTCCGGGTCCTCCGGTTTTGCCCTCCACATTTAGAATAAATAATCACGCGATTTAGAGTCTTTGACTACAATAAACCTCCACGCGATGATGATGATGAGCCACTTGGTCGGGCTATCATTTGTGATGGTCCACGTTGCTTCTGAGAAAGAGCTCAGTGGGGTCTTAAAAATGAGTTTAGCGTAGATTGAGTAATCGTTAGGCGTGACAACTTCGCCATGCGTGACGATGCCTAATTCAGCGCTGGGTGTTTGTGTTTGTGAATCTTTTTACCGCTGAGTTTTTTTGTTTTGTTCATTCCAAATGCTGCCGGGATAACCCATGGAGCCACTGCGTCCAGGGGTTCTCTACCCCCAACTTCGAGACCTTCTTCAAAGTTCCCTTCACATCGAATCAACGGATCACAACTCTACGAGCGTCATCATCGCCACCCCGCCGTTCCACACAAAGACAAAGATCCCCCGCCCCATATAGCCTGTAACAGGCTGTTGGAGCAAGTGCTGTTAGGAGCACCTATGAAGACCGGCACGGCAGATGAAGGGGGTGAGTGGGTTGCCAGCAACCACTCCCCGCCACCTTTGTCTCCCTAGTGGCGATGTTTATTACGCACCGCACCAGGTACTCATTTGAGGCTAACCGCTACACTACCGCTCCCCACGTGACTGGCCCGATGCACCACAAAGACAGACACACAGACGCACACGCACAGACACACAGGCGCACAGACACACAGACAAACAGACACGCAGGCGCACGGGGACAGACGGACGCAGCTCGCTCATCGGCGCGTTTCCAACGGCGAGGTCGGGCGCAAGGCGGGGGGCTCAACGCACCTTGCGGGACGGAGTTGAGCAGCTGGCGGTTGAGCGAATCGGCCGGGTACGACTGCAACAAAGAAGCAGAGAGGAGCGCGTCAGCGTCGCTGGTGGCGCTGGCGGCGTTAGCGACGGCCTCTCCCCCCGTACGACGGCCTCCTGCGTCGTTGTTGTCGGGGCTGCTACGCGCGTTTTCAGACGCGCTCCCGCGGCCGTCTGGAATGCTCTTCCCTTACGGTATTATGAAGCCGCTGCGAGCAACGCAACTTTAAAATCATCATCTATATTGACGAAGTAATTTCTTTAGAACTGCATGTTGTTGTTGTTGCTGTGTTTCGTTTGTTGCCATTCCCCCCGCACCTCCGATTAGCGTGGGTGGCTACGTACGGTGCGAAAGAAGTTCAACATACAGCACATACACGAGTGCCACCTGGTGCCACTTGCCGTGGTAACACTCGCACCTCACGGCAACAAAAATTACTGGGGTTCGATTCCCGACTCTGGCGCCTCTCTGCGTGTAGTCTGCTAATCAACAAGAACAAAACCATCCATGATAGAGGTTTTGTCAGGGTTAGATCGCGTGAACGTGAATGTGTCGTTAAACCTGCCACCACCACCTCACACAGCCAATGAGTAAGGTTGGCAACGGAAACAAAACGTGGCAATCAGTCGCCTGGCGAGGCTGGTTGTTGTATTTATCGGCGTAAACGTCATGCTACTCGAATTATAAACGTTGTAGTGAGTTTACTCTGCAACACACAACCGGTTGCGTGCTGATCTGGTAACGAATTGGGCACAGTTTTGTTTTCGTGACAAACCCTTGACTGATCGGCTGTGTCGGGTAGTCGTGGTGGCGGGTTCAATGATACATTCATATTTACGCGATCTAACCCAAAAAAAGACCTCTATTATGGATAATATTGGTCGTGGAAACCCACGACTAGGTGTTAAAGCAACAACAACAAAAACAAGCAACTGGCAGTGGCAAAAGAACCTCATGCCAAAGGACTCATTTGTGATTTCACAGCAGCAAGATCGCTTGGTCCTTGCGACATGATGAGCCTCCTGAGAATGAGACTTGAGACTCAGCGAGGCTTAGCCTGAGGTTTGAACGAGCAGACTAACGACAACAACAACAATAAGAGGAATGTGCACGTGAAATAAAAACTAACTTTAACATGCAATCAATATTGCGGCCTAAACGTTGTCGCTGTAGCCGGCGAACGAGCGAGTGGCACGCAGTCGGGAGATCTGGGCGCCACAGTGGCTCGGAGATGTTAACTACCTCGCCTGGTATACAGGAGGTCACGGGTTTGATTCCGACCCTGACGCCTGTTGTATATTTGTAGTTAGTTTGTGCGTGTCTCTCTCTCTCTCTTTCCCCATAGCCGCGTGGATTTTTCTCCGGGTCCTCCGGTTTTTCCCTTCCACATTGAGGATCGACATCACGCGTTTAGAGTATTTGGTTGCTATAGATTTCCACGTGACGATAAGCCACGTGGTTGAGCTATCATTTGTCATGGCCAGGGTAGCTTCTGAAAAAGATCTACACAGCTCAGTAGGGCCTTACCTTGTAAAATACAAAATGGTTAATTTTAACTCGCGAGTTCGCATCCCGATTAGGCGGTCAACTCAGCCCATCCCTTCCTCCTCTCCGGGGTCAATACAATCGGCACCACTTTGCGGGAAGTCAATAGCGGTCGTCCTATAGGGCAGACTCGCCCTCGCCATAGGAATGTGGAATTTCCACGACTGGGTTTTTTTTCAGGGCTGCGAATGAGAGATGAGCACCCGTGCCTCAATGCCTAATTGAGCCGCGTTGGTGTGAGTGGCGAGCGAGTGGTGGGGGGCAAGTGGGGAGGGTGGGAGAGCGGGGGGTGAGTTGGGGTGAGCGGGGAGCGGATGTGGGAGTGAGCGGGGGGTGAGTAGAGGTGAGTTGGGGTGAGTTGGGGGGCGAGCGGAGGGTGAGCGGGAGGTGAGCAGGGAGTGAATGGGGGTGAGTTGGCGTGAGTGGGGGGAGGGGTGAGCGGAGCGTTGAGTGGGGGGGGGTGAGCGGGGCGTTGAGTGGGGGGGGTGGATGAGTGGGGGGGGGTGAGCGTGGCGTTGAGTGGGGGGGGGGTGAGCGGGGCGTTGAGTGGGGGGGGTGGGTGAGTGGGGGGGGGGGTGAGCGCGGCGTTCAGTGGGGGGGGGGGGGGTGAGCGGGGCGTTGAGTGGGGGGGGTGAGTGGGGGGGGTGAGCATGGCGCTGAGTCGGGGGGGGGGATGAATGGGGGGGTGAGCGGGGGGGTGAGCGGGGCGTTGAGTGGGGGGGGGTGGGTGAGTGGGGGGGGTGAGTGGGGGGGTGAGTGAGCTCCGTGCCGCCGGTACCCCGGGGTCGCATTCGCACTGCGGGTCCTCGTCGGCCGCGACGGTGGCCGGGCACGAGGCCGGCTTGGAGACCTCTTCGGGCAGCGCCGGCCGGTGCACCGGCCTCCGCAGGAGGTGGTTCAGGCTGCCGTGCGTGCCGTTGTTCGGCATGGGCATCACTCCCAAGAGGTCTACGCGAGGCATAACACCGAGCGCACCGTTAGCGCAAACATCACTGCAAACGGACTGTCGGGGCAAGTGCTGTTAGCGGGCAGTACCGAAGAAGGCCGGAATGGCACACGAGGGGGTGGGTGGCCAGCACCACGCCCGGCCACCTTTGTCTCCCCAGTCGCAATGTTTACATACCGCACCAGGTACTCATTTAAGGCTGAGTCGACCTAGGGGAGGCCCAGGAACGATTCAGATAATCGTCACTGGTGTTGACTGTGAGCAGGAATTGAACTCGGGCCGCCAGGTTAAAAGTCCAGCACGCTAACCACTAGACTACTACTCCCCACAATACGCACCCTGACACACACACACCCTGACAACAACAACCGCCATTCGCCACTAAGTGGCGGTGACGTCACCACGACGCTTGTGCCAGGCCATGTGCACCTTGAGGCCACGTGAAGTCTCGAACGCCCGCTCGCAGGAGGTCACGGGGCAGACCCAGGTGCCACGGGTCGACTGACTAAGATGACCGTGATGACTGGCTGATGCACCACCTGTGTCCCCTACTGTGCCAACTTGCTGTGCTTTAGCCACCCGGTGCTCCGCTCGTTGTTGTGAGCGTCACTCCTCCGCCCTCCGTTGTTGCTGGAGGGTGACTGCCTCCAACTGCCCAGTAGCGTCCTTCACGAGCCTCCTCCACAGAGGCCGATCTTGACACCGCTGGTACCAGTCATCGGCAAGTCCACTCAGCTCCACGTCCTCCTGTACCACATCACTCCATCTCTTCTCTAGTCCGTGCCGCGCCCGTTTAGCACCCTCGATCCGGCCGAACAAAAGCTGTTTAGGCATGCGGTGGCTAGGCATGCGGGCTACATGACCCAGCCAACGCAGCCTTGCCTGCCGGAGGAGCTCACCGATTGGACTTTGCCCAGATCTTTCAAGGATTTGTGAGCTCCTTACACAATCCAGCCTGGTTAAACCCAGAATAGATCGTAGGCAGGCCAGCCTAAATGTTTCCAGCCGGCGAAGATGCTCCATTAGGGGGGTCCACGTTTCGCAAGCGTAGAGAAGGGAGGGAATGGCTGTGGCCGAGAAGACCTGAAGCTTCGTGCGGAGCGACAGACCAGGTAGCTTCCACACAGCGTTACGCAACCGATGAAAAGATATTGTCGCTCGACTGATTCGGAGTGAGACCTCTGCTGTTAAACTGGAGCCAGTCATAAGCACACTGCCCAGGTATGGGAAACTCTCCACTCGCTCCACTACTGCCCCATCACCGATTGGGAGTTGTGGGGGTGGAGTGTCCGATGGTACAAAATACCCAGGCAGGTGCTTAGTTTTGGTGGGGTTGATGGTAAGGCCCCACCTCTTAATGGCACGCTCCAGTCTCAACAGCAGCGTCTCCAACTCCTCCTCTGAATGAGCAGCTATTACCAAATCATCGGCATACATAATGTGGTTGACCAATAGGGAGCCATCCGTTGATCGCACCCGGGCATCGATCAGCCTCCCATTATATCTGTACCAAATGGAAATTCCCCCAGTACAGCTATTGAAGGCTTCACGAACTACGTGGTCAAAATAGATGTTAAATAATGTGAGAGCCAGAGGACATCCTTGTCGCACCCAAAGGTGTACAGGGAAAGGCTCTGACTCCCGGCCACGTAGTTTTATCCGGGCCCGCTCACCATCATGAAGGTCCTTAATGATCGTGAGCAGAGGGTCATGGACTCCAAAAGGACAAAGAACAACCCAGAGCCCAGGCCTACTGATGGTATCATAGGCCTTGACCAGGTCAATAAAGCAAAGATGTAGGTCTTGTTGGAATTCCCTGCACCTCTGCTGTAGCAAACGGACAGAAAATATGGCATCTGTGCAGGACCACCCTTGCCTGAAACCGCATTGGGGCTCCGCAAGCCTCTCCTCAGCGTGCCTAGCAAGGCGATGTTGAATAATCCTTGCCAGGACCTTTCCCGGCACACTGAGGAGTGAGATGCCCCTGTAGTTGTTACAGTCTGTGCGGTCCCCCTTCGTAAAGAGGGGGACTACCAGGGCATCCTTCCAATCCTGCGGAACCCATCCAGACTGTTGTTATCATGTCATATAGGGCAGTCTGTGCACAAACGCCACCCTCCCTCAGCATTTCGCTTGGGAGATCATCTCTGCCCGGTGCCTTTCCTGGTCTCAGACTCCGGATCGCCTTCAGTACTTCCTCAACAGATGGCACCTCAGCCAGCCACTCACAGGGGGTGACCTCTTCCAATATTTGAGGCACCGCAGCCTCAGCAGGGTTATCCCCACTTTGTGCCATGATGTCCCCTCCCCCAGGACCTCACAGAAATGCTCAGCAAATCTGCAAACCTGTTCCTGGGGGTCGGAGATTGGATTACCGTTTTTTCCCCTAACAATGGTAATAGGTGTGGCGCTGCAGGTTACTTTTTTGATGGAGTTAAATAGTGATTTGTGATCGCGGGCCACTGAGGCAGACTCAATCTCCTCAGCAACCCGCTATCACCACCCATGCTTGCAGCGCCTTACGGCTCTCCGAACCTCCGAGCGAAGGCTGCGGTAAACCTCCTTATTCTCTGACGTGGGATGCTGTAGCCGATGAGAGTGGGCCTGTCGCTTTTTCTCAACTAACCTGAACACCTCCTCTGTCAGCCAGGCTGACCCTGACACACACCCTGACACACACACACCCTGACACACACACCCTAACACACACACACCCTGACACACACACATGAGCAAACTGAAACACTGGTGGTTATGCCCTGTCTATATAGCCCTGCAGAGCCAGTGGTGGAAATTCCACATTCCTTTGGCAGGTGCGAACCGCTGTTTACTCCTTCACAAAGTGGTACCTTATTTTATCTCCCCATTCGCCGCAGGGAGGAAATGATGATGGGCTGCGTTAACGGCTCCCACCCCAAGCAGGATGTGACCTCGTGACCTTTTTCTTGCAAGCCGCTCGCTTTGACCCCCGGAGAGTTGCCGTAGTCAGCGTCGGCACGACGGAGCCATGTGCCGGGAGGAGGAGGAAGGAGGAGTGAGGAGTGAGGAGGAGTGAGGAAGAGGGGGAGGAGGGAGGAGGAGTGAGGAGGAGTGAGGAGGAGGGGGGAGGAGGGAGGAGGGGGGAGGATGTAGGAGGAGGGGGGAGGTAGGAGGAGTGAGGAGGAGGAGTGAGGAGGAGGGGGAGGAGGAAGGAGGGAGGATGTAGGAGGAGGGGGGAGGAGAGAGCAGGAAAGAAGAGGAGGTAGAAGGAGGTAGGAGAGAGGAGGGAGGAGGAGTGAGGAGGAGGGGGAGGAGTCACGCGCTCACCACACATGAGGTTGTAGAGCTCGATGTTTTCCACTGGGTCCACCTCTGTCTTGTATTTGAAGCTGGGACCGTATCCAATAAAGACTGCCTACAAAGCAAACACCGCCATCGTCATAATCATCATTGGCGTCATCATCAGCATCGGCATGATCATCATCGTCGTCAACATCATTGTAATCCATCGTCGGCATCATTAACGTCATCGGCATCATCAACGTCATCGTTATCATCATCATCATTGGCTACAATCATTCAGTTCTATCGCTGCTCCAAGTGGGAACTGCCCCCGTGCCGCGTGCCACTGTGCCCGTGCAGCGTGCCACTGGCCTGCATGCTCTCGTAACGGTTGTCGTAGCCGTGCTCCCCAGAGAAGTAATCCTTGTCGCCGCTCTCCTTCCTGAAAGCAACGACGCGCACGCAGGGCGGACCGTTACAGCTCCGTGCAGACGTCCCGCAGGTCACGAGCGAACAAACACAAAAAACCGGAATGAACAGCCGAGCGCAATGAACAGCTGTGTGGATGTGCCCCCCCCCCCCCTCCAACGGAGACTGAGGTCAGATCTCACGCACGACCCCCGTGGGCCTGCACGGCGGCATTCCTCCAACAGGCCACAGCCGTGCTGATGAGGATCAATGAAGTCGTAACTGGTTCAGCAAAAGCGTTGCTTGGAGATTTAAACAACTATCCAACATTTGTTTTATTGTACCAGGTAAGGCCCCCACTGAGCTACGTAGCTCTCTTTACAGAAGTCACCTGATAGCTCCAACGAAGGGGGCTTATCGTCATCATCGTCGTCATCGTGTGGAAAGTTATAGCAGCAGCCAAATACTCTTAAACGCACGACGTTGATTCTAAATGTGGAGGAAAAAATCGGAGGACCCGGAGAAAAAATCCACGCGACCACGGGGAGAGAGAGGGGACGACTCAGAGGCGTGAGTAGGAAGAACCACAGCTGAGGAGTCGGGAAAGCAGCAGCAGCAGCGGCCACACGGTGAGGAGCCAGGGCTACCAACAATTGCCCCCAAGCTCTGCGGTCCGCTACGTATGAAGGTGGGATGGACCAAGTGATGACAGGTGGTCACTATACGACACGTGGGAGGAGGCCGGAGCACCCGGAGAAAACCCATACCCCACACACGCGTGCGAGGGGGAAACACTCTATCCCATACAGATGGCATTCTCCTGGCAGGGCCATCCATTGAGTACGTATGCACGCAAAAATCTGTCAAAACTTGACCCCTCCCCCCCTCCCTGTACGCACGCGGACTTTTTACACCCCCCCCACCTGCGTACGTACGCTTGACGCACCCCCCCCCCGAATCCTATAGAAGGCCGATACTTAATCCACGCAGATTAAATATCGGCCACACACAGCTTTGTACAAACAGTCATACTTGGCCGTGTTATCCATCCTGACTGGTTATTCAAAAACACGTCTATTATAATCTTAAAACACAATTAAAACTCGGTGAACTCGTCTCTATATAAAGCGCGTCGACTGAACGTCTGCTGTAGCAGTAGCCCGATGTACAGACGAGTGTTAGTACTGAAGTCCGGGCAGCAGCAGCACGAACAAAGAACACCGCGGCAGCTAAAACCTTGAGCCAGTGGAAGTCTGCAGTGAGGCCAGATTGATCCTTGGGGCAGGCCGCCAGACGATGTCAGACTCACTGCTGAGCTGCGTGAGAGCTGCAGTCAGGGGCATGGTGGCATACAAGTGACACCTCTCCCACAGGCCTACTTCTCCCGCTAGTACTTGTCTGGCAGCTGAAGAAACTGAACTGTGGCTCATTTGAAGGCCAATGTAGACAAATTATTATCGAGGCTTCACCCCCCCCCCCTGTTTCCTATGCGTACGCACATTGTCAGTATATGGATTTTGGTTAACCCCCCCTCCATGCCTGCGTACTAAATGGATGGCTCCTAACGGCTTCCTCCTCGACGCGCCCGCGTCGGTGATCCACCGACCCTCGCTCACTGCCTCCACGGCCCCAGATTGCCTGGCCACTCGCAGTCGCCCATCGCCGCACACGACGCTTACTTGTCCACCAGCCAGCGTTCGTCCACAAAGAGGTGGATGTCCTCGATCCGGCGGTTGAAGGCGTAGTGCAGCCTCTTGGGCAGGTGCTGCTTGAGGTACGGCCGGAAGTGCTGATCCGGTCTGCGGCACTGGGACGGGCGAGCGAGAGGGGCGAGGCATCGTCACCCGGTTCGGTCGCACCGCCGGTCCGTGCGTGTGTGCGTGGTGAGCGGTAGTGTAGCGGTTAGCGCTACGAACCCGGCGACCCGGCTACCCGGGTTCGATTCCCGCTCACGGCCGACGCCAGTGGCGATTCGATCGACTCAGCCTGGATTGAGTATCTGTTGTGGTGTGTAAACTTCACCGCTGGGTGGATAAAGGAAGCCGGGCGTGGTGCCATGCCAGCCTTCAAAGGTTCTGCTCGCTAACATCACTGGCCCCAACAGTTTGTACAGATTAATTTTGCCTTTGCAGTGATGTTTACATGTATGTGTGCTCGCATTTGGTGATGTGTGCGCGTGTGTGCGCATGTATGTGTGTGCGTGTGTACGTATGTATGTATGTACGCATGTTAAACTTTTTTCGCAACGTACATAGCTAACCGTGCTAATCGGAGGTGCACCTAAAAACTACACTTTTTATTTTAGCAGATAAGGCCCACTGAGCTTTATAACTCTTTTTCCGAAGCAACATGGTTATCACAAATGATAGCTCAACAAAGTAGCTTATCATCATCACGTGAAGATTTATAGCAGACGCATGATTTTGATTTTAAACGCCTAGGGAACAAATGTAGGACCCGGAGAAAAATCCACGCCACCACAGGGAGAGAGAGACACCAACTCCAGGGTCGAGATCGAACCCACAAACCCTCCTGCATACCAGGCGAGGTCGTTAACATCTCCTAGCCGCGGCACGAGACGGAGAGGAAAAGCAAACTTACGGTTAAGTTCGCCATGACAGCCTTTTGGTCGACTAGAGAGACACAGAGGGGAGAAGTGAACAACAACACACAGTGTGAACATGGCGGCAGGTGCCCCTGCACAACACCTGGGCTACTGTACTCAGCACACAGCATCGGCGGCGATGACGATGACGTCAAAAACACACAACCACCGGAGCTACCAATGCTCTGATACTTGCATTACCCTTGTTCTGTCCGCCTTTCTGTCATCGTTCTCTGGTCCAACACCGGTGGTGAGACAAGGTCATAAAGAAGGCTGCCGTCTCTCGTGTAGGCCAATCAGTTTCAAAGGCAATGCCATCTATCATCAGAGCACATTTGTCTGCATGTTTTGCCGCACGTGTGGTCAATGCAGCCTTGATGCCTTGCAAAGGTATAATCTATTTGGTGTTTGAACATTTTAACACCTCCTGTTTTATTGTCATCAAAGGTGAAACCTATTATTATTATCATTTTGGACCTCAGCTATAAGTGTTCTGATACTTTTATTCCCCTTGTGCTGTCCGCCTTTTGGCGTCGTTCTCTGGTCGAACACCGGCGATGAGACAAGGCCATGCAGAAGGCTGTTGTTTCTGGTGTTTGCGAAAACAATGCATGTATTCCATTGGAACCTCATTTGCCAGTAAAAAATATGATAATTGTTTTTTTTACCCTTTTATCTGGCAACAAGATAAAAGGGTAAAAAACCAGGTGTCAGTTTTGTTGCCAGATAAAAGGGTAAAAAAAAAACAATTATCAATGCATGTATTATTATTATCAGAGGACGTGTGTTTGCATGTATAGCCGGTATGGCCCTAATGTCATAAATCACACGTTTAACTGTGGAGTTAATGATGACCATGGATTGGACCCATAGACGCACGTGACTGCACAGTAGGCCACGTCCACCAGTGGAGTAATCAATTCAGGGTTCAGGGCATCTATTCAGATTCGGATGAAAGCTGTACAGGGAACACGTTCCTTCGGAGTGGGCAGGTAGGAACTTGGTTGGACAGCGCATTCGTGAGATCCGTGTCACGCGGCGTGAGCTGCGTGGGGCGGCGCGTCACGTGGTGCTGAGCCTGCCCGAAGCGCTCTATGAAATACAAATCGAGGGCGTGGCTATGCACGACAGACAGACAAATAATCCCTGGTGGGCAGTGTGGAACTGTTGTTCCTACCTGTATTAAGCAATGAGGTGCTGTGTAACGTGGGGTCGATTGGTGTGCATCTGGTCATAACGAATGTTCCTCAGAAGAACCCTTTGAAATAAAGAGTTGCCGTTCCACAACACTCTGGTGGTGGAGTTACTCGACCCTCAAGAGGAGGGCAGAACACAACGCACGAGTATTCCCTCGTTGCCTCGGAACTCGTCTATCGTTGTCTTTATTAGCCGGTCTGTCCCCTCGTTACGATCACGGGAGGAGAGGAATAGGGCGAGCCGGTTACACGTAGTTTTGCCACAAGTGGGGTTCATGCAGGCATGATGATGCCTTGCAATAGGTGTTGTCTATTTAGTGTCTGAACATCTTAACACCTTCCGATTTTCTTGCCAGAAAGGGGAGAGCCGATTCTTAGAATTGTTTTATTATACAAAGACAAAGATCCCCCGTATAGCCTGTAACAGACTCATAATATAGGTTTTTGGGTCAGATTGCGTTATTTATATATGTGTTGTAACCCTCCACCACCCGACGCGGCCAAACAGTAAGAATGAAGCTGATTGTAATTACCAGCGAAACGTCGTACTACTCAAATTTTTAAATGCTGTTGATTCTCTCTTCAACACACCGGTGGGCTAAAGAAGTGAATTATTTTGTCCTTTGAAAAACGTGACACATTTTTTACTGTTTGGCCGTGTCGGGTGGTGGAGGGTTACAACACATTTATAAATAACGCGATCTGACCCAAAAACCTATATTATGAATAATATTGGTCGCGAAAGCCTACGTGTTAAACTGTAACAGACTGTTGAGGCAAGTGCTGTTAGCGAGTAGTAGCACCTGTTAAGGTCGGCACTGTGACGCATGAGGGGGTGGGAGACAATGGCGGCCGGGCGTGGTGCTGGCAACCCACCCCCTCGTGTGACGTGCTGGCCTTCATAGGTGCTCACTAACAGCACTTGCCCCAACAGTCTGTTCAGGCTATACAGGCGATCTTTGTCTTTGTTTAACTATGGCAGGAAAATCATAGCAGAGCAGGGGGGGCGACGATAGCTGCCGAGTGCGTTAACGAGTGATTTCTCGAATCTTTGCGCAATCGCCTGCTCTCGCGAAGGACTTAGGCGGAGAACATTGTTTGGTTAACCCGCGCCGTCGCTGTTCGAAACCGCGAGTTTCTGGCAGCGAACGCGGCGCCACGGCGACAGTGAAAGTACCGTACAAGCACAGTACAAGCACTGTACAAGCAACGTAAAGCACTGTACAAAATACAGTACAAGGACAGTACAAGCACAGGGCCGGCCCAGAGTGGGCCTCACAACAGAGCACCTGACAAGGGGGGCCTGGGTTTGTGTCGCTAAAGAATGAGGGGGCCCAGCTCCCCCTCGCCCACTTGGCCTCTAGGTCGACTCGGCCTCAAGTGGTGCTGGCCAATCCACCACCCCCCGTCATAGGCGGGCCATGTCGGTGCTCGCCCACAGCACTTGCCCACAAAAGAGTTCGGTTCAGTTCAGTTGATTATGAAGTGAGCTAAGAAGCACTTAGGTAGGGTTTCATCAATAAAAACACCAAACATTCAACGTCCTGTCGAAGCTAACATGGGGGGGAGATCTTCATCCGTCTGTCCGTGCATCAGCGCGCGCGGGGAATCTTTGTCTTTGTGTATGTGCCTTAATGTGCACATAGCCTGGCACAAGCGCCGTGGTGACATCACCGCCACTTAAGTGGCGAATGACGGTGGTTGTTGTTGTGTGTGTGGGCGAGTTGGCAATGAGTGCTTTGCTCACACGGTTGCTGGCCGGCGGCGGCGGCGTTGGGGTGGATGCGTGCCGACGAGCCGTGGACGAGCTCAAAGTTGTCGACGTTGGTGAGGTAGGAGCTGAGGAACTCCACACGGCTGCGGCTCACGTCGGCCATGCCTGCGCCCACACGCGGCGACACCGCAACCTCCAAGGTTAATTCCAAACTCCAGAAAAACAAACTATCTAAGCAAATTTTTGCTAGCATGTCTTTTATCTTTTTAATGTACGTTTTTCAAACCAGAGGACCCAGAGTAAAAATCCACGCGACCACGGGAGAGAGTCAGAGACACGCAAACTCCCGATTTACAGGTGGTCGTGGGGTGTGCTAGGAAACAAGAAGTGAGTGTTGAGTGAGGAGCGGAAACGAGGTGAGCAGGGAAGGCCCCACTGAAGCTATCATGGAGCTATTTTTACCAGAAGCGACCCTGGCCTTCACAACGAGGGCTCCGTTTGTGCCACGGAACGCCGTATGGGCCGCTTCTCGCCAGACCGCGTGTAAGCCGGGCAACTGCTGTCTGAAGATTTAGACTCAAAGCGACACTCGCGGACGTTTATTGAAACTAAAACGATTAGAATGTTTATTTTTATTTTACCAGGTAAGGCTCCAACTGAGCTACACAGCTCTTTTTCAGAAGCGACCTTGGCCATCACAAACGATAGCTCAACGAAGTGGCTTATCATCATCTTCATCATCGTCGTCGTGCGGAAATGTATAGGAACAGCCAAATACTCTAAACACACGTGATGTCGATTCTAAATGTGGAGAGGAGGGAGGAGGAGGGGAAGAAGGAGGGAAGGAGGAGGGGGGAGGAGGAGGTGGAGGAGGGAGGAGGAGGGAGGAAGGGGGAGGAAGGGGAGGAGGAGGAGGGAAGGGGGAGGAGGAGGAGGGGGAGGGGGATGAGGAGGGAGGAGGGGGGTAAGGAGGAGGGAGGGGAGGAGGCTGCGGTGCGTTACCGTGGTCCGACACGAACATGATGTCCACACACTTGTGCAGGTTCCTCTGCTTCAGGCCGTCCATCAGCTTCCCCACCAGCTCGTCCACGTACACGAGGATGTTCTTCACCTGCCGTGCACCCGCACGCATAGAAAGACAAAGATGCCCCGTATAGCCTTGCCGGCCTTCACAAGTGCTGCTCGCAAACGTCAACACTTGCCCCAACAGTCTGTTAAAATCCATACGGGACATCTTTGTCTTTGTGCACGTGTGTGCGTGTGCTTGCGTGTGTGCGTGTGCTTGCGTGTGTGCGTGTGTGTGTGCGTTTGTGCGCATCCCTTTCCTGTAATCCCCCCCCCCCACGCGAGCGTCCTTGCCGAGAGCATGCCGTGAACTCCGGTGAAACTCGGCGCTTGTCCCTGAGCGTCTCTCGTTGCCATCGGACCCACACCGCCGCCCCCCCCCCCCGCCCGCCACCGCCACCACCCCCCACGCGAACCTTCGTGCGACCGCCGAATTGTAACCACACGCTGACCTCCACCCCTCCGACCCCCACGCCGGCACAAAAAACGCGTCGTCCGTTTCATCTCCACTGGCGCAAGAGAGGGAGGCGAGGGCGAGAGGGAGGCAAGCGCAGGCACGTGCGAGATAGCGCGGGTCGCGTAGATAGCGCCGCATGGGCAAGCAAACAGCGGGGACCGGGGTGGGGGGGGGATTGGGGGGACGGGGGAGAGCCCCTTTGAAGGGATTAATAATTAAAAGTTCACGAACCTTGAAACTGTTGGGCCCGTAGAGGTGACCGTTGAGGTCCGGTTGCTCCACGTACAGACCGTACACGATGGGCCTGCGGGGCGAGGAGCGAGAGAGGCGGGAAGGGGGGGGGGGGCAAAGGGGGTGGGGGGTTGGGGGGGTATGTGTGTGGGCAGCGTTATGCAACGCATCGAGGGGGCCCAGAAAAATAATGTAAAAGGCACAGGTGCAAGTCAGCGCCGTGGTTTGTGTTCACAGGGACGTAGACACGCGGCACATCGGGGGGGGGGGGGGAATAAGGTGTGAAGCACAGGTGCAAGTCAGCACCGTGGGTTTAATAGGAAAAGAACAGGGCACGAGAAAGACAGAGTTTATAGTGTTCACTACAAACTGTCACTGCACAGGCAACTGTTCACTCTGGCCTCCACTTGTTGAGTTGCGGGGGGAAGGGGGTGGTCAAAGTGTGTTAAGGGAAATACAAAATAATAATGCTAAACCCATAGCAGCGAACACGATGATGTAAATAGTGGCGCTGGATTACCACGCGAGGGTTTTTGCCAAAGAGCTCACCGTTCGGCTGGGGGAAGGTCCAGCCAGCGCAGTATCGTGAACAGGCGCAGGTCGTGGTTGATGCCGCTAGAGATCGGAGAGAGAAACAAACCTCAGCGCAAACCATCCTCCCCTCCTGCTCCCCTCCTCCATAGTGCGTGCGGCTGGGGAATTCAACCAAACTGGTAAAATATATTTTTCCAGAAGCGACCTGGCCCATCACAAACGATAGGCACAAGGAAAGTTGGCTTACCATCATCATCATCATCACGTAGACATTTATAGCAACAGTCCAAAAACTCGCGCGACGTCGAGTCCAAATGTGGCGGGGGAACAAAAACCGGAGAAAAATCCACGCGACCACGGGGAGACAGAGAAATGCAAACTCCAAGTATACAGCAGCAGGCGTCGTCAAGGGTCAGGGCTCGAAGCCCACGACATTCCTGCATAGCAGGCGAGGTAGTTAACATCTCATCAGGGTAGTGGGAGCCCCAAGGTGGTGGCCTTGCAAGGAAGGTTGAACGATATGATGCGTGATGCGATGAACTGAGATGATGCAAAGTAAGTAGAGATTTTGACATTTTTTCCTGGCAATAAAACAGGAGTTGAGATGTTCAAACGCCAAATCGATTATACCTCCCGCAAGGCATCAAGTGCCGCATTAACCACACACAGTGCTTGTGGTGAACATGCAAACAAACATGGCTCTGATAATAACAGATGGAATTGTCTTTGAAACTGATTGGCCTACACCAGAGACAGCAGCCTTCTTCAGGGCCGAGTCTCACTACCACCAGCGTCAGGCCAGAGAACAACAAAAGGCGAACAACACAAAGACAATGCCACACGTATCGGAGCATTTACAGCCCGGGGTGAGCAGCTACATCGTGGGACACTTTTTTACAATATCAAAGTATAAAAATGACAACAGGTGTTACCCTTTCTAAATGGAGAGGCCCGTTTTTGGGGCACCAAAGACAAAGATCTGCCCGTGTAGCCTGTAGCAGACTGCGGGGGGCAAGTGCTGTTAGCGAGCACCTATGAAGCCCGGCACTGTGGCACACGAGGGAGTGGGTGGCCAACACCATGCCCGACCGCCTTTGTCTCCCTCGTGGCGATGTTTACACACTGTACCAGGTACTCATTTGAAGCTGAGTCGATCTAGGGGAGGCCCAGGACCGGTTCAAATAATCGTCACCGGTGTTGGCCATGAGTGGGAACTAAACTCAGATCGCCGGGTTCGTAGCGCAGTGCAAACCGCTACACTACCGCCACACACACACAAAGTCAGAGATCCCCCGTGCTGCCTTAACACACTGTTGGGGCAAGTGCTGTTAGCGAGTAGCACCTATGAAGGCCGGGGTGGGTGGCCAGCACCATGCCTGGTCGCCTTTGTCTCCCCAGTGGTGATGTTTTTGCACATCATTTGAGGCACAGGCACACACACATGTGCCCCTGCTCCCCCCCCCCCCCCCCCCTCTCTCTCTCACCTTGGCCAGAAGAAGGTGCTGGACTTCTTGTCTTGCTTCTCCACCGTGATCCAAATCTGTGGGCACGAAAAAAAACAGGCATTGCTTTCTCAACCACCGGCGCTGGTATTTAGCGGAATGTTAGCCGGCTGGCGCCCGGATTGGAACCTAGCCTGGAGGCTGGCGCCCGGATTGGAACCTCGCTGGGTGGCTGGCGTCCGGATTGGAACCTCGCCGGGTGACTGAAGAAGAAGTAGAGGGAAGAATAAGAAACAACGGCCATTTCCAAATACATAACAACTCGCCATCTGTAGAAACGGCGCTGTTGGTGATTCACGACTGGACTGGTCCCACTCCCGCCCCTCCCCCTGGGTACTCAGGGGCTGCCCCCCCCCCCCCCCCCCGATACTCACGGGCTGCCCCCCCCACCAGCGGTGCTTGAGCTTCTCCTTGCCCCGGTAGGTGAAGGTGGCGTTGAACTCGCTGTCGTAGATGACGTTGTCGATGATGCCGTGGGACTCTGGGTAGAGGCCCTGAGCGGTGACCCGGGCGGGGAGAGGGGGAGAGAGACAGTGAGGGAGGGAGGGAGGGAAGAAGGGAGCGAGAGGGGGTAGAGAGAGAGGGGGGGCAGAGAGGGGGGGAGGGGGTACATAAAGCAAATATAAAACAAAACGAAATGATGAACGAAGCAAAGTGCCAACTACACCGAGCATCTTTTTGTTTCCTCTGATCGCAAAAAAAGAGAGGGAGGGAGGGGCTGCGGGGCACCGCGTGACGACGCTGAGCCGGCTAGGCCCTCGTGCTCCTGTGGCGAGCGTCGCATGCGCTTGGTGGACTCACCGTGACCATGCTGTAGTGATTGGGGAACGTCTTGGTCGGGTACATGGGCCTCAGGTGGCGCGCGCTGGTCCCGCACGTGCCTGGGGAGACGCAACGGAGCGGACACGCATACACGCGCATACAACAACAACCGCCATTCGCCACTAAGTGGCGGTGACGTCACCACGACGCTTGTGCCAGGCCATGTGCATCTTGAGGCCACGTGAAGTGTCGAACGCCTGCTGGCAGGAGGTCACGGAGCAGACCCAGCAGGTGCCACGGGTCGACTGACTGAGATGACTGGCTGATGCACAGAGGCGTAGCTAGGATATTTTGCGCCCGGGGACGAACTATAAAATTGGCGCCCCCCCCCCCCTCCCCTTTAATCACATTTTCCTATTACATCGAATAAGGAATAACAATTAAAATTTTAATGAAACATTGTATTTAAAGAAGCAAATTTATATAAATTATATTACATGGCTCACTCAGTAACTGTCGTAGACTGGTTGACATAGTCTACAAAAGATTAATTTTTCTTGATTTCACTGTCGCAAACTGGTCAATCACGTAATCAAAATCCAATGTTTTTTTCCAATGTTTCTCTTTCAACGCTAAGAAGAGCAAGATCACTGAGACGATCTTGTCCCATTGAAGCCGCAAATACGACAAAATAAGTTTCAATTTGCTGAACGACCGCTCACAGCTTGCAATTGAAACTGTTATTGTTAATACAAAATTTGCAGTGAAATTCGCAAATTCGGAAATATGTCGTCTCCATAAAACACGATAAAACCAAGAAGATCCAAAGGAGTTTCTGGTAGAACTTCATTCCGGTTACTGAGCAGCATTTTGCAATCACCAATTTCTGTGAAAAGTTCGTGGTCATTGATGTCGGTGTCATAGAAATTTCCAAAATCTGTGCAATTTCGACGAATTGCATCGACATCTGTGTTGGATAGAAGAGTTTTGACGTCCAGCAAAAATCCAAATTTTGTGTTCAGGTCTTTTAGTCGTAAAAACCGTGTTGACATCTCCTGTTGAAGTCGATAAAATACGCTCTTCATAACGCGCACAATTTCTTCTTCTGCTGAAAGTCCTGCATTTCTTGCCAGTTCTCCTGGCATCTTCCGACGTCGCCTAATTCTTTTGTCCACATCGATCCCCCAGGCTGTGCATCTTGTTTTTGAGTTTTCTACAGCAACTTGGCTCAAATCATCACGAAGCTTAACAAATTCATGCTCCAAAGATGTAAGATCAGTTGCTGCTTCCTTTAAATTCATAGTAGGATCCTGTAAGTGCTTCTGAACACGATCAATTTTTCCAAGAATGACATTTCAGAAATGTAATAAAACTATGAAGTTAAAATGTAATACGCATGCCTGTAACTGTTCTGCATCACTTCTGGTTTCAGGCGTCCTAGTTATATCCTCCGATAAATTGTCTAGCAGCCCTACTAGTTCATCCAGTCCTTCATAGATAGCTTTAACAGCTTCTGATCGTGCACTCCAGCGTGTTTCAGGCCGTCGTAGTTTCCGCCACCAGAAAACAGGCCAGTGACTAAGGCTGAAAGACTGCGCCTGTCTGTTGTTTGGGACGTTCTTCCATGTAAGTTCTTAATAGGCACGCGTACCAAAATGTAATTACATGACATGTAGGCTGTGTGTGGCGGGATATATAAACTTTTAGGTTGAGGTGTAGATTTGTGCAGTAGTTTCAGGCTGCCGCGCCCGCCGCAATAAGTTAAAATGTAACGTTGTAAGCCTCATTTTGGCGCCCCTTTACCTTGGCGCCCGGGGACATATGTACCCCCCTGCCCCCCCCTAGCTACGCCTCTGCTGATGCACCACCTGTGCCCCCTACTGTGCCAACTTACTGTGCTTTAGCCACCCGGCGCTCCGCTCGTGGTTGTGATAGTCGCTCCTGCACCCTCCGTTGTTGTTGGAGGGCGACTGCCTCCAACTGCCCAGTAGCGTCCTTCACGAGCCTCTTCCACAGAGGCCGATCTTGACAACGCTGGTACCAGTCATCGGTAAGTCCACTTAGCTCCACGTCTTCCACATCACTCCATCTCTTTTCCAGCCCGTGCTGCACCTGTTTAGCCCCCTCGATCCGGCTGAACAAAAGCTGTTTTGGCATACGGTGGCCGGGCATGCGGGCTACATGACCTAGCCAACGCAGCCTTGCCTGCCGGAGGAGCTCACCAATGGGACTTTGCCCAGATCTTTCAAGGAATTGTGAGCTCCTCACACAATCCAGCCTGGTTCAGCCCAGGATGGATCATAGGCAGGCCAGCCTAAATGTTTCCAACCGTCGAAGATGCTCCATTAGGGGGGTCCACGTTTCACAAGCGTAGAGAAGGGAGGGAATGACTGTGGCCGAGAAGACCTGAAGCTTCGTGCGGAGCGACAGACCAGGTAGCTTCCACACAGCGATACGCAACCGATGAAATGATATTGCCGCTCGACTTATTCGGAATAAGACCTCTGCTGTTAAACTGGAGCCGGTCATAAGCACACTGCCCAGGTATGGGAAACTCTCCACTCTTTCCACTACTGCCCCATCACCGATTGGGAGTTGTGGGGGTGGTGTGTCCGATGGAACAAAATACCCAGGCAGGTGCTTAGTTTTGGTGGGACTGATGGTAAGGCCCCACCTCTTAGTGGCACGCTCCAGTCTCAGCAGCAGCGTCTCCAACTCCTCCTCTGAATGAGCAGCTATTACAAAATAATCGACCAATAGGGAGCCATCCCTTGATCGCACCTGGGCATCGATCAGCCTCCCATTATATCTGTACCAAATGGAAATTCCCCCGGTACAGATATTGAAGGCTTCACGAACTACATGGTCAAAATAGATGTTAAATAATGTGGGAGCCAGACGACATTCCTGTCGCACCCCAAGGTGTACAGGGAAAGGCTCTGACTCCCGGCCACGTAGTTTTACCCAGGCCCGCTCACCATAATGAAGGTCCTTAATGATCGTGAGCAGAGGGTCAGGGACTCCGAAAGCACAAAGAACAACCCAGAGCCCAGGCCTACTGATGGTATCATGGGCCTTGACCAGGTCAATAAAGCAGAGATGTAGGTCCTGTTGAAATTCCCTATACCTCTGCTGTAGCAGACGGACAGAAAATATGGTATCTGTGCAGGACCGCCCTCTCCTGAAACCGCATTGGGGCTCCGCAAGCCTCTCCTCAGCATGCCTAGCAAGGCGATGTTGAAATATCCTTGCCAGGATCTTTCCCGGCACACTGAGGAGTGAGATGCCCCTGTAGTTGTTACAGTCTGTGCGGTTCCCCTTATTAAAAAAGGGGACCATCAGGGCATCCTTCTAATCCTGAGGAACCCGTCCAGTGGTCCAGACTGTTATTATGATGTCATGTAGGGCAGTCTGTGTACAAACGCCATCCTCCCTCAGCATTTTGCTTCGGAGATCATCTCTGCTCGGTGCCTTTCCTGGTCTCAGACTCCGGATCGCCTTCAGTACTTCCTCAACAGATGGCACCTCAGCCAGCCACTCACAGGGGGTGACTTCTTCCAATATTTGAGGCACCGCAGCCTCGGCAGGGTCATCCCCACTTTGTGCCACGATGTTTTCCTGGCTGAGGGATTTCCCCTCCCCCAGGACCTCACAGAAATGCTCAGCAAATCTGCAAACCTGTTCCTGGGGGTCGAATATTGGATCACCGTTTTTCCCCTAATGATGATAATAAGTGTGGTGCTGTAGGTTACTTTTTTGATGGAGTTAAATAGTGATTTGTGATCGTGGGCCACTGAGGCAGACTCCATCTCCTCAGCAACCCGCGACCACCACCCATCCTTGCGCCTTATGGCTCTCCGAACCTCCGAGCGATGGTGCATACACACACACACGCACACGCACGCACACACATGAACACACGCACACACGTGAACACGCGCACACACATGAACACACGCACACACGTGAACACGCGCACACACATGAACACACGCACACACATGAACACGCGCACGGCAGCCCCGAGTTGATTACCCACTGCTGGATGCCGGCCTTCGGCAGTGCCGATCTTGGTTGCCGGTTTTACCCGGAACCGCGCAGTCGACAGCCACGACACCGAAGATCAACTCCGGTAATCTCATAGAGCAGGGAGAGCCTCCGTGGAGCGCCACGGTGGCTAGGAGATGTCAACTACCTTGGCTGGCACGCAGGAGGTCGAGGGTTCGATCCCGACACTGACAATGCCTGCTGTACATTTGGAGTCTGTGTCTCTATCTCATCATCATGGTGGCTATGGGATGTTAACTGCCTCGCCTGGTATGTAGGAGGGCACATTCACACGGAACTTGGGGCTGCAGCCACCGTTGGTTACTCTGCTCAGTCACCAGGAAAACGCTCGCCGAGTTTCTCTCGGTCTCACTTTCAGGAGGGTCCTGCCAGGTTGTTGCTGTGCGTGCGTGTGTGTGCGCGTGCGACCTCAAGTGAGTGACAATCTTTGTTGTTATTACGCGGTGTTGTTGTTACACGGTGTTGTTGTTACACACGCGGTATTAACCAGGGCGGCCGCTGGATCCGAACCGCTGAGGTCTGAACTTCGAAGCGATGTTCACCGCTTCCGTTATTATTCCACGTCGTGTTGAGCCAACACCCATTGTTGTACTGTACTTCTACGCCTGCCGGGTCCGTGCTCCCCCACCCCCGCCTTTACCTCACCTGTGGTAAAGCACGGCCACTGTAACCCCCCCCACCACCCACGTGCGTTGAACTTCTGTCGCACGGCCGCACGGAGCCGACCGTGCCAACCGGAGGTCCCCGCAAGACATGGGGAGACCCCCACCCCGCCACCCTCCCTCACCCAGCAGTGGAGAGACAACGGGGCCTGGCGCGCATGGGTGCGAGTGGAAATCGGGGGGGGGGGGGGGGATTACTCACGGAGTTTCTGCACCACGGGGATGATGGTCTTGTCGAAGTTGAGGTAGTCGGCTTTGTAGCCGTCCAGCGACACCAGGATGAGCGGAGGCTTCGAGAAGCTGCCAAACGCACGTGGGGAGGGGGGGGGGAGTTGTTACCGAGGCCGCTGTCGCCCCTCGCGTTTTCATCTTTGTCGTCGTCTTTGTTGTTGCTTGGTGGGGTGGGAGTGTTTAGTTTTGAGAAGCGGAGACACCCCGGCCCACCGTCTCCCTGTCAACGCTGGCTCCCAATCCAATCCCGGATCGGTTTCAACATCACACACACCATGCCCGCCTCTCCCCTCTCATCTCACTCCACTCCCCTCCACGCACTCTCCTTCCTCTCCCCTCTCACCTCACTCCACTCCCCTCCATGCACTCTCCTCTCCAGTGACCAAGGGTTTCTGTGGAATCCCCCAGTCACCCGATCACTCAGTGGTGGGAGGTCGCTCTTCTCTGCTGCTGCCCCCACAGTCTGGAACTCCCTTTTCCCAGCCATCCGTGCTGTCGACTTCCTGCCCCTCTTCTCCTGTGTCCAACTGCTTCCCTCTCTCTCTCTCCCACAGGCTCACACAGAGACCCACAGACTCACACAGAGACCCACAGACTCACACAGAGACCCACAGACTCACACAGAGACGCACAGACTCACACAGAGACCCACAGACTAACACAGAGACCCACAGACTCACACAGAGACCGACAGACTCACACAGAGACCCACGGACTCACACAGAGACCCACAGACTCACACAGAGACCCACAGACTCACCCAGAGACCCACAGACTAACACAGAGACCCACAGACTCGCACAGAGACCCACAGACTCACACAGAGACCCACAGACTCACTCAGAGACCCATAGACTCACACAGAGACCCACAGACTCAGACAGAGACCCATAGACTCACACAGTGACCCACAGACTCACACAGAGACCCACAGACTAACACAGAGACCCGTAGACTCCCACAGAGACCCACATACTCACACAGAGACCCATAGACTTACACAGAGACCCGTAGACTCACACAGAGACCCACAGACTATCACAGAGACCCACAGACTCACACAGAGACCCACAGACTCACACAGAGACCCACAGACTAACACAGAGACCCACAGACTCACACAGAGACCCACAGACTCACATAGAGACCCACAGACTCACACAGAGACCCACAGACTAACACAGAGACCCACAGACACACACAGAGACCCATAGACTCACACAGATACCCACAGACTCACACAGAGACCCACAGACTCACACAGAGACCCACAGACCCACACAGAGACCCACAGACTCACACAGAGACCCACAGACTCACACAGAGACCCACAGATTCACACAGAGACCCACAGACTCACACAGAGACCCACAGACTCACACAGAGACCCGTAGACTCACACACAGACCCACAGACTAACACAGAGACCCACAGACTCGCACAGAGACCCACAGACTCACACAGAGACCCACAGACTCACTCAGAGACCCATAGACTCACACAGAGACCCACAGACTCAGACAGAGACCCATAGACTCACACAGTGACCAACAGACTCACACAGAGACCCACAGACTAACACAGAGACCCGTAGACTCCCACAGAGACCCACATACTCACACAGAGACCCATAGACTTACACAGAGACCCGTAGACTCACACAGAGACCCACAGACTATCACAGAGACCCACAGACTCACACAGAGACCCACAGACTCACACAGAGACCCACAGACTAACACAGAGACCCACAGACTCACACAGAGACCCACAGACTCACATAGAGACCCACAGACTCACACAGAGACCCATAGACTCACACAGATACCCACAGACTCACACAGAGACCCACAGACTCACACAGAGACCCACAGACCCACACAGAGACCCACAGACTCACACAGAGACCCACAGACTCACACAGAGACCCACAGATTCACACAGAGACCCACAGACTCACACAGAGACCCACAGACTCACACAGAGACCCGTAGACTCACACACAGACCCACAGACTAACACAGAGACCCACAGACTCACACAAAGAACCACAGACTCAGACAGAGACCCACAGACTCACACAGAGACCCACAGACTCACACAGAGACCCACAGACTCACACAGAGACCCACAGACTAACACAAAGACCCACAGACTCACATAGAGATCCACAGACTCACACAGAGACCCACAGACTCACACAGAGACCCATAGACTCACACAAAGACCCACAGACTCCCACAGAGACCCACAGACTCACACAGAGACCCACAGACTCACACAGAGACCCACAGACTCACACAGAGACCCACAGACTCACCCAGAGACCCACAGACTAACACAGAGACCCACAGACTCGCACAGAGACCCACAGACTCACACAGAGACCCACAGACTCACTCAGAGACCCATAGACTCACACAGAGACCCACAGACTCAGACAGAGACCCATAGACTCACACAGTGACCCACAGACTCACACAGAGACCCACAGACTAACACAGAGACCCGTAGACTCACACAGAGACCCACATACTCACACAGAGACCCATAGACTCACACAGAGACCCGTAGACTCACACATAGACCCACAGACTATCACAGAGACCCACAGACTCACACAGAGACCCACAGACTCACACAGAGACCCACAGACTAACACAGAGACCCACAGACTCACACAGAGACCCACAGACTCACATAGAGACCCACAGACTCACACAGAGACCCACAGACTAACACAGAGACCCACAGACACACACAGAGACCCATAGACTCACACAGATACCCACAGACTCACACAGAGACCCACAGACTCACACAGAGACCCACAGACTCACACAGAGACCCACAGACTCACACAGAGACCCACAGACTCACACAGAGACCCACAGATTCACACAGAGACCCACAGACTCACACAGAGACCCACAGACTCACACAGAGACCCGTAGACTCACACACAGACACACAGACTAACACAGAGACCCACAGACTCACACAGAGACCCACAGACTCAGACAGAGACCCACAGACTCACACAGAGACCCACAGACTCACACAGAGACCCACAGACTCACACAGAGACCCACATACTAACACAAAGACCCACAGACTCACACAGAGACCCACAGACTCACACAGAGACCCACAGACTGACACAGAGAGCCACAGACTCACACAGAGACCCACAGACTAACACAGAGACCCACAGACTCGCATAAAGACCCACAGACTCACACAGAGACCCACAGACAAACACAGAGACCCACAGACTCACACAGAGACCCACAGACTAACACAGAGACCCACAGACTCACACAGAGACCCACAGACTAACACAGAGACCCACAGACTCACACAGAGACCCACAGACTCACACAGAGACCCACAGACTCACACAGTGACCCACAGACTAACACAGAGACCCACAGACTCACACAGAGACCCGTAGACTCACACACAGACCCACAGACTAACACAGAGACCCACAGACTTACACAGAGACCCACAGACTAACACATAGACCCACAGACTCACACAGAGACCCACAGACTGACACAGAGAGCCACAGACTCACACAGAGACCCACAGACTCACACAGAGACCCGTAGACTCACACAGAGACCCACAGACTAACACAGAGACCCACAGACTCGCACAAAGACCCACAGACTGACACAGAGAGCCACAGACTCACACAGAGACCCACAGACTCACACAGAGACCCGTAGACTCACACAGAGACCCACAGACTAACACAGAGACCCACAGACTCGCACAAAGACCCACAGACTCACACAGAGACCCACAGACTAACACAGAGACCCACAGACTCACACAGAGACCCACAGACTCACACAGAGACCCACAGACTCACACAGAGACCCACAGACTCACACAGAGACCCACAGACTCACACAGAGACCCACAGACTTACACAGAGACCTACAGACTGACACAGAGACCCACAGACTTACACAGAGACCCACAGACTAACACATAGACCCACAGACTCACACAGAGACCCACAGACTGACACAGAGAGCCACAGACTCACACAGAGACCCACAGACTCACACAGAGACCCGTAGACTCACACAGAGACCCACAGACTAACACAGAGACCCACAGACTCGCACAAAGACCCACAGACTCACACAGAGACCCACAGACTAACACAGAGACCCACAGACTCACACAGAGACCCACAGACTCACACAGAGACCCACAGACTCACACAGAGACCCACAGACTCACACAGAGACCCACAGACTCACACAGAGACCCACAGACTTACACAGAGACCTACAGACTTACACAGAGACCCACAGACTCACACAGAGACCCACAGATTCACACAGAGACCCACAGACTCACACAGAGACCGACAGACTCACACAGAGACCCGTAGACTCACACACAGACCCACAGACTAACACAGAGACCCACAGACTCACACAGAGACCCACAGACTCAGACAGAGACCCACAGACTCACACAGAGACCCACAGACTCACACAGAGACCCACAGACTCACACAGAGACCCACAGACTAACACAAAGACCCACAGACTCACACAGAGACCCACAGACTCACACAGAGACCCACAGACTCACACAGAGACCCATAGACTCACACAAAGACCCACAGACTCACACAGAGACCCACAGACTCACACAGAGACCCACAGACTCACACAGAGACCCACAGACACACACAGAGACCCATAGACTCACACAGATACCCACAGACTCACACAGAGACCCACAGACTCACACAGAGACCCACAGACTCACACAGAGACCCACAGACTCACACAGAGACCCACAGACTAACACAGAGACCCACAGACTCACACAGAGACCCACAGACTCACACAGAGACCCACAGACTCACACAGAGACCCCCAGACTCACACAGAGACCCACAGACTTACACAGAGACCCACAGACTTACACAGAGACCCACAGACTCACACAGAGCACCACAGATTCACACAGAGACCCACAGACTCACACAGAGACCCACAGACTCACACAGAGACCCGTAGACTCACACACAGACCCACAGACTAACACAGAGACCCACATACTAACACAAAGACCCACAGACTCACACAGAGACCCACAGACTCACACAGAGACCCACAGACTGACACAGAGAGCCACAGACTCACACAGAGACCCACAGACTAACACAGAGACCCACAGACTCGCATAAAGACCCACAGACTCACACAGAGACCCACAGACAAACACAGAGACCCACAGACTCACACAGAGACCCACAGACTAACACAGAGACCCACAGACTCACACAGAGACCCACAGACTAACACAGAGACCCACAGACTCACACAGAGACCCACAGACTCACACAGAGACCCACAGACTCACACAGAGACCCACAGACTAACACAGAGACCCACAGACTCACACAGAGACCCGTAGACTCACACACAGACCCACAGACTAACACAGAGACCCACAGACTTACACAGAGACCCACAGACTAACACATAGACCCACAGACTCACACAGAGACCCACAGACTGACACAGAGAGCCACAGACTCACACAGAGACCCACAGACTCACACAGAGACCCGTAGACTCATACAGAGACCCACAGACTAACACAGAGACCCACAGACTCGCACAAAGACCCACAGACTCACACAGAGACCCACAGACTAACACAGAGACCCACAGACTCACACAGAGACCCACAGACTAACACAGAGACCCACAGACTCACACAGAGACCCACAGACTAACACAGAGACCCACAGACTCACACAGAGACCCACAGACTCACACAGAGACCCACAGACTCACACAGAGACCCACAGACTAACACAGAGACCCACAGACTCACACAGAGACCCACAGACTCACACAGAGACCCACAGACTCACACAGAGACCCACAGACTCACACAGAGACCCACAGACTTACACAGAGACCTACAGACTTACACAGAGACCCACAGACTCACACAGAGACCCACAGATTCACACAGAGACCCACAGACTCACACAGAGACCCACAGACTCACACAGAGACCCGTAGACTCACACACAGACCCACAGACTAACACAGAGACCCACAGACTCACACAGAGACCCACAGACTCAGACAGAGACCCACAGACTCACACAGAGACCCACAGACTCACACAGAGACCCACAGACTCACACAGAGACCCACAGACTAACACAAAGACCCACAGACTCACACAGAGACCCACAGACTCACACAGAGACCCACAGACTCACACAGAGACCCATAGACTCACACAAAGACCCACAGACTCACACAGAGACCCACAGACTCACACAGAGACCCACAGACTCACACAGAGACCCACAGACACACACAGAGACCCATAGACTCACACAGATACCCACAGACTCACACAGAGACCCACAGACTCACACAGAGACCCACAGACTCACACAGAGACCCACAGACTCACACAGAGACCCACAGACTAACACAGAGACCCACAGACTCACACAGAGACCCACAGACTCACACAGAGACCCACAGACTCACACAGAGACCCACAGACTCACACAGAGACCCACAGACTTACACAGAGACCCACAGACTTACACAGAGACCCACAGACTCACACAGAGCACCACAGATTCACACAGAGACCCACAGACTCACACAGAGACCCACAGACTCACACAGAGACCCGTAGACTCACACACAGACCCACAGACTAACACAGAGACCCACAGACTTACACAGAGACCCACAGACTAACACATAGACCCACAGACTCACACAGAGACCCACAGACTGACACAGAGAGCCACAGACTCACACAGAGACCCACAGACTCACACAGAGACCCGTAGACTCATACAGAGACCCACAGACTAACACAGAGACCCACAGACTCGCACAAAGACCCACAGACTCACACAGAGACCCACAGACTAACACAGAGATCCACAGACTCACACAGAGACCCACAGACTAACACAGAGACCCACAGACTCACACAGAGACCCACAGACTCACACAGAGACCCACAGACTCACACAGAGACCCACAGACTAACACAGAGACCCACAGACTCACACAGAGACCCACAGACTCACACAGAGACCCACAGACTCACACAGAGACCCACAGACTCACACAGAGACCCACAGACTTACACAGAGACCTACAGACTTACACAGAGACCCACAGACTCACACAGAGACCCACAGATTCACACAGAGACCCACAGACTCACACAGAGACCCACAGACTCACACAGAGACCCGTAGACTCACACACAGACCCACAGACTAACACAGAGACCCACAGACTCACACAGAGACCCACAGACTCAGACAGAGACCCACAGACTCACACAGAGACCCACAGACTCACACAGAGACCCACAGACTCACACAGAGACCCACAGACTCACACAGAGACCCACAAACTCACACAGAGACCCACAGACTCACACAGAGACCCACAGATTCACACAGAGACCCACAGACTCACACAGAGACCCACAGACTCACACAGAGACCCGTAGACTCACACACAGACACACAGACTAACACAGAGACCCACAGACTCACACAGAGACCCACAGACTCAGACAGAGACCCACAGACTCACACAGAGACCCACAGACTCACACAGAGACCCACAGACTCACACAGAGACCCACATACTAACACAAAGACCCACAGACTCACACAGAGACCCACAGACTCACACAGAGACCCACAGACTGACACAGAGAGCCACAGACTCACACAGAGACCCACAGACTAACACAGAGACCCACAGACTCGCATAAAGACCCACAGACTCACACAGAGACCCACAGACAAACACAGAGACCCACAGACTCACACAGAGACCCACAGACTAACACAGAGACCCACAGACTCACACAGAGACCCACAGACTAACACAGAGACCCACAGACTCACACAGAGACCCACAGACTCACACAGAGACCCACAGACTCACACAGAGACCCACAGACTAACACAGAGACCCACAGACTCACACAGAGACCCGTAGACTCACACACAGACCCACAGACTAACACAAAGACCCACAGACTTACACAGAGACCCACAGACTAACACATAGACCCACAGACTCACACAGAGACCCACAGACTGACACAGAGAGCCACAGACTCACACAGAGACCCACAGACTCACACAGAGACCCGTAGACTCATACAGAGACCCACAGACTAACACAGAGACCCACAGACTCGCACAAAGACCCACAGACTCACACAGAGACCCACAGACTAACACAGAGACCCACAGACTCACACAGAGACCCACAGACTAACACAGAGACCCACAGACTCACACAGAGACCCACAGACTAACACAGAGACCCACAGACTCACACAGAGACCCACAGACTCACACAGAGACCCACAGACTCACACAGAGACCCACAGACTAACACAGAGACCCACAGACTCACACAGAGACCCACAGACTCACACAGAGACCCACAGACTCACACAGAGACCCACAGACTCACACAGAGACCCACAGACTTACACAGAGACCTACAGACTTACACAGAGACCCACAGACTCACACAGAGACCCACAGATTCACACAGAGACCCACAGACTCACACAGAGACCCACAGACTCACACAGAGACCCGTAGACTCACACACAGACCCACAGACTAACACAGAGACCCACAGACTCACACAGAGACCCACAGACTCAGACAGAGACCCACAGACTCACACAGAGACCCACAGACTCACACAGAGACCCACAGACTCACACAGAGACCCACAGACTAACACAAAGACCCACAGACTCACACAGAGACCCACAGACTCACACAGAGACCCACAGACTCACACAGAGACCCACAGACTCACACAGAGACCCACAGACTCACACAGAGACCCACAGACTAACACAGAGACCCACAGACTCACACAGAGCACCACAGATTCACACAGAGACCCACAGACTCACACAGAGACCCACAGACTCACACAGAGACCCGTAGACTCACACACAGACCCACAGACTAACACAGAGACCCACAGACTTACACAGAGACCCACAGACTAACACATAGACCCACAGACTCACACAGAGACCCACAGACTGACACAGAGAGCCACAGACTCACACAGAGACCCACAGACTCACACAGAGACCCGTAGACTCATACAGAGACCCACAGACTAACACAGAGACCCACAGACTCGCACAAAGACCCACAGACTCACACAGAGACCCACAGACTAACACAGAGACCCACAGACTCACACAGAGACCCACAGACTAACACAGAGACCCACAGACTCACACAGAGACCCACAGACTCACACAGAGACCCACAGACTCACACAGAGACCCACAGACTAACACAGAGACCCACAGACTCACACAGAGACCCACAGACTCACACAGAGACCCACAGACTCACACAGAGACCCACAGACTCACACAGAGACCCACAGACTTACACAGAGACCTACAGACTTACACAGAGACCCACAGACTCACACAGAGACCCACAGATTCACACAGAGACCCACAGACTCACACAGAGACCCACAGACTCACACAGAGACCCGTAGACTCACACACAGACCCACAGACTAACACAGAGACCCACAGACTCACACAGAGACCCACAGACTCAGACAGAGACCCACAGACTCACACAGAGACCCACAGACTCACACAGAGACCCACAGACTCACACAGAGACCCACAGACTAACACAAAGACCCACAGACTCACACAGAGACCCACAGACTCACACAGAGACCCACAGACTCACACAGAGACCCATAGACTCACACAAAGACCCACAGACTCACACAGAGACCCACAGACTCACACAGAGACCCACAGACTCACACAGAGACCCACAGACACACACAGAGACCCATAGACTCACACAGATACCCACAGACTCACACAGAGACCCACAGACTCACACAGAGACCCACAGACCCACACAGAGACCCACAGACTCACACAGAGACCCACAGACTCACACAGAGACCCACAGATTCACACAGAGACCCACAGACTCACACAGAGACCCACAGACTCACACAGAGACCCGTAGACTCACACACAGACCCACAGACTAACACAGAGACCCACAGACTCACACAGAGAACCACAGACTCAGACAGAGACCCACAGACTCACACAGAGACCCACAGACTCACACAGAGACCCACAGACTCACACAGAGACCCACAGACTAACACAAAGACCCACAGACTCACACAGAGATCCACAGACTCACACAGAGACCCACAGACTCACACAGAGACCCATAGACTCACACAAAGACCCACAGACTCACACACAGACCCACAGACTAACACAGAGACCCACAGACTCACACAGAGACCCACAGATTCACACAGAGACCCACAGACTCACACAGAGACCCACAGACTCACACAGAGACCCGTAGACTCACACACAGACCCACAGACTAACACAGAGACCCACAGACTCACACAGAGAACCACAGACTCAGACAGAGACCCACAGACTCACACAGAGACCCACAGACTCACACAGAGACCCACAGACTCACACAGAGACCCACAGACTAACACAAAGACCCACAGACTCACACAGAGATCCACAGACTCACACAGAGACCCACAGACTCACACAGAGACCCATAGACTCACACAAAGACCCACAGACTCACACACAGACCCACAGACTAACACAGAGACCCACAGACTTACACAGAGACCCACAGACTAACACATAGACCCACAGACTCACACAGAGACCCACAGACTGACACAGAGAGCCACAGACTCACACAGAGACCCACAGACTCACACAGAGACCCGTAGACTCATACAGAGACCCACAGACTAACACAGAGACCCACAGACTCGCACAAAGACCCACAGACTCACACAGAGACCCACAGACTAACACAGAGACCCACAGACTCACACAGAGACCCACAGACTAACACAGAGACCCACAGACTCACACAGAGACCCACAGACTCACACAGAGACCCACAGACTCACACAGAGACCCACAGACTAACACAGAGACCCACAGACTCACACAGAGACCCACAGACTCACACAGAGACCCACAGACTCACACAGAGACCCACAGACTCACACAGAGACCCACAGACTTACACAGAGACCTACAGACTTACACAGAGACCCACAGACTCACACAGAGACCCACAGATTCACACAGAGACCCACAGACTCACACAGAGACCCACAGACTCACACAGAGACCCGTAGACTCACACACAGACCCACAGACTAACACAGAGACCCACAGACTCACACAGAGACCCACAGACTCAGACAGAGACCCACAGACTCACACAGAGACCCACAGACTCACACAGAGACCCACAGACTCACACAGAGACCCACAGACTAACACAAAGACCCACAGACTCACACAGAGACCCACAGACTCACACAGAGACCCACAGACTCACACAGAGACCCATAGACTCACACAAAGACCCACAGACTCACACAGAGACCCACAGACTCACACAGAGACCCACAGACTCACACAGAGACCCACAGACACACACAGAGACCCATAGACTCACACAGATACCCACAGACTCACACAGAGACCCACAGACTCACACAGAGACCCACAGACCCACACAGAGACCCACAGACTCACACAGAGACCCACAGACTCACACAGAGACCCACAGATTCACACAGAGACCCACAGACTCACACAGAGACCCACAGACTCACACAGAGACCCGTAGACTCACACACAGACCCACAGACTAACACAGAGACCCACAGACTCACACAGAGAACCACAGACTCAGACAGAGACCCACAGACTCACACAGAGACCCACAGACTCACACAGAGACCCACAGACTCACACAGAGACCCACAGACTAACACAAAGACCCACAGACTCACACAGAGACCCACAGACTCACACAGAGACCCACAGACTCACACAGAGACCCACAGACTAACACAGAGACCCACAGACTCACACAGAGACCCACAGACTCACACAGAGACCCACAGACTCACACAGAGACCCACAGACTCACACAGAGACCCACAGACTTACACAGAGACCTACAGACTTACACAGAGACCCACAGACTCACACAGAGACCCACAGATTCACACAGAGACCCACAGACTCACACAGAGACCCACAGACTCACACAGAGACCCGTAGACTCACACACAGACCCACAGACTAACACAGAGACCCACAGACTCACACAGAGACCCACAGACTCAGACAGAGACCCACAGACTCACACAGAGACCCACAGACTCACACAGAGACCCACAGACTCACACAGAGACCCACAGACTAACACAAAGACCCACAGACTCACACAGAGACCCACAGACTCACACAGAGACCCACAGACTCACACAGAGACCCATAGACTCACACAAAGACCCACAGACTCACACAGAGACCCACAGACTCACACAGAGACCCACAGACTCACACAGAGACCCACAGACACACACAGAGACCCATAGACTCACACAGATACCCACAGACTCACACAGAGACCCACAGACTCACACAGAGACCCACAGACCCACACAGAGACCCACAGACTCACACAGAGACCCACAGACTCACACAGAGACCCACAGATTCACACAGAGACCCACAGACTCACACAGAGACCCACAGACTCACACAGAGACCCGTAGACTCACACACAGACCCACAGACTAACACAGAGACCCACAGACTCACACAGAGAACCACAGACTCAGACAGAGACCCACAGACTCACACAGAGACCCACAGACTCACACAGAGACCCACAGACTCACACAGAGACCCACAGACTAACACAAAGACCCACAGACTCACACAGAGATCCACAGACTCACACAGAGACCCACAGACTCACACAGAGACCCATAGACTCACACAAAGACCCACAGACTCACACACAGACCCACAGACTAACACAGAGACCCACAGACTCACACAGAGACCCACAGATTCACACAGAGACCCACAGACTCACACAGAGACCCACAGACTCACACAGAGACCCGTAGACTCACACACAGACCCACAGACTAACACAGAGACCCACAGACTCACACAGAGAACCACAGACTCAGACAGAGACCCACAGACTCACACAGAGACCCACAGACTCACACAGAGACCCACAGACTCACACAGAGACCCACAGACTAACACAAAGACCCACAGACTCACACAGAGATCCACAGACTCACACAGAGACCCACAGACTCACACAGAGACCCATAGACTCACACAAAGACCCACAGACTCACACACAGACCCACAGACTAACACAGAGACCCACAGACTTACACAGAGACCCACAGACTAACACATAGACCCACAGACTCACACAGAGACCCACAGACTGACACAGAGAGCCACAGACTCACACAGAGACCCACAGACTCACACAGAGACCCGTAGACTCATACAGAGACCCACAGACTAACACAGAGACCCACAGACTCGCACAAAGACCCACAGACTCACACAGAGACCCACAGACTAACACAGAGACCCACAGACTCACACAGAGACCCACAGACTAACACAGAGACCCACAGACTCACACAGAGACCCACAGACTCACACAGAGACCCACAGACTCACACAGAGACCCACAGACTAACACAGAGACCCACAGACTCACACAGAGACCCACAGACTCACACAGAGACCCACAGACTCACACAGAGACCCACAGACTCACACAGAGACCCACAGACTTACACAGAGACCTACAGACTTACACAGAGACCCACAGACTCACACAGAGACCCACAGATTCACACAGAGACCCACAGACTCACACAGAGACCCACAGACTCACACAGAGACCCGTAGACTCACACACAGACCCACAGACTAACACAGAGACCCACAGACTCACACAGAGACCCACAGACTCAGACAGAGACCCACAGACTCACACAGAGACCCACAGACTCACACAGAGACCCACAGACTCACACAGAGACCCACAGACTAACACAAAGACCCACAGACTCACACAGAGACCCACAGACTCACACAGAGACCCACAGACTCACACAGAGACCCATAGACTCACACAAAGACCCACAGACTCACACAGAGACCCACAGACTCACACAGAGACCCACAGACTCACACAGAGACCCACAGACACACACAGAGACCCATAGACTCACACAGATACCCACAGACTCACACAGAGACCCACAGACTCACACAGAGACCCACAGACCCACACAGAGACCCACAGACTCACACAGAGACCCACAGACTCACACAGAGACCCACAGATTCACACAGAGACCCACAGACTCACACAGAGACCCACAGACTCACACAGAGACCCGTAGACTCACACACAGACCCACAGACTAACACAGAGACCCACAGACTCACACAGAGAACCACAGACTCAGACAGAGACCCACAGACTCACACAGAGACCCACAGACTCACACAGAGACCCACAGACTCACACAGAGACCCACAGACTAACACAAAGACCCACAGACTCACACAGAGATCCACAGACTCACACAGAGACCCACAGACTCACACAGAGACCCATAGACTCACACAAAGACCCACAGACTCCCACAGAGACCCACAGACTCACACAGAGACCCACAGACTCACACAGAGACCCACAGACTCACACAGAGACCCACAGACTCACCCAGAGACCCACAGACTAACACAGAGACCCACAGACTCGCACAGAGACCCACAGACTCACACAGAGACCCACAGACTCACTCAGAGACCCATAGACTCACACAGAGACCCACAGACTCAGACAGAGACCCATAGACTCACACAGTGACCCACAGACTCACACAGAGACCCACAGACTAACACAGAGACCCGTAGACTCACACAGAGACCCACATACTCACACAGAGACCCATAGACTCACACAGAGACTCGTAGACTCACACATAGACCCACAGACTATCACAGAGACCCACAGACTCACACAGAGACCCACAGACTCACACAGAGACCCACAGACTAACACAGAGACCCACAGACTCACACAGAGACCCACAGACTCACATAGAGACCCACAGACTCACACAGAGACCCACAGACTAACACAGAGACCCACAGACACACACAGAGACCCATAGACTCACACAGATACCCACAGACTCACACAGAGACCCACAGACTCACACAGAGACCCACAGACTCACACAGAGACCCACAGACTCACACAGAGACCCACAGACTCACACAGAGACCCACAGATTCACACAGAGACCCACAGACTCACACAGAGACCCACAGACTCACACAGAGACCCGTAGACTCACAAACAGACACACAGACTAACACAGAGACCCACAGACTCACACAGAGACCCACAGACTCAGACAGAGACCCACAGACTCACACAGAGACCCACAGACTCACACAGAGACCCACAGACTCACACAGAGACCCACAGACTAACACAAAGACCCACAGACTCACACAGAGACCCACAGACTCACACAGAGACCCACAGAATCACACAGAGACCCACAGACTAACACAGAGACCCACAGACTCACACAGAGACCCACAGACTCACACAGAGACCCACAGACTCACACAGAGACCCACAGACTAACACAGAGACCCACAGACTCACACAGAGACCCACAGACTCACACAGAGACCCACAGACTCACACAGAGACCCACAGACTCACACAGAGACCCACAGACTTACACAGAGACCCACAGACTTACACAGAGACCCACAGACTCACACAGAGCACCACAGATTCACACAGAGACCCACAGACTCACACAGAGACCCACAGACTCACACAGAGACCCGTAGACTCACACACAGACCCACAGACTAACACAGAGACCCACAGACTTACACAGAGACCCACAGACTAACACATAGACCCACAGACTCACACAGAGACCCACAGACTGACACAGAGAGCCACAGACTCACACAGAGACCCACAGACTCACACAGAGACCCGTAGACTCACACAGAGACCCACAGACTAACACAGAGACCCACAGACTCGCACAAAGACCCACAGACTCACACAGAGACCCACAGACTAACACAGAGACCCACAGACTCACACAGAGACCCACAGACTAACACAGAGACCCACAGACTCACACAGAGACCCACAGACTAACACAGAGACCCACAGACTCACACAGAGACCCACAGACTCACACAGAGACCCACAGACTCACACAGAGACCCACAGACTAACACAGAGACCCACAGACTCACACAGAGACCCACAGACTCACACAGAGACCCACAGACTCACACAGAGACCCACAGACTCACACAGAGACCCTCAGACTTACACAGAGACCTACAGACTTACACAGAGACCCACAGACTCACACAGAGACCCACAGATTCACACAGAGACCCACAGACTCACACAGAGACCCACAGACTCACACAGAGACCCGTAGACTCACACACAGACCCACAGACTAACACAGAGACCCACAGACTCACACAGAGACCCACAGACTCAGACAGAGACCCACAGACTCACACAGAGACCCACAGACTCACACAGAGACCCACAGACTCACACAGAGACCCACAGACTAACACAAAGACCCACAGACTCACACAGAGACCCACAGACTCACACAGAGACCCACAGACTCACACAGAGACCCATAGACTCACACAAAGACCCACAGACTCACACAGAGACCCACAGACTCACACAGAGACCCACAGACTCACACAGAGACCCACAGACTCACACAGAGACCCACAGACTCACACAGAGACCCACAGACTCACACAGAGACCCACAGACTCACACAGAGACCCACAGACTAACACAGAGACCCACAGACTAACACAGAGACCCACAGACTCACACAGAGACCCACAGACTCACACAGAGACCCACAGACTAACACAGAGACCCACAGACTAACACAGAGACCCACAGACTCACACAGAGACCCACAGACTAACACAGAGATCCACAGACTTACACAGAGACCCACAGACTAACACATAGACCCACAGACTCACACAGAGACCCACAGACTGACACAGAGAGCCACAGACTCACACAGAGACCCACAGACTCACACAGAGACCCGTAGACTCACACAGAGACCCACAGACTAACACAGAGACCCACAGACTCGCACAAAGACCCATAGACTCACACAGAGACCCACAGACTAACACAGAGACCCACAGACTCACACAGAGACCCACAGACTAACACAAAGACCCACAGACTCACACAGAGACCCACAGACTAACACAGAGACCCACAGACTCACACAGAGACCCACAGACTCACACAGAGACCCACAGACTCACACAGAGACCCACAGAATAACACAGAGACCCACAGACTCACACAGAGACCCACAGACTCACACAGAGACCCACAGACTCACACAGAGACCCACAGACTCACACAGAGACCCACAGACTCACACAGAGACCCACAGACTCACACAGAGACCCACAGACTCACACAGAGACCCACAGACTCACACAGAGACCCACAGACTAACACAGAGACCCACAGACTAACACAGAGACCCACAGACTCACACAGAGACCCACAGACTCACACAGAGACCCACAGACTAACACAGAGACCCACAGACTAACACAGAGACCCACAGACTCACACAGAGACCCACAGACTAACACAGAGACCCACAGACTTACACAGAGACCCACAGACTAACACATAGACCCACAGACTCACACAGAGACCCACAGACTGACACAGAGAGCCACAGACTCACACAGAGACCCACAGACTCACACAGAGACCCGTAGACTCACACAGAGACCCACAGACTAACACAGAGACCCACAGACTCGCACAAAGACCCATAGACTCACACAGAGACCCACAGACTAACACAGAGACCCACAGACTCACACAGAGACCCACAGACTAACACAAAGACCCACAGACTCACACAGAGACCCACAGACTAACACAGAGACCCACAGACTCACACAGAGACCCACAGACTCACACAGAGACCCACAGACTCACATAGAGACCCACAGAATAACACAGAGACCCACAGACTCACACAGAGACCCACAGACTCACACAGAGACCCACAGACTCACACAGAGACCCACAGACTCACACAGAGACCCACAGACTTACACAGAGACCCACAGACTCACACAGAGACCCACAGACTAACACAGAGACCCACAGACTAACACAGAGACCCACAGACTCACACAGAGACCCACAGACTCACACAGAGACCCACAGACTAATACAGAGACCCACAGACTAACACAGAGACCCACAGACTCACACAGAGACCAACATACTAACACAGAGACGCACAGACTTACACAGAGACCCACAGACTAACACATAGACCCACAGACTCACACAGAGACCCACAGACTAACACAGAAACCCACAGACTCACACAGAGACCCACAGACTCACAGAGAGCCACAGACTCACACATAGACCCATAGACTCACACAGAGGCCCACAGACTCACACAGAGACCCATAGACTCACACAGAGACCCACAGACTCACACAGAGACCCACAGACTCACACAGAGACCCACAGACTCACACAGAGACCCACAGACTCACACAGAGACCCGTAGACTCACACAGAGACCCACAGACTAACACAGAGACCCACAGATTCACACAAAGACCCACAGACTCACACAGAGACCCACATACTCACACAGAGACCCGTAGACTCACACAGAGACCCGTAGACTCACACAGAGACCCACAGACTCACACAGAGACCCACAGACTCACACAGAGACCCACAGATTCACACAGAGACCCACAGACTCACACAGAGACCCACAGACTCAGACAGAGACCCACAGACTCACACAGAGACCCACAGACTCACACAGAGACCCACAGACTCACACAGAGACCCACAGACTAACACAAAGACCCACAGACTCACACAGAGACCCACAGACTCACACAGAGACCCACAGACTCACACAGAGACCCATAGACTCACACAAAGCCCCACAGACTCACACAGAGACCCACAGACTCACACAGAGACCCACAGACTCACACAGAGACCCACAGACTCACACAGAGACCCACAGACTCACACAGAGACCCACAGACTCACACAGAGACCCACAGACTCACACAGAGACCCACAGACTCACACAGAGACCCACAGACTAACACAGAGACCCACAGACTAACACAGAGACCCACAGACTCACACAGAGACCCACAGACTCACACAGAGACCCACAGACTAACACAGAGACCCACAGACTAACACAGAGACCCACAGACTCACACAGAGACCCACAGACTAACACAGAGACCCACAGACTCACACAGAGACCCACAGACTAACACAGAGACCCACAGACTCACACAGAGACCCACAGACTAACACAGAGACCCACAGACTCACACAGAGACCCACAGACTCACACAGAGACCCACAGACTCACACAGAGACCCACAGACTAACACAGAGACCCACAGACTCACACAGAGACCCACAGACTCACACAGAGACCCACAGACTCACACAGAGACCCACAGACTCACACAGAGACCCACAGACTCACACAGAGACCCACAGACTCACACAGAGACCCACAGACTAACACAGAGACCCACAGACTAACACAGAGACCCACAGACTCACACAGAGACCCACAGACTCACACAGAGACCCACAGACTCACACAGAGACCCACAGAATAACACAGAGACCCACAGACTCACACAGAGACCCACAGACTCACACAGAGACCCACAGACTCACACAGAGACCCACAGACTCACACAGAGACCCACAGACTCACACAGAGACCCACAGACTCACACAGAGACCCACAGACTAACACAGAGACCCACAGACTAACACAGAGACCCACAGACTCACACAGAGACCCACAGACTCACACAGAGACCCACAGACTAACACAGAGACCCACAGACTAACACAGAGACCCACAGACTCACACAGAGACCCACAGACTAACACAGAGACCCACAGACTCACACAGAGACCCACAGACTAACACAGAGACCCACAGACTCACACAGAGACCCACAGACTAACACAGAGACCCACAGACTCACACAGAGACCCACAGACTCACACAGAGACCCACAGACTCACACAGAGACCCACAGACTAACACAGAGACCCACAGACTCACACAGAGACCCACAGACTCACACAGAGACCCACAGACTCACACAGAGACCCACAGACTCACACAGAGACCCACAGACTAACACAGAGACCCACAGACTAACACAGAGACCCACAGACTCACACAGAGACCCACAGACTAACACAGAGACCCACAGACTCACACAGAGACCCACAGACTAACACAGAGACCCACAGACTCACACAGAGACCCACAGACTAACACAGAGACCCACAGACTCACACAGAGACCCACAGACTCACACAGAGACCCACAGACTCACACAGAGACCCACAGACTAACACAGAGACCCACAGACTCACACAGAGACCCACAGACTCACACAGAGACCCACAGACTCACACAGAGACCCACAGACTCACACAGAGACCCACAGACTCACACAGAGACCCACAGACTCACACAGAGACCCACAGACTAACACAGAGACCCACAGACTAACACAGAGACCCACAGACTCACACAGAGACCCACAGACTCACACAGAGACCCACAGACTCACACAGAGACCCACAGAATAACACAGAGACCCACAGACTCACACAGAGACCCACAGACTCACACAGAGACCCACAGACTCACACAGAGACCCACAGACTCACACAGAGACCCACAGACTTACACAGAGACCCACAGACTCACACAGAGACCCACAGACTAACACAGAGACCCACAGACTAACACAGAGACCCACAGACTCACACAGAGACCCACAGACTCACACAGAGACCCACAGACTAATACAGAGACCCACAGACTAACACAGAGACCCACAGACTCACACAGAGACCAACAGACTAACACAGAGACGCACAGACTTACACAGAGACCCACAGACTAACACATAGACCCACAGACTCACACAGAGACCCACAGACTAACACAGAAACCCACAGACTCACACAGAGACCCACAGACTCACAGAGAGCCACAGACTCACACATAGACCCATAGACTCACACAGAGGCCCACAGACTCACACAGAGACCCATAGACTCACACAGAGACCCACAGACTCACACAGAGACCCACAGACTCACACAGAGACCCACAGACTCACACAGAGACCCACAGACTCACACAGAGACCCGTAGACTCACACAGAGACCCACAGACTAACACAGAGACCCACAGATTCACACAGAGACCCACAGACTCACACAGAGACCCACATACTCACACAGAGACCCGTAGACTCACACAGAGACCCGTAGACTCACACAGAGACCCACAGACTCACACAGAGACCCACAGACTCACACAGAGACCCACAGATTCACACAGAGACCCACAGACTCACACAGAGACCCACAGACTCACACAGAGACCCGTAGACTCACACACAGACCCACAGACTAACACAGAGACCCACAGACTCACACAGAGACCCACAGACTCAGACAGAGACCCACAGACTCACACAGAGACCCACAGACTCACACAGAGACCCACAGACTCACACAGAGACCCACAGACTAACACAAAGACCCACAGACTCACACAGAGACCCACAGACTCACACAGAGACCCACAGACTCACACAGAGACCCATAGACTCACACAAAGCCCCACAGACTCACACAGAGACCCACAGACTCACACAGAGACCCACAGACTCACACAGAGACCCACAGACTCACACAGAGACCCACAGACTCACACAGAGACCCACAGACTCACACAGAGACCCACAGACTCACACAGAGACCCACAGACTCACACAGAGACCCACAGACTCACACAGAGACCCACAGACTAACACAGAGACCCACAGACTAACACAGAGACCCACAGACTCACACAGAGACCCACAGACTCACACAGAGACCCACAGACTAACACAGAGACCCACAGACTAACACAGAGACCCACAGACTCACACAGAGACCCACAGACTAACACAGAGACCCACAGACTCACACAGAGACCCACAGACTAACACAGAGACCCACAGACTCACACAGAGACCCACAGACTAACACAGAGACCCACAGACTCACACAGAGACCCACAGACTCACACAGAGACCCACAGACTCACACAGAGACCCACAGACTAACACAGAGACCCACAGACTCACACAGAGACCCACAGACTCACACAGAGACCCACAGACTCACACAGAGACCCACAGACTCACACAGAGACCCACAGACTCACACAGAGACCCACAGACTCACACAGAGACCCACAGACTAACACAGAGACCCACAGACTAACACAGAGACCCACAGACTCACACAGAGACCCACAGACTCACACAGAGACCCACAGACTAACACAGAGACCCACAGACTAACACAGAGACCCACAGACTCACACAGAGACCAACAGACTAACACAGAGACCCACAGACTTACACAGAGACCCACAGACTAACACATAGACCCACAGACTCACACAGAGACCCACAGACTAACACAGAGACCCACAGACTCACACAGAGACCCACAGACTCACACAGAGAGCCACAGACTCACACATAGACCCATAGACTCACACAGAGGCCCACAGACTCACACAGAGACCCATAGACTCACACAGAGACCCACAGACTCACACAGAGACCCACAGACTCACACAGAGACCCACAGACTCACACAGAGACCCGTAGACTCACACAGAGACCCACAGACTAACACAGAGACCCACAGACTCGCACAAAGACCCACAGACTCACACAGAGACCCACAGACTAACACAGAGACCCACAGACTCACACAGAGACCCACAGACTAACACAGAGACCCACAGACTCACACAGAGACCCACAGACTAACACAGAGACCCACAGACTCACACAGAGACCCACAGACTCACACAGAGACCCACAGACTCACACAGAGACCCACAGACTAACACAGAGACCCACAGACTCACACAGAGACCCACAGACTCACACAGAGACCCACAGACTCACACAGAGACCCACAGACTCACACAGAGACCCACAGACTCACACAGAGACCCACAGACTCACACAGAGACCCACAGACTCACACAGAGACCCACAGACTCACACAGAGACACACAGACTCACACAGAGACCCACAGACTAACACAGAGACCCACAGACTCACACAGAGACCCACAGACTCACACAGAGACCCACAGACTCACACAGAGACCCACAGACTCACACAGAGACCCACAGACTCACACAGAGACCCGTAGACTCACAAAGAGACCCACAGACTCACACAGAGACCTACAGACTCACACAGAGACCCACATACTCACACAGAGACCCGTAGACTCACACAGAGACCCGTAGACTCACACAGAGACCCACAGACTCACACAGAGACCTATGACTGTCTAGAGATAAGCTCGCTCACTGCTCCTGTGCAGCGTCTGGAGAGGCGGACGCGTTGGGGCTGCCTCTGTGAGGACCCACGATGCCCCGTGCTGTATTCACGGCGTGCACCCTGGTGGACACTCACCCAGGCAGACACTCACCCTGGTGGATACTCACCCTGGTGGACACTCGGGCTCTGCGGTGTCGTCACACTGGTCGTCCACCCAGTGCTTCTCTCCTGTTCCAAACGACAGCAGCTCCAGCCGGTGACGACGACGCTCCTCTCTCTCGCCATCCCTTCTAGTCCACCCCTCTAGTCCACCCCCTATAGTCAACCCCCTCTAGTCTACCCCTCTAGTGCACCCCCTCTACTCCACCCCTCTACTCCACCCCCTCTACTTCACCCCTCCACTCCACCCCCTCTAGTCCACCCCCTCTACTCCACCCCTCTACTCCACCCCCTCTACTCCACCCCCTCTACTCCACCCCGCTACTCCACCCCTTCTACTCCACCCCTGTAGTCCACCCCTCTATCGTTAGCGTGCTGCGCTGTGCTACAGAGCCCGGTGACCCGAGCTCAATTCCCGCTCACGGCCACCACCAGTGACGATAGTCTGAGTGCCTGGTGCAGTGTAAACATCGCCGGGCGAGTAATTTGAAGGTCATGTTTCAGCATGACCCGTGGCCGGGCGTGTGTAAACATCGCCGCTTAGGGAGACAAAGGCGGCCGGGCATGGATGCTGGCCACCCACCCACCCCCCTCGTGTACCGTCACAGGTGCTGCTACTCGCCGCTAACAGCACTTGCCTCAACAGTCTGTCACAGGCTACACGGGCAGGGATCTTTGTGATCCCCCCAACTGAGTCGCGTGGAGGTGATCGTTCTGCATTGGGATGTCACTCGTCCAACAGCAGTCCGACTGCGCGTGGTTTTGTTCGTGGGAGGAAACCCGAAGAAGCCGGAGCAAACCCATGCAGACCGGCGGGGGGAGGAGAGGGAACACAACGACCTCCGCACAGAATCGGGAGTCGAACTCAGGCACCACCCTTGCTGCGAGTGTCACCACCACCACCGGCGGTGCCGAGCGTAACGGTGTCATGGGAACCGCCGAGCGATGTCGCCGAGTGATGTCGCCGAGCGTGACGGCGTCGCGGGGAACCGCCGAGCGGATGTGCCGAGAGCTCGCTCGTCCGTCGTTCGTCGTCATCATCAGGCGTGGTGCGCGGTGTGGGGGGGGTCGAAGGGACGCACCTTTGCAGACGACGTTGTAGTTGGTGCAGCAGTCTCTGTGCTCGAGGCAATCGTCCGCACAGTTGCAGTACGTCTGGTTGGTGCGCTTCTCCCCACAGCGCGACTTGATGCAGTTCCACGCGTAGCCTGCACGAGCGAGCGGGGGAGAAGGGGAATGAGCGAGGGAGCGAGTGAGCAGGGGGGCGAGTGAAGGAACGAGTGAGGGAGCAGAGGAGTGGGAGAGTGAGTGAAGGAATGAGTGAGGGAGAGAGCGAGTGATGGAGCCCTACCGAGCACACAGCAAGGGGAGGCTCACACGCTCGTCGATTGGAAGTGATTCACAGCAGGGTAGAGTTTCTCAGAATGTTCTCCTGGTTGCAGATATGCTGCAGTAAGTGGCACGTGACGAGTAGTAGCCAAAGGTGTGCTGGATGCGCCGTACGTAGCCAACCGCGCTCATCAGAGGTGCGAGTGACCGTGATGCACAAGCGGATTTAGGGCAAAATCGGTACGGCTGGGAACCCAATGCAGCAGTAGCAGCAGGTCGTCGTCGTCATGAGATGGGATGAGAGAAGGCGTGTGAGGTGCGTGCGGTATGTGTGGGGCGCGGTGTGTATGCGGTGTGTGTGCAGCATGGTGTGTGTGTGTGTGGCACGGTGCGGTGTGTGTGTGTGGTGTGAGTGCAGCACGGTGTGTGCGGTGTGTGGTGTGAGTGCAGCACGGTGTGTGCGGTGTGTGTAGGGCGCGGTGTGTACGCGGTGTGTGTGCAGCATGGTGTGTGTGTGTGTGGCACGGTGCGGTGTGTGTGCGGCATGGTGTATGTGTGTGTGTGTGGTGTGGTGTGAGTGCGGCACAGTGTGTGTGGTGTGGTGTGTGTACGGCACGGTATGTGTGGTGTGTGTGCGGCACGGTGTGTGAGTGCAGCACGGTGTGTGTGTGGTGTGTACGATGTGAGTGTGGTGTGTGTGTGTGTGGCACGGTGTGTATGTGTGTGATGTGTGTACGATGTGAGTGCGGTGTGTGTGTGTGTGGCGTGTGTGTGGTGTGTGTGCGGCACGGTGTGTGTGCGGCACAGTGTGTGTGTGGTGTGTGTGTATGGTGTGTGTAGTGTGTGCGGCACGGTGTGTGCGTGCGGTGCGGCAGAGCACCTGGCTGGATGCACAACTCGTTGAAGTCGGCGCAGCACGTGTTGTAGGCGATGCAGAGCGCATCGCAGCTGCACGCGTCCTCGGTGCTGGGGGTCACCTCGAAGCAGCGCTCCCTGCACGACGAGGTCGACCCTGGGCCCACACGCGGCCCACACGCGGCGCCGTCAGTACGCGGTGGCCACCACCACCGCCACCACCACCGCCACCACCGCCGCCACCGCCACTGCCACCACCGCCACCACCACCGCCGCCACCACCGCCACCGCTCTACTCCCCCCGCTTGCAGGTTTTTAGTCGTCAAGTGCAGCCCTGCGCCCACTCAACGCAGGGGGTTCGCGTTCCCACCCCTGGTGGCCGCCCCCCTTGGTTAATACTGCGGCCGCCTTTGATTTCCCAGTGGCGATGTTTGCTACCCACCGCACCAGCTACTCGTTTGAGGCTCAGTCGACCTAGCGGAGGCCCAGGACCGGTTCAAAGAATCGTCACCGGGCGTCTAAAGATCCCGGCGAATGTCGTTTGCAGGGGTCGGCGACCGTGAGCCACTGGCGTCCACGGTCCCAGAATTTGCCCGAATCGAAGAATTCCACCGACAACGACTCGGGTGGGATGAAAGACAAAGATCCCCCGTGTAGCCTCTAAGAGACTGTTGGGGCAAGTGCGGTTAGCGAGCACCTACGAAGGCCGGCACGGCACACGAGCGGGTGGGTGGCCCGCACCACGCCCGGCCACCTTTGTCTCCCCAGTGGCGATGTTTACTACGACACATCGGTGTTGGTGGCCGTGAGCGAGAATCGTAACTCGGGTCGGGTGCCGCGCAGTGGCAGCTTCCGCTGGGGGGGCCCCTCGCATGCAGTAGATTCACAAAGATCTGTCGACTGCCATCACTGTTAAATGCAAATGCCATGCTCGTGTTGAGGATGGTTAACGTGGGAGGTACAAGGGTGGTAACTGCGGTTACTATGGGAGGGGTAAGGGTGGTTACCGTGGTTATTATGGCCAGGGTAAGGATGGTTACCATGGTTACTGTGGAAGAGGAAAGGGTGGTTATCGCGGTAACTATGGGAGGGGTAAGGATGGTAACCGTGGTTACTGTGGGAGAGGGAAGGGTGGTTATCGCGGTTACTATGGGAGGGGTAAGGGTGGTTACCGTGGTTACTATGGGAGGGGTAAGGGTGGTTACCGTGGTTACTATGGGAGGGGTAAGGGTGGTTATTGCGGTTGCCATGGTTACCCTGGGAGCGGTTGAGGATGCTGGGGAGGCTCATTCCGCTCGCGACGCCGGTCCAGAGCGCAGCCACCTGCGTACAGTGTGAGTACAGTGCACGTACAGTGAGTACAGTGCGGGTGCGCGTACAGTACGTGCGTGTAAAGTACGCAACGGTTCTCACCGTACAGTACAAATGCAGTACACGAGAAAGTACTGTACACACATCACATACACACAGCACACATCACATACACACAGCACATACACACAGCACACATCACATACACACAGCACACATCACATACACACAGCACACATAACATACACACAGCACACATCACATACACACAGCACACATCACATACACACAGCACACATCACATACACACAGCACACATCACATACACACAGCACACATCACATACACACAGCACACATCACATACACACAGCACACATCACATACACACAGCACACATCACATACACACAGCACACATCACATACACACAGCACACATCACATACACACAGCACATATACACAACAACCGCCATTCACCACTAATCGGCGTTGACGTCACCACGACGCTTGTGCCAGGCTAGGTGCACGTTGAGGTCACGTGAAGTGTCGAACGCCCGCTGGCAGGAGGTCACGGGGCAGACCCAGCAGGTGCCACGGGTCGACTGACTGAGATGACCCAGATGACTGGCTGATGCACCAACCTGTACCCCCTACTGTGCCAACTTGCTGTGCTTTAGCCACCCGGCACTCCGCTCGTTGTTGTGAGCGTCGCTCCTCCGCCCTCCGTTGTTGTTGGAGGGCGACTGCCTCCAACTGCCCAGTAGCGTCCTTCACGAGCCTCCTCCACTGAGGCCGATCTTGACACCGCTGGTACCAGTCATCGGCAAGTCCACTCAGCTCCACGTCCTCCTGTACCACATCACTCCATCTCTACTCTAGCCCGTACCGCGCCCGTCTAGCCCCCTCGATCCGGCCAAACAAAAGCTGCTTAGGCATGCGGTGGCTGGGCATGCGGGCTACATGACCCAGCCAACGCAGCCTTGCCTGCCGGAGGAGCTCACCGATGGAACTTTGTCCAGACATACACATCACATACACACAACACATCACATACACAACACATACACACAGCATACATCACATACACACATCACATGACACAGCAAACCACACAACACAGCATATTCACATATACAAAGACAAAGATCACCCCGTATAGCCTTAACAGACTGTAGGGGCAAGTGCCTTTTAGCGCGCACCTTTGAAGGCTAGCACGGCACACCAGGGGGTGGGTTGCCACAACCACGCCCGGCCGCCTTTGTCTCCCCAGTGGCATTGTTTTTTACACACCGCATGGGTACTCATTTGAGGTTGAGTCGCCCTAGGGGAGGCCCAGGACCAATTCAGATCATCGTCACTGGTGTTGGCCATGGGCGGGAATCGAATTCGAGTGGTCGGTGTCGTGGCGAAGCGCGATAACCACGACCGCTACCAACAGCGCACATCACACACAGCACGCATCACACCAAACACACAACACACACAGCACACCAAACACACAACACACACAGCACACACAACACACACAGCACACACATCACACAGCACACACAGCACACAGTACACCAAACACACAACACACCAAACACAGCACACATAGCACACACATCACACACAGCACACACAGCACGCATCACGCCAAACACACAGCACACACAACACACACATCACACACAGCACACACATCACACACAGCACACCAAACACACAGCACACACATCACACACAGCACACACATCATACACAGCACACACAGCACACACAGCACGCATCACACCAAACACAGCACACACAACACACACAGCACACACAGCACGCATCACACCAAACACAGCACACACATCACACACATCACACCAAACACACATCACACCAAACACACATCACACACAGCACACACATCACACCAAACACATCACACCAAACACACAACACACAGCACACACATCACACACAGCACGCATCACACCTAACACACAGCACACACATCACACACAGCACGCATCACACCAAACACACATCACACACAGCACACACATCACACAGCACACACATCACACCAAACACACATCACACACAGCACACACAGCACACCAAACACACATCACACACATCACACACAGCACGCATCACACCAAACACACCAAACACACATCACACACAGCACGCATCACACCAAACACAGCACACACAACACACACAGCACACACATCACACAGTACAAACCACACAGCACACCAAACACACAGCACACACATCACACCAAACACACAGCACACACAGCACGTATCACACCGCACACACAGCACACACATCACACAGTACAAATCACACACACATCACATAGTACACAGCACACTTCACACCACACACACATATTACATACACACATCAAACACAGCACACACACATCACATAGTACACACCACACAGTACACACCGCATACAGCACACATCACATACACACAGCAAACCACACAGCACATCGCACACCGCACACAACTGGTATCAGCTTTACACTGGCGATCATTTGAGTCTGAGACTCGCGTGTGAGTGTGGATACTCCGTAAGTCCATGGTTCTCTGTGTAAGTTCATGGTTCTCTGTGTAAGTCCATGGTTCTCTGTGTAAGTCCATGGTTCTCTATGTAAGTGCATGGTTCTCTGTGTAAGTCCATGGTTCTCTGTGTAAGTCCATGGTTCTCTGTGTAAGTCCATGGTTCTCTATGTAAGTGCATGGTTCTCTGTGTAAGTCCATGGTTCTCTGTGTAAGTCCATGGTTCTCTGTGTAAGTCCATGGTTCTCTGTGTAAGTTCATGGCTCTCTGTGTAAGTTCATGGTTCTCTGTGTAAGTCCATGGTTCTCTGTGTAAGTCCATGTTTCTCTGTGTAGGTCCATGGTTCTCTGTGTAAGTCCATGGTTCTCTGTGTAAGTTCATGGTTCTCTGTGTAAGTCCATGGTTCTCTGTGTAAGTCCATGTTTCTCTGTGTAAGTCCATGGTTCTCTGTGTAAGTCCATGGTTCTCTGTGTAAGTCCATGGTTCTCTGTGTAAGTCCATGGCTCTCTGTGTAAGTCCATGGTTCTCTGTGTAAGTCCATGGTTCTCTGTGTAAGTCCATGGTTCTCTGTGTGAGTCCATGGTTCTCTGTGTAAGTTCATGGCTCTCTGTGTAAGTTCATGGTTCTCTGTGTAAGTCGATCAACTCTCTAGCACTCAGAATGTGGCCCCAATATCTCAAACATTGCGTTTGACGGCATGACAGGACCATGGTGTCACACGGGCGCCGCGGTGGCTAGGGGAATGTTAACTACCTCGCCTGGTATGCAGGAGGTCGTGGGATCGATATCCCGATCCTGACGGCTGCTGCTGTATATTTTGACATTGCGTGTCACTTTCTCCCTGCCATCATTATCATCACGGTGGCTAGGAGATGTTAACTACCTCGCCTGGTATGCAGGAGGTCGTGGGATTGATATCCCGACCCTGACGGCTGCTGCTGTATATTTTGAGAATGCGTGTCACTCTCTCTGTCATCATTATCATCATCACGGTGGCTAGGAGATGTTAACTACCTCGCCGGGTATGCAGGAGGTCGTGGGATCGATATCCCAACCCTGACGGCTGCTGCTGTATATTTTGAGATTGCGTGTCATTCTCTCTATCATCATCATCACGGTGGCTAGGAGATGTTAACTACCTCGCCGGGTATGCAGGAGTTCGTGGGTTCGATAACCGGACGCTGACACCTGCTGCTGTATATTTGGAGTTTGCGTGTCTCTCTCTCTCTCCCCGTGGTTGCGTGGATTTTTCTCTGGGTTCTCCGGTTTTCCCCCTCCACATGTAGTATCGGCATGACGCGTTTTAGAGTATTTTGCTACTGTTATAAATGTCCACGTCATGATGATGATGATAAGCCCACTTCGTTGAGCTATCATTTGTGATAACCAGTGTCGCTTCTATAGTAGTTCAGCGGGGCCTTAGCTGATAAAATAAAAACGAGTTTTAGTTGAGGTTTGAGAGTTCGTGATGGAGCCATGCTTATCAATCCGCTTGTTGACCCAGGAAAGCCTCACTGAGTCTCGTGACTTGGTGATGTTCTTCAGGAGGGTCCTGCCAGCCTCTGGCAGCAGTACAGAGCGATGTTGCTGCTACCGCTGCTGCTGCCGCTGCTGCTGTGGCATCCCAATTGAGTGATGTGCAGGTGACGTTTCAACAATTGGGATTGTCGGTTGGTGAACACCACTCAGTTGCGTCCTGTGTGTGTGCCGATTTGGCTCGAACATCAAAGTCAGCAACTGCGAACGTAACTATTTGTTTGTTATTGTACCAGGTAAGGCCCCACTGAGCGATGTGGCACTTTTTGCAGAAGCGACCCTGGCCATCACAGATGGTAGCCCAACGAAGTGGGCTTATCGTCGTCACCATCGCGTGGAAAGTTATAGCAGCAGTCAAATACTCTAAACGCGTGTTTCTAAGTGTGAAGGGAAAATCCGGAGGTCCCGGTGAAAAATCCACGCGAACTCTAAATACACAGCAGCAGGCGTCAGGGTCGGGATATCGAACCCACGACCTCCTGCATACCGGGAGAGGTAGTTAACATCTGCTAGCCACCGTGGCGCCACGAGCTCTTGTGAGTCGTGTAGCCCGGGGTGGCTGCGGTCCCCGTTAACCGGTTACGACAGAACCCGTTAACCGGTTACTACGGACACCACGGCGTTATCCACGTCTGTCAACGCACGGAACACGACGGGAGCGGTGGCGCAGTGGTTAGCGCGTTGCGCCACAATGCACCCGGGGGGCGAGGGGAGTTCAATTCTTGTCCGCGGCGGCTCGAGAGAGACATCAGTGGCGAGTGATTTCTGACCCGCAAACTGCGGCCTTTCCCTCCACCCCGTCCACCACGAAACATTCACCACCCCGCACTGACCGGCGTGGCGAAGTATGGCCAAACGATCAGCCATGACGCGGAGACGACTCGCGGGGTGGAAGGCCGTCACTCGGCAGTGGAGTGACATGAGTATATGACTATACATGCGTTTTATAAAGCTACACACACACACGGATTCAATCAAGCCCTTTAGGCACGGCAGTGCAAGCACCCCCAAAGAATCGTCTGTGTTTCAGATCAGTCGGCACACAAAAGGCATTAATAATGAACGTCTTTCGCTCACTAATCCTCCCGCGGATTAGAACATTTAAACACGCACACACACAACGACAACAAAGATCCCCCGTATAGAATCAACAGATTGTTGGGGCAAGTGCTGTTAGCTATCATCTATGAAGGCAGGAACGGTAAACGATGGGATGGGTGGCCAGCACCACGCCCGACCGCCTTTGTCTCCCCAGTGGAGATGTTTACGACACACCGCACCAGGTACTCATTTGAGGCTGAGTCGAGTTAGGGGCGACCCAGGACCGGTTCAAATAATCGTCACCGGTGTTGGCCGTGAGCAGGAATCGAACTCGGGTTGCGGGCTTCATAGCGCAGCGTAGCGCTAACCACTACACCACCGCTCCCCGCACACACACATCAGACTTAAGTACACACGCACACGTGGCACAATTAACTTTTGTAAATTGAATTCGCGGATTAGGTAAGGTCCGTCCGGATGATGCGGTCCCGGTCTCGTTACCCTTTGCCGAACGCAGCGAGACTCACGTCCAGTGCAGTCCAAACCCCCCGCTTTTACGACGCTTTAACGAGCTCATTATCGTCGCATGCCACCCACACGCAAGTCTACCCGGCGACCCGGGGAGGGAAACTCAATCATATTTCCCCTCTCGCCTCCGCGTGGCTGTGGCCGGTCGTGTCAGCTCGTGCCAACCCCACGCCCGCTGCCCCGCTCAGCGCTGTGGAGCGCGACCACGATGACATGGATCGAGGCGAGCGAGGATCGCGGTAGTAGTCGTGGTTGGTGGTGGTGGTGGTGCCGGCAGCGAGCGAGTGGATTGTACGTTGCATTTACCTGTAGGATCACGCTCAACATCCCCATGACGGCAGCTCTCTCTCTCTCCTCGTGCGCTCGTTCGAAGTCGCCTCTTCGCTGAGAGGGCGGGTGGGTGCCGGGGGGTGGGGTGATGACCCAGCAGCGAGCGAGTGAGTCACAGTGGCCGGTTCAATATTTCACGTCGCCACGAAAAATGTCAGCGACCGTGGAGACGGACAGAGGTAGACGCGTGGCGCCGTGGCTCGTACCGGACTCAGCCACCCGCCCACACGACTACCCACACACACACTCACTCAGCCACTCACCCACACGACTACCCACACACACACTCACTCAGCCACTCACCCACACGACTACCCACACACACACTCACTCAGCCACTCACCCACACGACTACCCACACACACACTCACTCAGCCACTCACCCACACGACTACCCACACACACACTCACTCAGCCACTCACCCACACGACTACCCACACACACACTCACTCAGCCACTCACCCACACGACTACCCACACACACACTCAGCCACTCACCCACACGACTACCCACACACACACTCACTCAGCCACTCACCCACACGACTACCCACACACACACTCACTCAGCCACCCACACACACACTCACTCAGCCACTCACCCACACGACTACCCACACACACTCACTCAGCCACCCACACACTCACTCACTCAGCCGCTCACCCACACACACACTCAGCCACTCACCCACACACACTCACTCAGCCACTCACCAACACACACACTCACTCAGCCACCCGCCCTCACACACACTCACTCAGCCACTCACTCACACGACTACCCACACACTCAGCCACCCACCCACACGACTACCCACACACACACTCACTCAGCCACCCGCCCACACGACTACCCACACACACACTCACTCAGCCACCCACACACACGACTACCCACACACTCAGCCACCCACCCACACGACTACCCACACACACACTCACTCAGCCACCCGCCCACACACACACTCACTCAGCCACTCACCCACACGACTACCCACACACACACTCACTCAGCCACCCACACACACGACTACCCACACACTCACTCACTCAGCCACCCACACGACTACCCACTCACTCAGCCATCCACCCACGCCACTACCCACACACTCACTCACTCAGCCACCCACACGCCCACTCGGTCACCCACGCCACTACCTACCCACACACTCACTTAGTCACCCACACGCTCACTCGGTCACCCACACGCTCACTCGGTCACCCACACACGGCTACCCACTCTCTCTCTCACAAACCCAGCCACCCACTCCTCACTCACTCACCGCTCCTGTCACGCCACACACAGCGCTCTTCTCACAGCAGCCCCGCACTCGCTCCTGATGCACCCCCCGCACCACCCTCCCTCCTTCTCCCACCCACACAGCTGCTCGCACCCACGGCACACGCAGGCAGCGAGAGACAGAGAGAGACAGAGAGAGGTCAGAGACAGAGAGCAAGAGAAAGAAAGAGACACACAAGCAAGACAGAGAGAGAGCCAGTGGCGAGAGAGACAGCGAGACAGAGACACAGTGGCGAGAGAGACAGCGAGACAGAGAGAGACAGCGAGACAGACAGCGAGAGAGAGACACAGAGACGAAAGTGTTCGTGCGGAGCCGCGAGCCCCCGGCTTTTACTGTCACCATCAGAGAGGAAAGTTAAAAAAAACATTCGTGAATAATAATAAAATAATTCCACCAACACCCCCCTCCACCTTTCTCCTTCTCTGCTGCGGTTCCTAAATGTTCCTCCCAGTTTCTTCTGTCGAGGGGGGGGGGCGAGGGTTGGGAGGGGCACCGCCACCGGGATGGGTTACGGGGTGCGCGGAGCGCCTCTGAGCGCGTGGGGGGGGGGTCCCAACACGTGGCTCTCATTTCAGCGAGAGGACCTCACCTCTTCCTCTCTCACCCGGCACCCCCTACGCCGCCCCCTTCTCTCCTCCGGGGGGTGGTGGGGGGGTCTCTGTGGCCAGCAGTAAGCAGTGCACCACCACCACTACACGGAGCCACCCCGAGTCGTTGGCGCCGCTCGGTGGAGCTGTGCCGACTGCCCTCCCTCCGCTCTCCGGCACCGCAACACCCGCTGAGCATCGTCGATTTGCCTTCCGCAAACTTCTCCCGGGCGATAATTCCCAAACAACGCTGCTCCCAGTCCGAGTGGGTCGCGTTCAGCGCACGCACGGAGACAAAAGAGGCAAAGATCCCTGCCCACCACCCCTCCCCGCCGCCCGTGTCGCCTTCAATGGACTGTCGGGGCAAGTGCTGTGAGTGGCGAGTGGCGCCAATGTAGGGACACGAGGGGTGGTTCAATACCGCGGCCGCCCGCCTACCTTTTGGCACAGACACACACACAGACACACACACAACAACAACAACAACCGCCATTCGCCACTAAGTGGCGGTGACGTCACCACGACGCTTGTGCCAGGCCATGTGCACCTTGAGGCCACGTGAAGTGTCGAACGCCCGCTGGCAGGAGGTCACGGGGCAGACCCAGGTGCCACGGGTCGACTGACCGAGATGACCGAGATGACTGGCTGATGCACCACCTGTGTCCCCTACTGTACCAACTTGCTGTGCTTTAGCCACCCGGCGCTCCGCTCGTTGTTGTGAGCGTCGCTCCTCCGCCCTCCGTTGTTGTTGGAGGGCGACTGCCTCCAACTGCCCAGTAGCGTCCTTCACGAGCCTCCTCCACAGAGGCCGATCTTGACACCGCTGGTACCAGTCATCGGCAAGTCCACTCAGCTCCACGTCCTCCTGTACCACATCACTCCATCTCTTCTCAAGCCCGTACCGCGCCCGTCTAGCCCCCTCAATCCGGCCAAACAAAAGCTGTTTAGGCATGTGGTGGCTGGGCATAAGGGCTACATGACCCAGCCAACGCAGCCTTGCCTGCCGGAGGAGCTCACCGATGGGACTTTGCCCAGATCTTTCAAGGATTTGTGAGCTCCTCACACAATCCAGCCTGGTTAAACCCAGGATGGATCGTAGGCAAGCCAGCCTAAATGTTTCCAACCGGCGAAGATGCTCCATTAGGGGGGTCCACGTTTCGCAAGCATAGAGAAGGGAGGGAATGACTGTGGCCGAGAAGACCTGAAGCTTCGTGCGGAGCGACAGACTAGGCAGCTTTCACACAGCGTTACGCAACCGATGAAAAGATATTGCCGCTCGACTGATTCGGAGTGAGACCTCTGCTGTTAAACTGGAGACGGTCATAAGCACACTGCCCAGATATGGAAAACTCTCCACTCTCTCCACTACTGCCCCATCACCGATTGGGAGTTGTGGGGGTGGAGTGTCCGATGGTACAAAATACCCAGGCAGATGCTTAGTTTTAGTGGGGCTGATTGTAAGGCTCTACCTCTTAGTGGCACGCTCCAGTCTCAGCAGCAGCGTCTCCAACTCCTCTTCTGAAAGAGCAGCTATTACCAAATCATCGGCATACATAACGTGGTTGACCAATAGGGAGCCATCCCTTGATCGCACCCGGGCGTCGATCAGTCTCCCATTATATCTGTACCAAATGGAAATTCCCCCGGTACGGCTATTGAAAACTTCACGAACTACGCGGTCAAAATATATGTTAAATAATGTGGGAGCCAGAGGACATCCCTGTCGCACCCCAAGGTGTACAGGGAAAGGCTCTGACTCCCGGCCACGTAGTTTTACCCGGGCCCGCTCATCATCATGAAGGTCCTTAATGATCATGAGCAGAGGATCAGGGACTCCGAAAGCACGAAGAACAACCCAGAGTCCAGGCCTACTGATGATATCATAGGCCTTGACCAGGTCAATAAAGCAGAGATGTAGGTCTTGTAGGAATTCTCTACACATTTGCTGTAGCAGACGGACAGAAAATATGGCATCTGTGCAGGACCGCCCTTTCCTGAAACCGCATTGTGGCTCCGCAAGCCTCTCCTCAGTATGCCTAGCTAGGCGATGTTGAATAATCCTTGCCAGGACCTTTCCCGGCACACTGAGGAGTGAGATGCCCCTGTAGCTGTTACAGTCTGTGCGGTCCCCCTTCTTAAAGAGGGGGACCACCAGGGCATCCTTCAAATCCTAAGGAACCCGTCTAGCCGTCCAGACAGTTGTTATGATGTCATAGAGGGCAGTCTGTGCACAAACGCCACCCTCCCTCAGCATTTCGCTTGGGAGATCCTCTCTGCCCGGTGCCTTTCCTGGTCTCAGACTCCGGATCGCCGTCAGTACTTCCTCAACAGATGACACCTCAGCCAGCCACTCGCAGGGGGTGACCTCTTTCAATATTTGAGGCACCGCAGCCTCAGCAGGGTTATCCCCACTTTGTACGTGATGTTTTCCTGGCTGAAGGATTTCCCCTCCCCCAGGACCTCACAGAAATGTTCAGCAAATCTGCAAACCTGTTCCTGGGTGTTGGAGATTGGATCACTGTTTTTTCGCTTAATTATGGTAATAGGTGTGGCGCTGCAAGTTACTTTTTAATGGAGTTAAATAGTGATGTGTGATCGCGGGCCACTGAGGCAGACTCCATCTCCTCAGCAACCCGCGACCACCACCCATCCTTGCAGCGCCTTACGGCTCTCCGAACCTCCGCGTGAAGGCTGCGGTAAGCCTCCTCATTCTCTGACGTGGGATGCTGTAGCCAATGAGAGTGGGCCTGTCGCTTTTTCTCAACTATCCTGAACACCTCCTCTGTCAGCCAAGGTCTCTGGGGAGGTCTGGACCGCGTAGCCAAAGCAGTCATTGCAGCTGCATGAGTCACAGTCCTAAACCTCGCCCATTTACCCTCGACATCAGGAGGAGTGGGGGACGATGCCAACCCCAGCTGCAAGCGATGATGAAATTCTCGCTTGCAACTTTCATCAGGTAACTGAGACCAGGCCACTTTAGGTTGGAATGGGGTCCTGGGTGTACACCCACCACCGGAGTGAAAGAATGGCAGGCGCATCTTACAGATGACTAGTCGATGGTCAGAGGGCAGATCAGCTCCACGGTAGGTCTTGGTGTCAAGGACATGGGCTCGCATCCGCTGGTCTGTCACTATGTAGTCCAGCAGATGTTCTTGCTTGGACTCGGCATGCATCCATGATGTTGTGTGGATGCGCCGATGCCAGAAGAGCGTGTTGGTAATTACAAGCCCATGGGCTGCACAAAAAGCTAGCAGCCTCCTACCGTTGTTATTAAGCTGATCTGGCCCATGCCTTCCAATGACTCCAGACCAGGTGCCAGCATCATGACCAACTCGGGCATTGAAGTCACCCAACAAGATGACTCTGTCCCGAGTGGCCACTTTAGCCAGCACCTGTGACAGGAGGTCATATAAGGCATCTGACTCATCGACTTTTGCCTGCATCCCTCCACGGATGTTCGTCTTCGGTGGGGGCATAAGTAACCACGACCACCACTCCTCGCCTCCGGTTGATGGGAAGGTGAGCCCAAAGTAGCCTGGGGCTTACAGCTTCCCACACTTCAGCGCCACGCTCCCACGCCCCCTTCATTCTTTTGTTCAGAAGAAGAACCACACCCTGATGTTTGACAGTCTCCTGCCCCGAGTAGAGTACTGTCCACCCGTCATAGTGGCAGGAGCCAGAACCGGTCCACCGGACCTCCTGAATGCCACAGAGATCCAGGTGGTACCGGTCCAGCTCCCGACAAAGGAGTGGCAGCCTCTCCTCCGCAGTGAGCGTTCGAACATTCCACGTGGCCATCCGTAGTGGCTTTTCGTTGTTTCTGGAGGAGCTCCGAGGGTGAAGATTCAATCTCCTGGCTCCGCCAATTGGGGTTTGGCCAGGAGATGTCATAGACGCCTGTCCCCCCTGGGCCTCCGGCACAAGCTTATTAGTTACATATTTATGTTTAATTCGTAGTTTGGTGGTAATGAATTGAAGGTGGAGGGGTTACCAGCCCTTCGCACCCGTCCAGAGCCCCCGTTTAGCCACTGTGGTGGTCACAGACGCCATGAGGGAAGAGGCCAATGGGCATTGGCCCTCCCCCCACAGCACTGTCCACGACAGAGTTCCCCGTCCGGCACCGCGAGGAGGTAGGGGGTTGTTTTGCCGGACAACACACAGACATACACACACATACACACACACGCGCGTGCACGCACAGACACACACACACACAGACACACACGCGCACATAAACAGACGCACATGCACACACACAGACACGCGCACACACAGACACGTGCACACAGATTCACACACACAAATAGACACACGCACACAGACACACACACACAGACGTATACCGCACACACAAAACAACATCAAAGACCTTCCGTGTAGCCTGTAACAGAGTGTCGGGGAAAGTGCTGTTAGCGAGTAGTACCTATGAAGGCCATCACACACACATACAGACTCACACACACACAGACTCTCACACACACTCACATACACACAGCTACGCTCACACACACAGACTCTCACACACACACAGACTCTCACACACACACAGACTCTCACACACACACACACCCACACACAGATTCTCACACAGACTCACACACACACAGCCACGCTCACAAGTGCGCGCTCTCTCTCACACACACGAAACCCACACAGTGCCACACTCAACAAACAATAACAAAGATCGCCCCGTGGAGCCGTAACAGATTGTTGGGGCAAGTGCTCCCAACGAACGCCTATGAAGGCCGGCACGGCACACGAGGGCGTGGGTGGCCAACACCACGCCCGACCGCCTTTGTCTCCCCAGTGACGATTGTTGACACACCGCACCAGGTACTCATTTGAGGCCGAGTCGACCTAAGGGAGGCCCATGACCGGTTCAGGCAATCGTCAACGGTGTTGGTGGCCGTGAGCGGGAATCGAACTCTGGTGGCCGGGGTATACGTAGCGCAGTGCGCTAACCATTGCGCCACCGCTCCCCCTCGCCCCAAACACACACAGAGACAAACACCATCCACGTGTATTTACAGAGTGCTGGGCCAAGTGGTGCTAACGAGTAACGGTGAGGGCTGGCACGGCACACGAGGGGGTGGGTGGCCAACACCACGCCCGGCCGCTTTGTCTTCTTCGTGGCGATGTTTACACACCGCACCAGGTACTCATCTGAGGCCGAGTCGACCTAGAGGAGGCCCATGACCGGTTCAGACAATCGTCACCGACGTTGCCCGTGAGCGGGAATCGAACTCGGGTCACCGGGGTCCGTAGCGGCAGTGTCCCTAACCACTGCGCCACCGCTCCCCCCCCCCTACACAAAGACTAAGACCCCCCGTGTAGCCTTCAAGAGTGCTGGGGCAAGTGGAGTGATCGAGTGACTGTGAGGAGGGCTGCTGGCACGGCACGCGAGGCGGTTGGCTGGACAGCAATGACGCCCGGCCGCCTCTGTCCCCGCACTGAGTCACACACTCGAGGCCGAGTCGATAAGAGTGGCAGTCCCTGGACCGGTTCAACTATTCTGTACGCCACTGATGTTAGCCGGGAGCCCAGCACACGGGCGCCTCGCCTGGTATTGAGGAGGTGGTGCGTTTGACGCCGACCCTGACAATGTCTGCTGCTGTATATTTGGAGTTTGAGTGTCTCTCTCTCTCTCAATATCACGGTGGCTAGGAGATGTTAACTACATCGCCTGGTATACGGGAGGTCGTGGGTTCGATCCCGACCCTGGCAATGCCTGCTGCTGTATATTTGGAGTTTGCGTGTCTCTCTCATCATCATCATCACGATGGCTAGGAGATGTCAACTACCTCGCCGGGTGTGCAGGAGGTCGTGGATTTGATCTCGACCCTGACAATGCCTGCTGCTGTATATTTGGAGTTTGAGTGTCTCTCTCTCTCATCATCATCATCATTACGGTGGCTAGGAGATGTCAACTACCTCGCCGGGTATGCAGGAGGTCGTGGATTCGATCCCGACCCTGACGCCTGCTGCTGTATATTTGGAGTTTGAGTCTCTCTCTCGCCGTGGTCGTGTGGATTTTTCTCCCGGTCTTTAATCAACGTCACGCGTTTAGAGTCTTCGGCTACTGCTCTCAGTGTCCACACCATAGGCCACTTCCTTGAGCTGTCATTTGTGACGACCGGGTCGCCTGGGAAAAAGAGCTCAGTGGGACCTTAAACCCGGTAAAATAAAAAGAGAGAAATAGTTTCAGCAGTTTCAATGCAGCGCATGAGCACCGCGCTCCTCGCTGGACGTTCCGACACATAGAGCCGGCACCTCGTGTCCGCTCCCGGCACACCACGTCCGCCATGCGTCTCGCTGTGGCTACTCAACACGTGCCCACTCACTCAGGCTCAAGCGGAGAGCCAGAATATGTTCGGTGAGAAGCAAATAATAAATTGCCCTCTGCGTTACAGCAGCGGATCGCACGTGGTGGACTGACGGCTGCTGATGATGATGAACCACGGTAGCTTGCTGACTGAACCACACACACACTTAACACGAGTTGACACACGGGTACACACACACACACACTTAACCCGGGTACACACACACACACTTAACACGAGTACACACACACACTTAACACGAGTACACACACACTTAACACGAGTACACACACACACTTAACACGAGTACACACACACACTTAACCCAAGTACACACACACACACTTAACACGAGTACACACACACACACTTAACCCAAGTACACACACACACTTAACACGAGTACACACACACACTTAACACGAGTACACACACACACTTAACACGAGTACACACACACACACTTAACACGAGTACACACACACACTTAACACGAGTACACACACACTTAACACGAGTACACACACACACTTAACACGAGTACACACACACACTTAACCCGGGTACACACACACACTTAACACGAGTACACACACACTTAACCCAAGTACACACACACACACACTTAACACGAGTACACACACACACTTAACCCAAGTACACACACACACTTAACACGAGTACACACACACACTTAACACGAGTACACACACACTTAACACGAGTACACACACACACACTTAACACGAGTACACACACACACTTAACACGAGTACACACACACTTAACACGAGTACACACACACACACTTAACACGAGTACACACACACTTAACACGAGTACACACACACACTTAACACGAGTACACACACACTTAACACGAGCACACACACACACTTAACCCGGGTACACACACACACTTAACACGAGTACACACACACACACTTAACACGAGTACACACACACACTTAACACGAGTACACACACACACTTAACACGAGTACACACACACACTTAACCCGGGTACACACACACACTTAACCCGGGTACACACACACACACACTTAACACGAGTTGACACACGGGTACACACTTAACCCGGGTACACACACACTTAACACGAGTACACACACGGGTACACACACACACTTAACCCGAGTACACATACACGCACACACTTTATTACAGAAGCGACAATGCCTATCACAAACGACAGCTAAACGAAACAAACAGCACATGCGCACGGCAGGGGGACCGCCTACAGGCATCAGCAGCATCAGCGGCAAGCAGCAGTGGCAGCATCAGAAGCAGCAGTAGTAGCAGCGTCAGCAACATCAGAAATAATAATCATCAGAACAATCATCAGCAGCATGTTCAGAAGCGGCAACATCAGAAGTAGCGTCATCAGCATCAGCAGCTACATCACCAGAATATTCAGCAATCGCAGTAGCATCAACAGAAGCAGCAGCAGTAGCATCATCATCAGCAACAACATCATCATCAGAAGAATCATCAGTAGCAGCAGCATGTTCAAAATCAGCACCAACATTAGAAGAATCATCATTAACATCAGCATCATGTTCAGAAGCAGCAGCATCCTAGGCAGCAGCAGTAGTAGCTTCATCATCATCAGTCGCAGCAGCATCATCATCATCAGAAGCCAACATTATCATCAAAAGTATCATCATGAGTAGCGACATCATCTTGCGTAGCTGTAGAAACAGCAGTGCCAGCGACTGGCAGGCCACTGTGGACACAAAACAAAGGACAACCCCCCCCCGTATAGCATTCACAGCTGTCAGGGCAAGTGCTGTTAGCGAGCAGCACCTATGAAGGACGGCACGGCACACGAGGGGGTGGGTGGCCAGCACCACACCCAACCGCCTTTGTCTCTCCAGTGGCGATGTTTACACTGGGTGCTCATTTGAGGCTGAGTCGACGTAGCGGAGGAGGCCCAGGACCGATTCAGATACTCGTCACCGGTGTTGGCTGTGAGTGGGGATCAAACTCGGGGGGTTCCGTACGTGGTGAGTCCCAAGCGGCGCTGCGGGGATGCCTGGAAGTGCCTGACTGTTACCGCGATTAGATCTGCAAATGATGAGACAGCCCATTTAAACATGAGCCGAACACGTGGCAGAGGTACGCAGGGGACAGGACGTCGATGACGTCTTCTGGCCAAAGCCCATTTTGGTGGAGCCAGGAGACTCGGACCACCCACCCACCGCCTTTGGGGTTGCGCAGGAAGTGAGCGGCAAATCGCTACGGCTGGCTGTGAGGAACGTCCCAACGCTCACTGGGGACGAAAGGGGAGAGGCTGCCACTCCTGTCGGGAGCTAGACTGGAGCCACCCAGAAGGTCTGTGGAATACAGGTCCGGCGGTTTGGTTCTGGCTCCAGTCACTATGAGGGGTGGACAGTCGTCCACTCGGGGTAGGAAACTGCCAAACATCAGGCAGTGAGTGTTCATCCAAACTAGAGAATGCAGTAGGTTTGGGAGCGTAGCGGTGAGGTGTGAGAAGGCGTCCGTTCCAGGCTGCTGTGGGCTCGTCTCCCCATCAACAGAAGGCGAGGGGTAGTGATGGTGGTGGCCAACACCCCCACCCCCCATCGAAGACGGACATCTGTGGAAGGATTTAGGCAAGGCTGATGAGTTACAAGAGCTTCCGATGACCCCTTGTCCGAGGTGATGGATAAAGTGGTCCCTCGGGACAGAGGCATATTTTTGGGTGACTTTAATGCCCGAAGTGGGTGTTGATGCTCGCACTTGGGATGGAGTGATTGGAAGGCATGGGGCAAATCAGCTCCATAACAACAGCAGGAGGCTACCAGACTTCTGTGTGGCCCGTGAGCTTGTAATCACCAATACACTGCTCCGGCATCTGCACATCCACACAGCATTATGGATGTACATAGTGACAGAACGGTGGATGGCGGGTCAATGTCCTTGACACCAGAATCTACCGTGGAGCTGATCTGCTCAATGACCATCGGCGTGCCATCTGCAAGATGCGCTTGCCATTCTCCCACTGTGGTGGTAGCGGTGGTGGGCATCCTAACAATGTTTCTTTTATTTTACCAGTTAAGGCCCCTCTGAGCTGCTACGTAGCTTTTCATTGCAGCTCAGCCAAGTGGCTCATCATCATCATCGTGTGGCAATTTATATCAGCAGCCAAATATTCTAAACGTGCGTGATGTTGATTCTCAGTGTGGAGGGGGGAAACAACACCTTCCACCCCCCCCCCCCCCCCAATTAAAACCCAAATTAACCCGGTCAGCCGAAGAAAGTTGTAAGCAGAGGTGAAGCGTTGACCATCGCATCGCTCGCAGCTGTCGCGGGCCTTAGTCGGCGCTCGCGAACCGCACTCTGCTCGAAGGGGGCCACGTGGGTGGTGACCTTTTCGTCTTTGTTGTGAGCGGTGCGGGGGGCTGGTCGGACATTCGGTTGCCACGGAGACCATTTGTTTACCAAACTCTGGCGACCTTCCCCGGCGGACACGGCCCCAGGCGCGGCTGCTTGCCAGGCCCGTTACCCAGAGGGCCGCGCGCTGTCGCAACTGCATGAACGCTGCTGCTGCTGCCCCTACTGCTGCTGCCCCTACTGTTGCTGCTGCTGCGCCTGCTGCTGTTTGACTCGCATAACAAACAGCACAGACGCCCGGCAGGGGGACCGCCTACAGGCATCATCGGCAGCATCAGCGGCAAGCAGCAATGGAAGCATCAGAAGCAGCAGTAGTAGCAGCGTCAGCAACATCAGAAATAATAATCATCAGAACAATCATCAGCAGCATGTTCAGAAGCAGCAACATCAGAAGTAGCGTCATCAGCATCAGCAGCTACATCACCAGAATATTCATCAATCGCAGTAGCATCAACAGAAGCAGCAGCAGTAGCATCATCATCAGCAACAACATCATCATCAGAAGAATCATCAGTAGGAGCAGCATGTTCAAAATCAGCACCGACATTAGAAGAATCATATTTCGATTTAAAGCTTTCGTGACTGCAGGGATTCATCTTCTTGGTTCTTTCGGTAAAGTCACGTAGAAGGGAAATAATAAAATAATAAAAATAAAACATAATAAAATAATTCTCACGACGTTTCGGCCACAACGCAAGCAGCCGTCCTCAGGTGAAGAACAGGTCTGTCGGGAAGACAGCGTCTGAATGAAACACCATCAAGCTTGGAGCGTATATTTAAGCTGGGTTGGAGGGGGAAGAGCGCCTTGACAAAATAATTTGCATATCAAGAGGAATTTAGCATATTCATGGGAAATGCAGATATTGGATTAGTCACTACTTGTGAAATGCGTATTCTACCCACCCTACTGTATACCACATAAAATTGTAATGTTTAATACAATGTATAAGGTAATATATAGTATCGTAATTGTATAGTGAATATACAGCAGTGTGGTATACAGTAGGGTGGGTAGAATAATACATAGTGTAATATTACAATGTATAGTCGAAGGTATAGGGTGTTGTATAGTAATACAGTATATAATTTAATGTTGGGTTTGTCTATGGCAGCATATAGTACGGGGTAGACCCGTGTAATGTAAGAGAAAAAAGTTTAGCTGGAAGCATATTATATTTTTTGCGACGTAGAATTGTAATGTATTACTTACTGTTAGTAGCTCACCTTATTGGAGAGTATATTTAGTACACTGATGATACTATGTAGTTTATATTATAGTTTTTTACGTGGTGGTTTAGTTACTGCAGCTACATACTATTAACATTCCTTCCCTTTATTAATGCTACCCCTATCCCCTACCTTTGATGCAGCTAATCCTGCATAATGCAATGGGAATAATGACTTTGAAACCCCCCGCCCACCTCCTACGCATTTTGCAAGTAGTGACTAATCCCATATCTGCATTTCCCATGAATATGCTAAATTCCTCTTGATATGCAAATTATTTTGTCAAGGCGCTCTTCCCCCTCCAACCCAGCTTAAATATACGCTCCAAGCCTGGTGGTGTTTCATTCAGACGCTGTCTTCCCGACAGACCTGTTCTTCACCTGAGGACGGCTGCTTGCGTTGTGGCCGAAACGTCGTGAGAATTATTTTATTATGTTTTATTTTTATTATTTTATTATTTCCCTTCTACGTGACTTTACCGAAAGAACCAAGAAGATAGAAGAATCATCATTAACATCAGCATCGTCTTCAGAAGCAGCAGCATCCTAGGCAGCAGCAGTATCTTCATCATCATGATCAGTCGCAGCAGTTGTCAGAAGCCAACATTATCATCAAAAGTATCATCATGAGTAGCGACATCATCTAGCGTAGCTGTAGAAGCAGCAGTGCCAGCGACCGGCAGGCCACTGTGGGCACAAAACACAGGACAAAACCCCCCCGTATAGCATTCACAGAATGTCGGGGCAAGTGCTGTTAGCGAGCAGCACCTATGAAGGACGGCACAGCACACGAGGGGGTGGGTGGCCAGCACCACGCCCGACCGCCTTTGTCTCCCCAGTGGCGATGTTTACACTGGGTACTCATTTGAGGCTGAGTCGACCTAGGGGAGGAGGCCCAGGACCGGTGTTGGCCGTGAGTGGGGATCGAACTCGGCCGCGAGGGTTCTGCACGTGGTGAGTCCCAGGCGGTGCTGCGGGGGATGCCGGGAAGTGCCTGACGTAACTGGTAACGCGATCAGATCTGCAAATGATGAGACCAGCCCATCAGGGTCATCAACAACAACATCAGCAGCAGCAGCAGCATCATCACGGCAACAGAATCACAGTGCAGGCTGCAAAACAACAACAACAACAACCGCCATTTGCCACTAAGTGGCGGTGACGTCTCCACGACGCTTGTGCCAGGCCATGTGCACGTTGAGGCCACGTGAAGTGTCGAACGCCCGCTGGCAGGAGGTCACGGGGCAGACCCAGCAGGTGCCACGGGTCGACTGGCTGAGACGACTGAGACGACTGGCTGATGCACCACCTGTGCCCCCTACTGTGCCAACAACATTCAGGCAGGCACGGCACACACTCTCACACGGCCCCTGGCGCTTCATGCAAAAACCGGTCGGCGGTTCGTGCAGAGCTGCGTTGTTGCGTCTCGTTCTTGTCTGCGCAAGCCATCAAAGTAACTGTGAGCAAGCACGTGGCAGCCACTGGCAGGTGACGTTGGCAGGCTGGTGAGTGTTGTTGTTGTTGTCAACTTTGACACACTGGTGAGTGTTGTTGTTGTCAACACTGGTGAGTGTTGTTGTTGTCAACATTGGCACACTGGTGAGTGTTGTTGTTGTTGTCAACACTGGCACACTGGTGAGTGTTGTTGTCAACACTGGCACACTGGTGAGTGTTGTTGTTGTCAACATTGGCACACTGGTGAGTGTTGTTGTTGTTGTCAACATTGGCACGCTGGTGAGTGTTGTTGTTGTCAACATTGGCACGCTGGTGAGTGTTGTTGTTGTCAACACTGGCACACTGGTGAGTGTTGTTGTTGTCAACATTGGCACGCTGGTGAGTGTTGTTGTTGTTGTCAACATTGGTACGCTGGTGAGTGTTGTTGTTGTCAACACTGGCACACTGGTGAGTGTTGTTGTCAACACTGGCACACTGGTGAGTGTTGTTGTTGTCAACATTGGCACACTGGTGAGTGTTGTTGTTGTTGTCAACATTGGCACGCTGGTGAGTGTTGTTGTTGTCAACATTGGCACGCTGGTGAGTGTTGTTGTTGTCAACACTGGCACACTGGTGAGTGTTGTTGTTGTCAACACTGGCACACTGGTGAGTGTTGTTGTTGTCAACATTGGCACGCTGGTGAGTGTTGTTGTTGTTGTCAACATTGGTACGCTGGTGAGTGTTGTTGTTGTCAACATTGGCACGCTGGTGAGTGTTGTTGTTGTTGTCAACACTGGCACACTGGTGAGTGTTGTTGTTGTCAACATTGGCACGCTGGTGAGTGTTGTTGTTGTTGTCAACACTGGCACACTGGTGAGTGTTGTTGTCAACACTGGCACACTGGTGAGTGTTGTTGTTGTCAACATTGGCACACTGGTGAGTGTTGTTGTTGTTGTCAACATTGGCACGCTGGTGAGTGTTGTTGTTGTCAACATTGGCACGCTGGTGAGTGTTGTTGTTGTCAACACTGGCACACTGGTGAGTGTTGTTGTTGTCAACACTGGCACACTGGTGAGTGTTGTTGTTGTCAACATTGGCACGCTGGTGAGTGTTGTTGTTGTCAACATTGGTACGCTGGTGAGTGTTGTTGTTGTCAACATTGGCACGCTGGTGAGTGTTGTTGTTGTTGTCAACACTGGCACACTGGTGAGTGTTGTTGTTGTCAACATTGGCACGCTGGTGAGTGTTGTTGTTGTTGTCAACACTGGCACACTGGTGAGTGTTGTTGTCAACATTGGCACACTGGTGAGTGTTGTTGTTGTCAACATTGGCACGCTGGTGAGTGTTATTGTTGTTGTCAACATTGGCACGCTGGTGAGTGTTGTTGTTGTCAACATTGGCACGCTGGTGAGTGTTGTTGTTGTCAACACTGGCACACTGGTGAGTGTTGTTGTTGTCAACATTGGCACGCTGGTGAGTGTTGTTGTTGTCAACATTGGCACGCTGGTGAGTGTTGTTGTTGTTGTCAACACTGGCACACTGGTGAGTGTTGTTGTTGTCAACATTGGCACACTGGTGAGTGTTGTTGTTGTTGTCAACATTGGCACGCTGGTGAGTGTTGTTGTTGTCAACATTGGCACGCTGGTGAGTGTTGTTGTTGTCAACACTGGCACACTGGTGAGTGTTGTTGTTGTCAACATTGGCACGCTGGTGAGTGTTGTTGTTGTTGTCAACATTGGTACGCTGGTGAGTGTTGTTGTTGTCAACATTGGCACGCTGGTGAGTGTTGTTGTTGTTGTCAACACTGACACACTGGTGAGTGTTGTTGTTGTCAACATTGGCACGCTGGTGAGTGTTGTTGTTGTTGTCAACACTGGCACACTGGTGAGTGTTGTTGTCAACATTGGCACACTGGTGAGTGTTGTTGTTGTCAACATTGGCACGCTGGTGAGTGTTGTTGTTGTTGTCAACATTGGCACGCTGGTGAGTGTTGTTGTTGTCAACATTGGCACGCTGGTGAGTGTTGTTGTTGTCAACACTGGCACACTGGTGAGTGTTGTTGTTGTCAACATTGGCACGCTGGTGAGTGTTGTTGTTGTCAACATTGGCACGCTGGTGAGTGTTGTTGTTGTTGTCAACACTGGCACACTGGTGAGTGTTGTTGTTGTCAACATTGGCACGCTGGTGAGTGTTGTTGTTGTTGTCAACACTGGCACACTGGTGAGTGTTGTTGTCAACACTGGCACACTGGTGAGTGTTGTTGTTGTCAACATTGGCACACTGGTGAGTGTTGTTGTTGTTGTCAACATTGGCACGCTGGTGAGTGTTGTTGTTGTCAACATTGGCACGCTGGTGAGTGTTGTTGTTGTCAACACTGGCACACTGGTGAGTGTTGTTGTTGTCAACACTGGCACACTGGTGAGTGTTGTTGTTGTCAACATTGGCACGCTGGTGAGTGTTGTTGTTGTTGTCAACATTGGTACGCTGGTGAGTGTTGTTGTTGTCAACATTGGCACGCTGGTGAGTGTTGTTGTTGTTGTCAACACTGGCACACTGGTGAGTGTTGTTGTTGTCAACATTGGCACGCTGGTGAGTGTTGTTGTTGTTGTCAACACTGGCACACTGGTGAGTGTTGTTGTCAACACTGGCACACTGGTGAGTGTTGTTGTTGTCAACATTGGCACACTGGTGAGTGTTGTTGTTGTTGTCAACATTGGCACGCTGGTGAGTGTTGTTGTTGTCAACATTGGCACGCTGGTGAGTGTTGTTGTTGTCAACACTGGCACACTGGTGAGTGTTGTTGTTGTCAACACTGGCACACTGGTGAGTGTTGTTGTTGTCAACATTGGCACGCTGGTGAGTGTTGTTGTTGTCAACATTGGTACGCTGGTGAGTGTTGTTGTTGTCAACATTGGCACGCTGGTGAGTGTTGTTGTTGTTGTCAACACTGGCACACTGGTGAGTGTTGTTGTTGTCAACATTGGCACGCTGGTGAGTGTTGTTGTTGTTGTCAACACTGGCACACTGGTGAGTGTTGTTGTCAACATTGGCACACTGGTGAGTGTTGTTGTTGTCAACATTGGCACGCTGGTGAGTGTTATTGTTGTTGTCAACATTGGCACGCTGGTGAGTGTTGTTGTTGTCAACATTGGCACGCTGGTGAGTGTTGTTGTTGTCAACACTGGCACACTGGTGAGTGTTGTTGTTGTCAACATTGGCACGCTGGTGAGTGTTGTTGTTGTCAACATTGGCACGCTGGTGAGTGTTGTTGTTGTTGTCAACACTGGCACACTGGTGAGTGTTGTTGTTGTCAACATTGGCACACTGGTGAGTGTTGTTGTTGTTGTCAACATTGGCACGCTGGTGAGTGTTGTTGTTGTCAACATTGGCACGCTGGTGAGTGTTGTTGTTGTCAACACTGGCACACTGGTGAGTGTTGTTGTTGTCAACATTGGCACGCTGGTGAGTGTTGTTGTTGTTGTCAACATTGGTACGCTGGTGAGTGTTGTTGTTGTCAACATTGGCACGCTGGTGAGTGTTGTTGTTGTTGTCAACACTGACACACTGGTGAGTGTTGTTGTTGTCAACATTGGCACGCTGGTGAGTGTTGTTGTTGTTGTCAACACTGGCACACTGGTGAGTGTTGTTGTCAACATTGGCACACTGGTGAGTGTTGTTGTTGTCAACATTGGCACGCTGGTGAGTGTTGTTGTTGTTGTCAACATTGGCACGCTGGTGAGTGTTGTTGTTGTCAACATTGGCACGCTGGTGAGTGTTGTTGTTGTCAACACTGGCACACTGGTGAGTGTTGTTGTTGTCAACATTGGCACGCTGGTGAGTGTTGTTGTTGTCAACATTGGCACGCTGGTGAGTGTTGTTGTTGTTGTCAACACTGGCACACTGGTGAGTGTTGTTGTTGTCAACATTGGCACGCTGGTGAGTGTTGTTGTTGTTGTCAACATTGGCACGCTGGTGAGTGTTGTTGTTGTCAACATTGGCACGCTGGTGAGTGTTGTTGTTGTTGTCAACACTGGCACACTGGTGAGTGTTGTTGTTGTCAACATTGGCACGCTGGTGAGTGTTGTTGTTGTTGTCAACATTGGCACGCTGGTGAGTGTTGTTGTTGTCAACATTGGCACGCTGGTGAGTGTTGTTGTTGTTGTCAACACTGGCACACTGGTGAGTGTTGTTGTTGTCAACATTGGCACGCTGGTGAGTGTTGTTGTTGTTGTCAACATTGGCACGCTGGTGAGTGTTGTTGTTGTTGTCAACACTGGCACACTGGTGAGTGTTGTTGTTGTCAACATTGGCACGCTGGTGAGTGTTGTTGTTGTCAACATTGGCACGCTGGTGAGTGTTGTTGTTGTTGTCAACACTGGCACACTGGTGAGTGTTGTTGTTGTCAACATTGGCACGCTGGTGAGTGTTGTTGTTGTCAACATTGGCACGCTGGTGAGTGTTGTTGTTGTCAACATTGGCACGCTGGTGAGTGTTGTTGTTGTTGTCAACACTGGCACACTGGTGAGTGTTGTTGTTGTCAACATTGGCACGCTGGTGAGTGTTGTTGTTGTTGTCAACATTGGCACGCTGGTGAGTGTTGTTGTTGTCAACATTGGCACGCTGGTGAGTGTTGTTGTTGTTGTCAACACTGGCACACTGGTGAGTGTTGTTGTTGTCAACATTGGCACGCTGGTGAGTGTTGTTGTTGTCAACATTGGCACGCTGGTGAGTGTTGTTGTTGTTGTCAACACTGGCACACTGGTGAGTGTTGTTGTTGTCAACATTGGCACGCTGGTGAGTGTTGTTGTTGTTGTCAACATTGGCACGCTGGTGAGTGTTGTTGTTGTCAACATTGGCACGCTGGTGAGTGTTGTTGTTGTTGTCAACACTGGCACACTGGTGAGTGTTGTTGTTGTCAACATTGGCACGCTGGTGAGTGTTGTTGTTGTTGTCAACATTGGCACGCTGGTGAGTGTTGTTGTTGTCAACATTGGCACGCTGGTGAGTGTTGTTGTTGTTGTCAACACTGGCACACTGGTGAGTGTTGTTGTTGTCAACATTGGCACGCTGGTGAGTGTTGTTGTTGTTGTCAACATTGGCACGCTGGTGAGTGTTGTTGTTGTCAACACTGGCACACTGGTGAGTGTTGTTGTTGTCAACATTGGCACGCTGGTGAGTGTTGTTGTTGTCAACATTGGCACGCTGGTGAGTGTTGTTGTTGTTGTCAACACTGGCACACTGGTGAGTGTTGTTGTTGTCAACATTGGCACGCTGGTGAGTGTTGTTGTTGTTGTCAACATTGGCACGCTGGTGAGTGTTGTTGTTGTCAACATTGGCACGCTGGTGAGTGTTGTTGTTGTTGTCAACACTGGCACACTGGTGAGTGTTGTTGTTGTCAACATTGGCACGCTGGTGAGTGTTGTTGTTGTTGTCAACATTGGCACGCTGGTGAGTGTTGTTGTTGTTGTCAACACTGGCACACTGGTGAGTGTTGTTGTTGTCAACATTGGCACGCTGGTGAGTGTTGTTGTTGTTGTCAACATTGGCACGCTGGTGAGTGTTGTTGTTGTCAACATTGGCACGCTGGTGAGTGTTGTTGTTGTTGTCAACACTGGCACACTGGTGAGTGTTGTTGTTGTCAATATTGGCACGCTGGTGAGTGTTGTTGTTGTCAATATTGGCACGCTGGTGAGTGTTGTTGTTGTCAACATTGGCACGCTGGTGAGTGTTGTTGTTGTTGTCAACACTGGCACACTGGTGAGTGTTGTTGTTGTCAACATTGGCACGCTGGTGAGTGTTGTTGTTGTCAACATTGGCACGCTGGTGAGTGTTGTTGTTGTTGTCAACACTGGCACACTGGTGAGTGTTGTTGTTGTCAACATTGGCACGCTGGTGAGTGTTGTTGTTGTTGTCAACATTGGCACGCTGGTGAGTGTTGTTGTTGTCAACATTGGCACGCTGGTGAGTGTTGTTGTTGTTGTCAACACTGGCACACTGGTGAGTGTTGTTGTTGTCAACATTGGCACGCTGGTGAGTGTTGTTGTTGTTGTCAACATTGGCACGCTGGTGAGTGTTGTTGTTGTTGTCAACACTGGCACACTGGTGAGTGTTGTTGTTGTCAACATTGGCACGCTGGTGAGTGTTGTTGTTGTTGTCAACATTGGCACGCTGGTGAGTGTTGTTGTTGTCAACATTGGCACGCTGGTGAGTGTTGTTGTTGTTGTCAACACTGGCACACTGGTGAGTGTTGTTGTTGTCAATATTGGCACGCTGGTGAGTGTTGTTGTTGTCAATATTGGCACGCTGGTGAGTGTTGTTGTTGTCAACATTGGCACGCTGGTGAGTGTTGTTGTTGTTGTCAACACTGGCACACTGGTGAGTGTTGTTGTTGTCAACATTGGCACGCTGGTGAGTGTTGTTGTTGTTGTCAACATTGGCACGCTGGTGAGTGTTGTTGTTGTTGTCAACATTGGCACGCTGGTGAGTGTTGTTGTCAACATTGGCACACTGGTGAGTGTTGTTGTTGTCAATATTGGCACGCTGGTGAGTGTTCTTGTTGTCAACATTGGCACGCTGGTGAGTGTTGTTGTTGTTGTCAACACTGGCACACTGGTGAGTGTTGTTGTTGTCAACATTGGCACGCTGGTGAGTGTTGTTGTTGTCAACATTGGCACGCTGGTGAGTGTTGTTGTTGTTGTCAACATTGGCACGCTGGTGAGTGTTGTTGTTGTTGTCAACACTGGCACACTGGTGAGTGTTGTTGTTAACATTGGCACGCTGGTGAGTGTTGTTGTTGTTGTCAACATTGGCACGCTGGTGAGTGTTGTTGTTGTTGTCAACATTGGCACACTGGTGAGTGTTGTTGTTGTCAACATTGGCACGCTGGTGAGTGTTGTTGTTGTCAACACTGGCACACTGGTGAGTGTTGTTGTTGTTGTCAACATTGGCACGCTGGTGAGTGTTGTTGTTGTTGTCAACACTGGCACGCTGGTGAGTGTTGTTGTTGTTGTCAACACTGGCACGCTGGTGAGTGTTGTTGTTGTTGTCAACATTGGCACACTGGTGAGTGTTGTTGTTGTTGTTGTTGTCAACATTGGCACACTGGTGAGTGTTGTTGTTGTCAACACTGGCACACTGGTGAGTGTTGTTGTTGTCAACATTGGCACGCTGGTGAGTGTTGTTGTTGTCAACATTGGCACGCTGGTGAGTGTTGTTGTTGTCAACATTGGCACGCTGGTGAGTGTTGTTGTTGTCAACACTGGCACACTGGTGAGTGTTGTTGTTGTCAACATTGGCACGCTGGTGAGTGTTGTTGTTGTCAACATTGGCACGCTGGTGAGTGTTGTTGTTGTCAACATTGGCACGCTGGTGAGTGTTGTTGTTGTCAACACTGGCACACTGGTGAGTGTTGTTGTTGTTGTTGTCAACGCTTTCTGTCTACACCAACATCCGCTCGTGGCGGGTTGCGGTCGTCAGCTGGGAGCTTCACTCAACAAAAACATTTCAGGATGTGCTCACAGACACAGCCGCAAAAACAACACACACAACAACACACAACACACGCCACGAGACACAACACACACAACACACGCCACGAGACACAACACACACAACACACGCCACGAGACACAACACACACAACACACGCCACGAGACACAACAACACACAACACACGCCACGAGACACAACACACACCACAACACACCCAAGACGACACACACACCACACCACACACAGGCAAGCCCCCCCTCCCCCCTGCTCCCCCTCCCCCCTGCTCCCCCTGTTTCACTTGGCCCCTCGGTGCTGTCGACTTGCAAGGGGGGGGGGTTACCAACCGCGCGGCTCTTTAAAGGGACCGCGTCGTGACGTCATTGCACTGAGGCTTTTTAAATATTGAGTTTCATTTTGGACCAAATTCGCATTTTTTTTACGTCTCTTCTTGTTGTTTTGCTTTGCCGACCCCTGGCGCAAGAGGCTTCGTTCACTTTGTGTTCTCGCGGGTGGCTCCTCACCGCTTGCTCTTGTGTTTAGTTCGATGTCCTTCAACCCGCTGCGCTGCCCGTTAGTAGCGCGGTTGGCTACGTACGGTGCGAAAGAAGTTCAACGTACATACACTCACTCACTTATTCACCCACCATACATACACTCACGCACCGTACGTCGCCAACCGCGCTAATCGGAGGTGCGGAGGAAAAGACAACAACGCTGAACACACATCTATTATAAAACAATGAGTTTGTCAATCTAGATGATGATTTAAAAGTGCACCATAGCTCCCAATGGCTTCCTAATATCGGAAGGGAAGAACGTTCCAGACGGCCGCAGATGCAGCGCCATCTGAAAGCGCCGCGCGCTGATGCGGTGACCACCGCCGACTTTGTCCGACGGCTCGTAGCCAAAAGCCGCCGCCGCCACTAGGATGAGCGGAGTTCGCATGGCCGACGGTTTACGCTCCTTGCCGAGACCAAGCAAGGGACGCCGTGGCTCGTTTCGCGGGCGTGCACGTGCACTCTGCTGCGCGCAATGAGCGCGAAGAGGTCGGAGCGGTTGAGGCGGTGCGGCCACGTGACGCGCACGAGGAGGCTCGCCTGCCGCGTGTTCACGCCCGCGCCACGAGGTGCACCCGACTCACACCACGGGGCGCAACAACGCGCCACTACGAACACGGCCCGGCTCTCTCTTGCTTTCAACTGCCGCGCCTGGAGATCGAATAATAAAACCCAGCGCTCCTCTGTGCACATTTCAGCGGGCTCAAGGTGCGAACCCTCCGTCAACGCTGGGGCAGCGGTGGGGCGATGGAGCGAGCGAGCGGAAAGGTCGCGAGGTCAAATCCTGCTTGGGAGGGCCAGCCCCGTGACTTGACGGGTCAATCGGTGGTTCTCAACCATTTATTTTTATGGCCACATTTAGGAACATGCCTTGAGATTATCCAGATTATCTTGGTGCTTCAACTTGCCTTGAGATGATTTAGATTGTTTTGGTGCTTCAACTTGCCTTGAGATGATGCTTCAACTTGCCTTGAGATGATTTAGATTGTCTTGGTGCTTCAATTGTCCAAATGATGGGGCCACTTTGTTTGAGCTACAATTCGCGATCGCCAGGTCGCTTCTGAAAACAAGTGAATGCCTCGGTGGGCTTTGCCTGGCTGCAGGGTGGGGATGGTTTAGTCTTGTATTTGTTTGTGTTGGGATGATTTGTTTACCTTGATTGCACTACTATCGTGTTTGTACTCTTTGTTACTGTAACGTTCTTACCCCGTTCCCCTATTGGACATCAGTGAAAACGAGCTTTATAATTCATCGGATTCCTCTAGTAATAAATATTCTGATTCCTAAATATTCTGCAACTGTGGAGAAGCTTTCGACGCGCAAAATGTCTAAAACTATGTAAACATTTTTTTTTATCAGAAGTGATCTGGCCATCACAAATGATAGCTCAACCAAGTGGCTTATCGCGTGGACATTTAAAGCCGCCAAACATTCTAAACGCATGGTGATGCTGATTCTAAATGCGAAGGAAAAAACCGGAGGATCCGGGGGGAAATCCGCACGACCACGGGGAGAGAGAGAGACACGCAAACTCCAAATATACAGCAGGCGTCAGGGTCGGGATCGAACCCACAACCTCCTGTATACCAGGCGAGGTAGTTAACATCTGTTTAACACGTAGGCTTTCGCGATCAATATCATCCATAATAAAGGTGTTTTGGGGTCAGAACGCGTAACTATTTAAATGTGTCGTTAAACCCGCCACCACTCGACATAGCCAAATAGCAATTACTGGCGAAACGTCGTACTCAGATTGTAAATGTTGTAGCTTGGCTCTCCAACACACCGGTTAGTGCTGTACCAGTAACGAATTGCCACGTTCTGTGTACGTGACAACCCTTACTAGTTGGCTGTGTCGGGGTGGTGGCGGGTTTAACGACACATGTATATATTTACGCGATCTAACCCAATGAAATCAACGCCGCATCATAGCTACCGTCTCGCCACCGCCGTCGAGCGGGCCCATCGTCAGCACAAAGCCACGGGACTTTCATGGTCGCCTGTCCAGGCCCCCTGTCCAGGCCCTCCCCTCGGCCCTGCAGCCCACGGGGCGGGGCTGCCCCCAGACCCCCCCCCCCTTCTCGCCCCCCCCCCCCGGTCGGCAGGGCGAGAAGATTAACCGCGGTATCGCCTCTCGTGTCGGCCGGGGTGGGGGTGGTGGGGGGTTCCTCGTGGAGCCACTTGAAAGGAGGCGACAGTGTGGCGAGATAAGTGGCACTGCCTGTCCTGGGCACACACAACAAAGACAAAGATCCCCCGTGTAGCCTTTAACAGACAGTTGGGGCAAGTGCTGTTAAACGAGTAGCACCTATGAAGGCCTGCACGGCACACGAGGGGGTGGGTGGCCAGCACCACGCCCGTGCCGCCTTTGTCTCCCCAGTGGCGATATTATTACACAACGCACCATGTACTCAGTTGAGGCTGAGTCGACCTAGCGGAGGCCCAGGACCGGTTCAGATAATCGTCACTGGTGTCAGCCGTGAGCGGGAATTGAACTCGAGTCGCCGGACTGGTAGCGCAGCGTGCTAACCGCTACACACACAGACACACACACAGACACACACAGACACACAGAGACACACAGAGACATATACACGCACACAGAGACACACACGCACACAGAGGCACACAAACACACACGCACACAGAGACCCACACACGCACACAGACACACACACACGCACCACGCACACACAGACAATAACAGAGACACACACAGAGACAAAGATCCCCCAATATAGCCTTAACAGACTGTAGGGGCAAGTGCTGTTAGCGAGCACCTATGAAGGCCGGAACGGTACACGAGGGGGTGGGTGTGGCCGGCACCACGCCCGACTGCCTTTGTCTCCCTAGTGGCAATGTTTACACACCGCACCAGGTACTCATTTAAGGCTGAGTCGACCTAGGTGAGGCCCGGGACCGGTTCAGATAAGCGTCACTGGTGTTACCGTGAGCGGGAATCGAACCCGGGTCGCTAGGTTCATAGCGCAGCGCGCTAACCGCTACACCGCTCACACACAGAGACACACACGGAGACACACACACCGCTAACCCAGGGTCACATTCGTGTACAAGGCCGCAGCAATCTCCACACACACGCAAAGACAAAGGTCCCCCGTATAGTCATTGTACAGACTGTTGGGGGCAAGTGCTGTTTGGACCCACAGACTCACACTGACCCACAGACTCACACTGAGCCTCGCAGACTTACACAGCGACCCACAGACTCACGTAGAGACCTTCAAACTCGCAGAGACCCACAGACTTGCATACTAGGCGAGATAGTCAACATCTCTGCCACCGCGGCGAGATGTTAACTACAGGGACCCCCCCCCCCATTCTCTTCCCGTCCCTCCCCTACGCTTTCGTGAGCCATAAAGCATCCATCGATCGCGGTCACTCATTCCTCAATCGTCCTAGCGCGCCCCGTGCAATCGAAATCACTCCACTTCGTTTCTCAAGCCATGTCAAGCGCATTGAGTGAAGGCACTCTCTCAGACAATAACAACCAGAAGACAATTTAGATTAAAGTTATCAGGCAAACTCTGTTCTTCAACAGACAAACATGGCTAAACCATTCGTTTTAGAAATCACCAAAATAATCCAATAAAACAAGGTAACAGTGCTCATAGGAACTGTGATTCAAATTTAACAATCAACGAGATACATAACATGTACGACCAAACTTTGCAGCCAAAGCTGGCAGCATGAGTCACTCCATAACAGCAGGAGTATCAGCAGGAGTATCAAACATTTTCAATGCACCTTTGAAGATCAGCACACTATAATCAAAACTCAAGATCATACTTTGCAGCGGCCATCCGGAACGATGCATTTGATTTCAGGCCATTCTGAATAGCAGTGGCAGCTAGGGGTGTACAGCTCCTCAAGAGCAGTTTTGAGTGAAGAGCTCACAGGTCGTGATCCAAGTTGCACTTTATTGACGATAGCATTCCAGACCCTGCGGGCATCAACAGCAAAGGCCCTTCCTCCAGTATTTGTACGGCTTCTTCCACGCCATCGCGGCCTCCTCCACACCATCACGACCTCCTCCACACCATCGCGGCCTCCTCCACGCCATCGCGACCTCCTCCACGCCATCGCGGCCTCCTCCACGCCATCACGGCCTCCTCCACGCCATCACGGCCTCCTCCACGCCATCACGGCCTCCTCCACGCCATCGCTGGTCTCCTCCACACCATCGCGGCCTCCTCCACGCCATCGCGGCCTCCTCCACGCCATCACGGCCTCCTCCACGCCATCACGGCCTCCTCCACGCCATTGCGGCCTCCTCCACACCATCATGGTGTGGAGGAGGCCGCGCGCGCTAACCACACAGCACGCGTGCGCGCGGTAGCCACCTATTGCAGCGATGAGGATGTGGATCTGTTATGACGATGAAGATCATGATAAGCCACTTCGTTGGGCTATCATTTGTGATAGCCAGCGTCACTTCTGAAAAACAGCGATGTAACAGCTCAGTGTTGGGGCACTTACCGGGTAAAATACAAAATAGTAAAAAAAATCAACTTACTCCGGCTTGGTGTGCATTAGTGAGTCAACCCTGAAGTGTGACCTTGTTTAGGGGGAGGGGGGGGCACATCAAGACATTGAGGGGGGCCGGGCGGGTGGGGGGGGGGCACCAACGTTAAAGGGACGTCACACAGGGACGTCACACCGATACAAAGCGTGAGGCACCATGAGTTGACGAGCTGCGTCGCCCATGGCCTGATCGCTTCTCGTTGTTTTCCCAATAATCATTATTTTGACTTCACCTATAACAATGTATCATTGTGGGGTTGGGAGGGGTGGTGTGGGGGGGGATGCATAGCCCCCCTACAGCCCCCACCCCTCCCCACCGACACTCCGGTGAGAGCGGTGGGGTGGTGACAGGCGGGCGTGATCCAGCCCCCGTAAGAGTGAAGCCTCCGCAGGGGGGGGGTCGAGGAAGAGCCCCTTGACGCTGGCATCAATTAGCACGCCAGGCTCGCGTTACCAATCGACACCGAGCGAGCGAGTGAGCGAGCGCGCTAACCCCCAGGCCGACCTGGATGTGTCCCGCTTCCCTTTCAGGATGGGGCCAGGAAACCCCTCGACCCTCCCTCCCACCTCCTCCTACCACCCTCCTGCGTGAGCAGCCCCACACACAACAGCCGATCTCTTCTTCAAAGTCCGCCGCCGCCGCAGCCTCCGCGTCGTGGGCCCCCCTTGGTGTAGCCGAGCGCCCGCGACCTTCCTCGTGACCCGCGCAATGAGGGCCTCGTGACCCGCACAATGAGGGCCATTCACTCGGCGACCCCCAGGGGGGTTATGAACGCTGCCGCTTGCCGGTGCTGGGGGTGATGTCACGAAACCCCTTTCCCTTCCTTCCCTTCTTGAACCCCCCTACTCCCCCACTCCCTTACCCATCATCTCTCTCGCTCTCTGTGTGTGTGGGCAGATCCGTGTTTAGCCCTGAGTAGAGTTCGGCCGGCGTCGTTGTGTCCAGCACAATCAATAGTGGTCAGCGCCATGGGTATCCTTTATGGAACCACGAATCGGAATGTTGACTTTAATTTACTGCGGGAGGAATCCCATGATCTATTTTTTCAAAGAGAGTCCGGTCGGGAGCACGAGGTCAGAACGTTACGACAACAAACGATACAAAAAAAACACGATAGGAGTGCAAAGTATAGGTAAGGTAAACAAATCACTAGAAAAACTACAAATGAAACTAATATATTTTATTTTATCAGATGAAGCCCAATAAGCAATTACCTTCTTCAGAAGCAACCTGGCCACAAGCGATAGCTCGACGAAGTGGCTTATCATCACATGGCAATTCATAGCAGCCAAATACTCTAAACGCACGGTTATAGATGTGGAGGGGGAATCCGGAGGACCCGGAGGAAAAAAATCCACGCGACCACGGGGGGAGGGAGAAAGACACGCAAACTCCAAATATGCAGCAGGCGTCAGAGTCAGGATCGATCCCCCGACCTCTTGTATACCAGACGAGGAAGATAGCATCTCATAGCCACCGTGCCCCCCCCCCTTCCTCAATCTCGAGAGGAGATGCAGCGTTAAATAAATACTGCCTAGACAGCTAGACCGGCCCCGACTCCCGCATCAAGTCAATTAGAAGGGAAATGCTCCGCAAAAATCCCACCTCAAATGTTCACAACCATTTCATAAACACGGGAATAGGGCCAAGTAATTGGGAACAAAAACATTCAAAACAATTGGCCAATTTGCAACGATAACATTTTAAATACTGCATATATATGTGCGAGTAAATGTTACGCAATTTCTGGAAAGGAAAGGGGCCAGATTGGCGTAAAGCGGGAGGCCGTGGCGGAGAGATAACGATTGCCTCGCAACAGCGTGAGCGAAACAAGAGCAAACAACGACATGGATCGCAAGGCAACCGGATAACAACTGGGGTTGGTTCTTCTTTTTAAAAAAAACGCAGCGTCTTGGCCAGCGCCCTTTGGATTTTAGACAGAAGCCCTGCGGCTCTTGTCCTTTAAAGTGCGTGTGTGTGCATGTGTGTGTGTCCGGCAAAACAACCCCCTACCTTTCGATTTAAAGCTTTCGTGACTGCAGGGATTCATCTTCTTGGTTCTACGTGACTTTACCGAAAGAACCAAGAAGATGAACCCCCTACCTCGTGGTGCCGGACGGTCAACGTTGTCGTGGACAGTGCTGAGGGGGGGAGGGCCAATTCCGTTTGGCCTTTCCCCTCATGGCGTCTGTGACAACCACAGCGGCTAAATGGGGGCTCTGGACGGGTGCGAGGGGCTGGTAACCCCTCCACCTTCAATAAATTACCACTAAACCACGTTAAAAATATCTAATTAATAGGCTTGTGCTGGAGGCTCCGGGGGGACAGGCGTCTATGACATCTCCTGGCCAAAACCCATCTGGCGGAGCCAGGAGATCCTCGAGAAGACAACAAAAAACCACTATGTATGGCCACGTGGAATGTTCGACAGCTCACTGTGGAGGAGAGGCTGCCACTCCTCTGTCGGGAGCTGGACCGGTACCGCCTGAATCTCTGTGGCATTCAGGAGGTCCGGTGGACCAGCTCTGGCTCCTGCCACCATGAGGGGTGGACAGTCCTCTACTCTGGGCAGGAGACTGCCAAACAACAGGGTGTGGCTCTTCTTCTGAACAAAATAATGAAGGGGGCGTGGGAGCGTGGCGGTGAGGTGTGTGAAGCTGTACGCCCCAGGCTACTTTGGGCTCGCCTTCCTATCAACCGAAGACGAGGAGTGGTGGTCGTGATTACTTATGCCCCCACCGAAGACGAACATCCGTGGAGGGATGCAGGCAAGGCCGATGAGTCAGATGCCTTCTATGACCTCCTGTCACAGGTGCTGGCTAAAGTTGCCCCTCTGTATAGAGTAATCTTGTTGGGTGACTTCAATGCCCGAGTTGGTCATAATACTGGCACCTGGTCTGGAGTGATTGTAAGGCATGGGCCAGATCAGCTCAATAACAACAGTAGGAGGCTGCTAGAATTTTGTGCAGCCCATGAGCTTGTAATTACCAACACGCTGTTCCGGCATCGGCACATCCACACAGCATCATGGATGCATGCCGGGTCCAAGCAAGAACATCTGCTGGACTACATAGTGATGGACCAGCGGATGCGAACCCATGTCCTTGACTCCAGGACCTACCGTGGAGCTGATCTGCCCTCTGACCATCGACTGGTCATCTGTAAGATGCGCCTGCCATTCTTCCACTCCAGTGGTGGGTGTACACCCAGGACCCTATTCCAACCTAAGGTGGCTTGGTCTCAGTTAGCTGATGAAAGTTGCAAGCGAGAATTTCATCATTGCCTGCGGCTGGGGTTGGCATTGTCCCCCACTCCTCCTGATGTCGAGGGTAAATGGGCGAGGTTTAGGACTGTGACGAATGCAGATGCAATGGCTGCTTTGGGTATGCGGTCCAGGCCTACCCAGAGACCCTGGCTGACAGAGAAGGTGTTCAGGATGGTTGAGAAAAAGTGACAGGCCCACTCTCATCGTCTACAGCATCCCACGTCAGAGAATGAGGAGGGTTACCGCAGCCTTCGCTCGGAGGTTCGGAGAGCCGTGAGGCACTGCAAGGATGGGTGGTGGTCGCGGGTTGCTGAGGAGATGGAGTCTGCCTCATTGGCCCGCGATCACAAATCCCTATTTAACTCCATAAAAATTAACCTGCAGCGCCACACCTATTACCATTATTAGGGGAAAAAACGGTGATCCAATCTCCGACACCAGGAACAGGTTTGCAGATTTGCTGAGCATTTTTGTGAGGTCCTGGGGGAGGGGAAATCCCTCAACCAGGAAAAAATCGTGGCACAAAGTGAGGATGACCCTGCTGAGCCTGCGGTGCCTCAAATGTTGGAAGAAGAAGTTACCCCAAGTGAGTGGCTGGCTGAGGTGCCATCTGTTGAGGAAGTACTGAAGGCGATCCAGAGTCTGAGACCAGGAAAGGCACCGGGCAGAGATGATCTCCCAAGCGAAATGCTGAGGGAGGGTGGCGTCATGCACAGACTGCCCTACATGACATCATAACAACAGTCTGGACCACTGGATGGGTTTCGCAGGATTAGCAGGATGCCCTGGTGGTCCCCGTCTTTAAGAAGGGGGACCGCACAGACTGTAACAACTACAGGGGTATCTCACTCCCCAGTATGCCGGGAAAGGTCCTGGCAAGGATTATTCAACATTGCCTTGCTAGGCATGCTGAGGAGAGGCTTGCGGAGCCCCAATGCGGTTTCAGGAGAGGGCGGTCCTGCACAGATGCCATATTTTCTGTCCGTCTGCTACAGCAGAGGTGTAGGGAATTCCAACCAGACCTAGATCTCTGCTTTATTGACCTGGTCAATGACTATGATACCATCAGTAGGCCTGGGCTCTGGGTTGTTCTTCGTGCTTTCAGAGTCCCTGACCCTCTGCTCATGATCATTAAGGACCTTCATGATGGTGAGCGGGCCCGTGTAAAACTACGAGGCCGGGAGTCAGAGCCATTCCCTGTACACCTTGGGGTGCGACAGGGATGTCCTCTGGCTCCCATATTATTTAACATCTATTTTGACCACGTAGTTCGTGAAGCCTTCAATAGCTCTACCGGGGGAATTTCCATTTGGTACAGCTATAATGGGAGACTGATCGATGCCCGGGTGCGGTCAAGGGATGGCTTCCTATTGGTCAACCACGTTATGTATGCCGATGATTTGGTAATAGCTGCTCATTCAGAGGAGGAGTTGGAGACGCTGCTGCTGAAACTGGAGCGTGCCACTCAGAGGTGGGGCCTTACCATCAGCCCCACCAAAACTAAGCACCTGCCTGGTATTTTGTACCATCGGACACTTCACCCCCAAAACTCCCAATCGGTGATGGGGCAGTTGTGGAGAGAGTGGAGAGTTTCCCATACCTGGGCAGTGTGCTCATGACCGGCTCTGGTTTAACAGCAGAGGTCTCACTCCGAATCAGTCGAGCGGCAATATCTTTTCATCGGTTGCATAACGCTGTGTGGAAGCTACCTGTCTGTCGCTCCGCACGAAGCTTCAGGTCTTCTCGGCCACAGTCATTCCCTCCCTTCTCTACGCTTGCGAAACGTGGACCCCCCTAATGGAGCATCTTCGCCGGAAAGAAACATTTAGGCTGGCCTGCCTACGATCCATCCTGGGTTTAATCAGGCTGGATTGTGTGAGGAGCTCACAATTCCTTGAAAGATCTGGGCAAAGTCCCATCAGTGAGCTCCTCCGGCAGGCAAGGCTGCGTTTGCTGGGTCATGTAGCCCGCATGCCCAGCCACCGCATGACAAAACAGCTTTTGTTTGGCCAAATCGAGGGGGCTAAACGGGCGCAGCACGGGCTAGAGAAGAGATGGAGTGATGTGGTACAGGAGGATGTGGAGCTGAGTGGACTTGCTGATGACTGGTACCAGCGGTGTCAAGATCAGCCTCAGTGGAGGAGGTTCGTGAAGGACGCTGCTACTGGGCAGTTACAGGCAGTCGCCCTCCAACAACAACGGAGGGCAGAGGAGCGACGCTCACAACAACGAGCGGAGCACGTGGCTAAAGCACAGCAAGTTTGCTCAGTCAGTCGACCCGTGGCACCTGGGTCTGCCCCGTGACCTCCTGCCAGCGAGCGTTCGACACTTCACGTGGCCTCAAGGTGCACATGGCCTGGCACAAGCATCGTGGTGACGTCACCGCCACTTAGTGTCGAATGGCGGTTGTTGTTGTGTGTGCGTGTGTGGGCTTGCCACGAGGCCCCATGATGGAGGGCCGCTCCGTGGGTGGCTAAGTACAGGCCGCTGTCGTGCCCCCCCCCCCTCCCCACCTGGTGGTGCCCTCACCCCCCCACCTGGTCGCTCGACGAGTCCCACAACTCCCCACGCGTGCGACGTGGGGAGTTGTGGAATCTGCGCCGTTCACACCGCGGAACGCTGCCACTTCTCGCCAGATCACGCATAGAGCGGCCACTGCTGTTCACAAGATTTGAGCCCGAAGCGACACTCAAGGGCATTTATTCAAAGTAGACACTGGTACAACGCCCTTCAAGGATCACGTCACACACCTGTGCCCCTGTGCCTTCACTCGCTTCCTGTCCGTACCCTCGCTATTGATTTTAACATTTTCTTGCTGGTATTCAATGCCTCAAATGTACTTGCTCCTCCCTACATTCGTGACCTCCTTCAGCCACGTATACGCCATCAATATCATTAAGATCCTCAGCGTGTGCATTGCTTACTTGTCACCACAGTCTCGAATCTTCACACTTGGCGTTGGTGACGGTGCCTTTGCATTTTCGGCACCTAAACGATGCAACTCGTTGCACCTTCGAGGTCAGTGGGCTTCTGACAACCTTACAAATCTTAAAATCCCGACTAAAAACGTATGTTTAAAATGGCTATCTCTCTCTCTTTCGTTATTTTCAAACGTATTTCTCACTTTCTCTTTCCTTGCTTGATGTTAAACTATTTTCCGCTTTTCCGTGGCACAGTGCCACTGAAAACGATCGTTTCATCGCTCAATTGGGATCCCACAGCAGCAGCGGTAGCAGCAACATCGCTCCGCACTGCTGTCAGAGGCTGGCAGGACCCTCCTGAAGAACATCACCAAATCACGAGACTCAGTGAGGCTTTCCTGGGTCAACAAGCGGATTGATAAGGTGCTTGTGCCAGGCCAGCTCCTGTCACCCTGCACCACAGCTCCTGTCACCCTGCACTACAGCCCCTGTCACCCTGCACCACAGCTCCTGTCACCCTGCACCACAGCTGCTGTCACCCTGCACCACAGCTCCTGTCACCCTGCACTACAGCTCCTGTCACCCTGCACTACAGCCCCTGTCACCCTGCACTCAGCTCCTGTCACCCTGCACTACAGCCCCTGTCACCCTGCACCACAGCTCCTGTCACCCTGCACCACAGCTCCTGTCACCCTGCACTACAGCTCCTGTCACCCTGCACCACAGCTCCTGTTACCCTGTACCACAGCTAGTCCAGGTCCTCACTTGTTCAGGCTCTCACCTGTTCAGCCCTCACCTGGTCCAGGCTGGCGTACGAGGCACTTTTGAGCTCTGGTTCGTCGCCTCTGAGTTCTCGATCCAACATCCGACTCACGAGATATACACGCGTTATAAATCGTGGTGTTATTGTTATTATCGCTACGACGATGACCGATGGGAGGCCATCATCCCGGCAATGGATCGACACGTGCTGCAGTACCATTCGCCTGTGCTTTGTAATAAAACAACGGTCACCTGCAGAACGGCACAGAGAGAGTTTCATCCAGCAGTGGATCGACAACGGGACTGTACATTATAACCCAACCAGTAATGGATATCAATTGTAATTTATATCAAAACATTAACTCCCCCCCCCCTCCCCTTTGGCCTTCGCACCTGATTGGCTCACAGGTGACGAAATCACATTTGTAGTGCAGTAGATCCACGCGGAGACGAGGAATTCTATAAGCGCTGTTGCCGTTTAATAAAACACTGTTACACTCGACATCCTACGCTCACACCAGTGTAGGTGCACTCTATCTTGGCCCTTTACCCCGGACACAGAAGACTATTTGGGTCCTACACTCGGCCATCCCCTTTGGGCTCTCTCACTCTTCTGTCCGGAGCGGGGGTTCAGCCAACACCACTCCGCGCTGAGGAGAGAGAGACCCTATTCCAGCCGACCCTTACTGAATACTACGGGACCCTACCCTCGGCCATCCCCTTGGCTCTCCCACTCGTCTGCCCAGAGCGGAGGTTCAGCCAACACCGCTCCACGACGAGGGAGAGACCCTTTGCAGCTGATCCTTACCCTGGCTCCCTACGACGACCCCGTCTCCGTCACGGGGCCCCCCTTAAGAACCCTTTGGGTGGCTCCTCCCCCCCAGCTCGGCTCCGCCCATGTTCCCGAAGTTGCTCTCCAAAGCCCGTTCTGTAACCCGTGACGTCATTCTTGATTGGCAACGCGCTCGCACCTCCCTCTGCTCGCCCCTTTGGTTACCCACAATGCTCCTCTACACATTTATCCCCAGTCTACAGGTGGAGTGGCATTCCTGGGTGATGCCACTGCTCCCCGGTTGTAGTGCCAGCCCCAGAACGACAGGGGGTGGAAGAGTGCCCGGATCAAGCTGGGCCGTGGCACTCAGGTTGAACCCTGGGGGGGCTCGTGACCGGAGGTATGGACCCCAGGACCCCCAAAAGGGGGCTGGGGGGATGACATGTCCACAACCCAGGTCCTTCTTGAAGGTTCGAGAAGGAGGGCGTGGCTAAGGGCGGAGAGAGCCGGGACTGACTATATAAGCCAGACCCCTGAAAGGGTCCGGCTGCTGTTGTGTTCTTGAAGACCCGAAGCCGTCACCCTGAAGAGGAGCTCGAAGACGGGACCCAGACCCCAGCCTCCCCAGTGTTAGGGCGCGTTAACCCAGAGGACAGACCTCCGTAGATTATCGGGTGGAAGGGGCCGTTACCCTTTCGTTTTAAAGTTACCCTTGTTATAATAAACGTGTTGCCTCTAAAGAAGTCTCGCTCTCCATTCTACCCACGCGTTCCCTGCCAAGTTCTTCACTCAGCATGCCCCCCCCCCCCCCCCATCTAGAACTCCCACCCCATCACGCGTTTGGAGTATTTGGCTGCTATACATTTCCACGCGATGATGACAAGCCACTTGGTTGAGCTATCATTTGTGATGGCCAGGTCGCTTCTGAATAAGAGCAACATAGCTCAGTGGTGGCCTTCCCCGGTAAAATATTTAAAAAAAACTGTTTATAGTTTCTATAGTGTGCCAGCAATACGGTCCAAATTTTCCAAATTAGAAAAACTACCCCGCTAATAAACTCGATGCCAGCCAACCTCAGGCACATTCTTACAGGGTATAAAACAAGCTGCTACACTTGGCGTCACAACCAAGTCCTTAAAAACCTTGCGTCCGCCCTGGAGGACAAGCGAGATGCCACCAACTCCCTACCACCCCCAGCAGCATCACATCCCTTACGGACGACCTTTGTCCGCGAAGGGGCTAAACCACCGAAGAGCGGCTCTACACCAATAGAGCAAGACCAGCTGCGCTTGGCCCGCGACTGGAAAATGCTAGCTGACATTGGCCGGCAACTTGTGTTTCCTCCGGAGATCGCAACCACCACCCTAAGACCTGACATGGTGCTCTGGTCCTGTTCGCTCAAGAAGGTCTTCATCATTGAGCTCACAGTACCCTGGGAGGACTCAGTAGATGAGGCTTATGAGCGAAAACATCTGCGCTATGCCGATCTAGCTGCCGAAGCGCGGCATCATGGCTGGAACACAGAAGTCCGACCAGTGGAGGTGGGCTGCAGAGGTTTTGTGGCAACATCTACAACCAGACTGCTTAGAGACCTGGGAATTAAGGGCCAGAGCCAGCGTTCGGCAATCAGAGCTGTATCGGAGGCGGCAGAAGGCAGCAGTCAGTGGCTCTGGATGAAGAGGAAAGACCCCAGCTGGGCTCCAAAGTGAGAGGGCCAGGAGGTATGCAGTCAACAATGCTTGACTCAGGGAGGAGGACACCCCTGCCATGCATAGTCCCATGGGATGTTGGCTATCAACAACAAGGAAACTCCTATGACTAATTGGGAATGGGACGCAAGCGTAGGATTGATCACCCTGTCGCTGGCCGCCTTTGGGGAGGGTGTATAGTATGAAAGGCCGAAACACCCTAGGATCCAAAGGTTCACTACTGACGATGCGCTCCCCAAATTTCACCAGGCTCACTGTTCATGAACTCTTGGAAGTGCTTGCACAAAGGATAGTAACATCTCATCCTGTGTTCTTTGGAATCTGAATATCTGGACTTGTCCAGTGACTGCTGAGAAAGATCAGCTGACAACAGGGGAAAGTACTTGTGGCGGCACGGAGAGACGGCTGACAGGAGGGAATAGACCCCACTGGGACAGTCATGGGTTAGCTTCCCATTTCTGTAGTTTCCCATGCTTCGCAGTATGTTGGAAACACCCGCTTTAGCTACAGAAAGTCAACATACGAGAATACCCCTAGAGTCTGCGAGAGCGGGGGCGGAAGATGACTCATCGACTGACAACATGGTAACGACTGGACCGGAAACGACTACGAGTAATGAGAGCATAGCACAAGAGAACACCACAGCAACTGTCACAAGTTCCGCTGCAACAGCAGGCCACAAACAGATGCAGGTATGTGTCTGTGGTTGGAGGAAAGTTACATCACACCATGGGTTGAGGATCCACCAGGGGAAGAAGGGGTGTTTGGGTAAAGAGAGACAGAGGCCTCGCATTGATTACTTTCTGCGAAAGCGATCAAATCAGTCGAATGAAGCACAGCAACTGGACGCAAACCATAGTTTGCAGTGCATCAGTACCACTGTCATGGAGGACGTAAACTCAAGCACCGAAGTAACAACTGAGGTGGAACCAACAACAGGAGTGGAACTCACCCAGCCTCCCAGACCTGCAGTCGAGAGGAGACTACCAGGGCACAGACCGTATGTGAAGTGGCCTGGCGCCAGTGACAAGAAGTTGTGGGAAACAGTGAATACTGACCTTACCTTGACCCTCGAGAAACTTCGAGGCACAGTGGAGAAGAAGTTGGAGAGGATGGGGGACATCATCTATGAGTACGGGGCAGAAAGCTTTGGAGTGCAAGAGGCAAAAGGCGGGAGAAAGGTTCCAACCCCACCAGTTTCCAGGAGGCAACAAGAAATCAAGCGCCTCGTTCAAGAAAGGAGACAGCTTAAGAAACAGTGGAAGAAAGCCTCGGAAGTGGAAAAGGAGGGCATAGAGGCACTTCAGGCTGACATCAAAACCCGGTTGGCATCCCTCTGTAGAGCAGAGAACCTACGGAAGCGCAGAAGGAAGAAAGAACAAACTAGAACTCGATTCTATAAAGATCCCTTCAAGTTCCTTAAAAGTCTCTTCACGAATGAAAAAGTGGAGTTCTAAAAACAACAAAGAAAGACATAGAAGAGCACCTGAGAATAACAAACTTTGACTCAAAGCGACATGAACATCTGGCCATCCCAGCAGATATCCCACCCATTGAACCCACGGAACATCATATTGAGACCAGCCCTCCGACATGGAAAGAGGTGGAAAACACAGTTCGAAGGGCAAGAACAGCATCAGCCCCGGGGCCAAATGGAGTCCCGTACAAAGTGTATAAGAACGCACCAGACGTCCTGAGGTTCCTCTGGAGGCTCATGAGAACAGCTTGGCAAAAGAAGATAATACCCAAAGTGTGGCGTAGGGCAGGCGGGGTCCTGATCCCTAAGGAGAAGGATGCAGTGAACATCAGCCAATTCCGCCCAATCTCCTTACTGAATGTCGAGGGTAAAATCTTCTTTAGGGTCATTGCCCAGAGGATGGCCGAGTACCTGCAAAGGAATGCGTACGTCGATACATCTGTACAGAAGGCAGGAATATCGGGGTTCTCTGGCTGCTTGGAACATTCCAGCATGATCTGGCACCAGATCCAAATGGCCAAGGTGGAGAAAAGGGACCTCCATGTAGTCTTCCTGGACCTCGCCAATGCATTTGGCTCTGTGCCCCATGAACTCCTGTGGTCTGCCTTCAGATTTTTCCACATACCAGACACCATCACAACCCTGGTGAAGTCGTACTTTCAGGATCTGCAGTTCTGCTTCACCACCTCAGAGTTCACCACCTCATGGCAATGCCTGAATGTAGGTATAATGGCGGGATGTACCATTTCTCCATTGGCATTCATAATGGCAATGGAGGTTATCATCAGATCCTCAAAATGGGTTGCTGGTGGACAGCGAGTCGACTGGTTTTCGCCTCCCTCCACTCAGAGCCTACATGGACGACATTACAACATTGACCACCACTGTCCCATGCACCAGGAGACTGCTCAGAAAACTCGAGGAGAACATCAGCTGGGCCCGTATGAAGATTAAACCATCCAAGTCACGCAGCATCTCGATTGTGAAGGGAGTACTCTGTGACCTGAAATTCTTCATCGGAGATGACCAAATCCCAACAGTGTCTGAGCAGCCGGTAAAAAGCCTTGGAAGGTGGTATGATGCAAGCCTGAAGGACAAAGACCAGGTGCAACAGCTGCGCAAAGATATCAGTAGTAGCCTACAGTCCATCGACAACACCCAGCTACCTGGAAAGTTAAAGGCCTGGTGTCTGCAGTTTGGTCTCCTACCCCGGGTGTTGTGGCCCCTAGCAGTGTATGAGGTTCCAATCTCAACAGTGGAGAAGATGGAAAGAGGAGTCACGAGCTACTTAAAGAAGTGGCTCGGAGTTCCACGATGCCTTACCACCATAGGCCTCTATGGAAATGGTGTCCTCAAGCTGCCCCTCACCAGTCTAACCGAGGAATTCAAGTGTGCAAAAACCAGGCTCCAGATGACACTGAATGAATCTCGAGACCCAGTGGTGAGCAACAACGCGCCGACCTTGGCAACTGGGCGCAAATGGAGGCCAGGAAAAGCAGTCCAGGAGGCAACAGCAGCCCTCAGACATGCTGACATTGTGGGTCATGTTCAGCAAGGGAGAGGAGGCATTGGGCTAACTAGCCGTGCTGCTTGGAGTAAGGCCACTGCACCAGAGCGGCGGAAGATGGTAGTGCAGGAAGTACGCCATCAGGAGGAGGCTGCAAGGTGGGCCAAGGCAGTCTCTCTTGCCAAACAGGGACAGTGGACTCGATGGGACAGTGTGGAGAAGAGGAAGATCAGCTGGAAGGATCTGTGGGTCATGGAAGCGAGGCGGTTGAGCTTTTCCATCAGAGCAACATATGACGTCCTTCCAACACCAGTTAATCTTCACCATTGGTATGGTGAAGATCCGGACTGTGCCCTCTGTTCCATGCCAGCCAACCTCAGGCACATTCTCACAGGGTGTAAAACAAGCCTCACCCAAGGACGCTACACTTGGCATCACAACCAAGTCCTTAAAAACCTTGCGTCCGCCCTGGAGGACAAGCGAGCTGCCACCAACTACCTACCACCCCCAGCAGCATCACATCCCTTACGGACGACCTTTGTCCGCGAAGGGGCTAAACCACCGAAGAGCGGCTCTACACCAATAGAGCGAGACCAGCTGCGCTTGGCCCGCGACTGGAAAATGCTAGCTGACATTGGCCGGCAACTTGTGTTTCCTCCGGAGATCGCAACCACCACCCTAAGACCTGACATGGTGCTCTGGTCTTGTTCGCTCAAGAAGGTCTTCATCATTGAGCTCACAGTACCCTGGGAGGACTCAGTAGATGAGGCTTATGAGCGAAAACATCTGCGCTATGCCGATCTAGCTGCCGAAGCACGGCATTATGGCTGGAACACAGAAGTCCGACCAGTGGAGGTGGGCTGCAGAGGTTTTGTGGCAACATCTACAACCAGACTGCTTAGAGACCTGGGAATTAAGGGCCAGAGCCAGCGTTCGGCAATCAGAGCTGTATCGGAGGCGGCAGAAGGCAGCAGTCAGTGGCTCTGGATGAAGAGGAAAGACCCCAGCTGGGCCCCAAAGTGAGAGGGCCAGGAGGTATGCAGTCAACAATGCTTGACTCAGGGAGGAGGACACCCCTGCCATGCATAGTCCCATGGGATGTTGGCTATCAACAACAAGGCAACTCCTATGACTAATTGGGAATGGGACACAAGCGTAGGATTGATCACCCTGTCGCTGGCCGCCTTTGGGGAGGGTGTATAGTATGAAAGGCCGAAACACCCTAGGATCCAAAGGTTCACTACTGACGATGCGCTCCCCAAATTTCACCAGGCTCACTGTTCATGATCTCTTGGAAGTGCTTGCACAAAGGATAGTAACATCTCATCCTGTGTTCTTTGGAATCCGATTATGATGACAAAACAAGAACCGATATTCGCCACTAAGTGGCGGTGACGTCTCCACGGCGCTTGTGCCAGGCTAGGTGCACGTTGAGGTCATGCGAAGTGTCGAACGCCCGCTGACAGTAGGTCACGGGGCAGGCCCAGGTGCCATGGGTCGACTGACTGAGATGACTGGCCGATTCGGATCGATGGCAGCAACCACTGCACTCCGTGACGTCCCATGCGGCCCTCTCTGTGCGGCCCTCTCCATGCAGCCCTCTCCGTGGGGCCCTCTCCGTGTGGCCCTCTCCATGCGGCCCACTCCATGCGGCCCTCTCCATGCGGCCCTCCCTATGCGGCCCTCCCTATGCGGCCCTCTCCATGCAGCCCTCTCCGTGGGGCCCTCTCCGTGGGGCCCTCTCCGTGCAGCCCTCTCCATGTGGCCCACTCCATGCGGCCCTCTCCGTGCGGCCCTCCCTATGCGGCCCTCCCCATGTGGCCCTTTCTGTGCGGCCTTCTCCGTGTGGCCCTCCCCGTGTGGTCCTCTCTGTGCGGCCCTCTCCGTGCGGCCCTCTCCATGCAGCCCTCTCCATGCGGTCCTCTCCGTGCGGCCCTCTCTGTGCGGCCTTCTCCATGCGGCCTTCTCCATGTGGCCCTCTTTGTGCGGCCCTCTCTATGCGGCCCTCTCTGTGCGGCCTTCTCCATGCGGCCCTCTCCGTGCAGCCCTCTCCGTGCGGCCCTCTCCATGCGGCCCTCTCTGTGCGGCCCTCTCCGTGCGGCCCTCTCCGTGCGGCCCTCTCCGTGCGGCCCTCTCCGTGCGGCCCTCTCCGTGCGGCCCTTTATGTGCGGCCCTCTCCGTGCGGCCCTCCCCGTGTGGCCCTCTCCGTGCGGCCCTCTCCGTGCGGCCCTCTCCGTGCAGCCCTCTCTGTGCGGCCCTCTCCGTGCGGCCCTCCCCGTGTGGCCCTCTCCATGCGGCCCTCTCCGTGCAGCCCTCTCTGTGCGGCCCTCTCCGTGCGGCCCTCCCCGTGCGGCCCTCTCCATGCGGCCCTGTCTGTGCGGCCCTCCCCGTGTGGTCCTCCCCATGCGGCCCTCCCCGTGGCTCTCCCCCCGCTCCCCACCCCCGTTCCTTCTCAATGTTAAGATTCCCCCCTGGGCCCCGTGCCTTAATTGCGGCTACCCGAGAGAGCGAGCGAGCAAGCGAGCGCTGGCCACACAGCTGTTGTGGTCTCTGCGAGCTGCCCGGCGTGATGCACTCCAGGGCCAGGCCTTAACGATTGTTCTTCCACAAATCGGTTTCAGATGGCGACCAGCTGTGAGGGCTGTGTGTGGGAGGTGGGGTGCGAGGTGGGGTGGGGGGCGCGTGGAGTTCGTGGGCAGGGGGAGGGCGTCTGCTAAGCGTCCCACACAGGAGGCTCTCATTAGGCCAATGTTCTACCCCTCAATCAGTTTCACGTGGCCTCTGTCTCCGCTCAATAACGTCACCCTCAACTGACAGGGGAGGCGAGGTTTGGTAATTATGCGAACTGTGCCTGCGACTGTTTACCGTTGGTTTGGTGCGGCCTGAATATCTTCTTCTTTTTCTTCTTGTCATACAGCTGCTGATGTAGATGCAGAGCAACAACTTACAATTTGACATTCAGGTGGTCAAGCCAGCAGATAACCGCCGTCAGGAGCCAACGGAGTAGTGTATCAACATCACCATCGTCGCTGCGATGTCTCCTTTGTATTTGTGGATCGGGGCATTGCATCATTACACATTATACGGCCTGTTCTGGATGACCACAGTCGCACACTGCCGGAGATTTTCACATTTTCCATTTGTGAATCAGGTCTATCCGCATATACTGCCATGGTTTGTGCAGTGGATGCGGTTTAGGGTGGACTGTGAGCAGTGTTCTGCCTCACGGCAGGAGTTTTGCCTCACAGCAGATGGGGGGGGGGGCGTATGTACACAGGAATTTCCTGTTTTTGATGCTGGTTTTGGTCACGTGTCCAGGAAGTTGCGAATTAAGATTCCCGCTTAACCACGCGGGCGTCGGCCATTACGCATATAATTCAAGATGGCGGCACACATCACGTCCCAGTGAAGCCAGCCGCAGTTGTCCATCGTGGGACTTTGAGAAGCATTGTCTGTAAGTTTGTTTATGTTCTTATAATATTGGCAATGCTGTTGTAATGTTGGAATGACCGTTATAGTGATGTAAATGCCTTTATGGTGCTGTTAAGTTGTTGTGGTAAATACGAGGCATAGTTAGCAACGAAGCCTGAAATTTTCCTTATTGTGGATGTTACTTGTGATTTAGTAGGTCGAGTCAGACTTGTGCCCAGGTGGCTATGTTGCGATCCTGAGAGCAAAGATGACGAAGTATCTCATCCACAGTATAGTGTTATGTGTAATGCTGTACATTTGGTGTGCAGTGTGATGAATACACGATGTGCCTTTATGCAACGCATCGGCTTGTGCTCTTGTGTAGTTGTTCAGTGATAGTGTGGGGGCCTGGTCCATCCAGGGTCTATTGCTGGGAAACATGTTATCTGGGACAATGTTCTGGTGCTGTGATGTTCATTGTGTTGGTGTTTCCGGGTTATAACAGATGCTGTATCTGTGTTTTCTCACCAGTTTTTCCTCGTTAAGCTCAATAAATGACGTTTGGAGTCGGACGTTCATCCTGGCTCCGAGGGTTTATTGAACGCGAGGTTAACTACTCAGCTAGCGGTGCAACGCAATGCACAGCGAGGCCGAGACAGTAAAAAGACACTCTTCTTGAAGCTCCCAACCAGTGCTGCAGCCAGCCCTGCAGCAAGTAAAAATACACTCTTCTTGAAGCTCCCAACCAGTGCTGCAGCCAGCCCTGCAGCAAGTAAAAAGAGGTTCTTCTTGAAGCTCCCAACCAGCTCAAGCAAGGCGCTCTCAAACAGTTAGCCTGCAGCCAGCAAGTAGCTCTCAAGCAGTCAGCCTGCAGCAAGCAAGGAGCTCTGCAACGAGTCTACATTAAAATCGTGCTGCAAGCATCGCAGCATGGAAAGCCACAGTTCGGCAGGGAGAGATGCTGAAGAAGGTGATTTAAGCAATCCAGGACCTCCCATCCTGCCTCAAGAGGACCAAGGGAGTTCAAGGCCCCAAAGAGAGGTCAGGTTGACACAACGGGCCTTGGAAAGCTATGATGCTGAGAAACAGGACCTTGATGCCAGGATACAAAGGGCATGGGACCGGGTTGAAGGAGATATATCTGAAGCTTCAAACGCCTCAGACACAGTGGCCTCAATTCAGCGGGCCATCCAGCGAGTGAAGGTGAACAGCTCAAGCTACAAGCTCCTGGCAAATAAATACATCTCCCTCCTGATGAAGGTGAAAACAGATGAGGGCATTGAGGGAGTGTGCACGCAAGAACACTTCCTCGAACTGCTCGATGATAATGTGCAGGCAGTGATACAAGATGCAATGGACCGTGTGGAGGGCTTAAGAGAGACACGATCTCAGCACTCTGTCTCATCCAGGTCCACCACAAGATCCAAAGCCTCAACACACTCAAAGACAGCATCTACTAGTATGGCAGCAGCTCAGGCATGCGCAGCAGCAGAAGCAGCAAACGCCCGTATTGCCTACATGGCTGAAGAGGAAGCTATGCTAATGGAAAAGGCCCACATACAAGAAGAAGCAAGTATAGCAACTGCTGCCGCACGAGAGCAAGAGAGTATATTAGAGGCTACTGCCACATGGAAGAAAATTGAGCTGGATGTTAAGTTAAGCACCCTACAACTCAAAAAGGAAGCAGCTGCTGCAAGGGCCCAGGCAGAGGTGCTCGAGGCAGCAGCCAACCTGGATAAAGAAGAGAATTGGAGTGAGTTTGGCACTCAGATACCTGTCAAGGACCGTGATCAACTCACCAGAAAAAATATGTTGGACTGGTCTGAACAATGCATCAATGCTCCTCCACCAAACGATACTGAACAAAGGGTGGACGTTCAGGCATCGTCATCTCCACACCGAGTCAATAGGAGTGCTGTCTACGGGAATGGTGGAAATGCATATCCTGCCCTGAGAGTTAGTCGCCGACTCAGCATCGCGCACGTGGGGTCAGACGTGGATGCACCAAGTCAGACCCACATTCCAGACAGTCACATAAGGGGATCGAACCAACGTGATCGAAACCCTTTGGGCCCACAGTCCAACGCCATCGCGAGTGACGGCATGCAAGGCAATACAGCCAATAATGCCACCTCACAAGCGCCAGTATGGACACACCCTGGATCAGCAGGACTAGGGGTCGTTGCTAGGTACCTGGCTCACCGCGAACTAATCATCACAGGACTCGTTAAGTTTGATGACCACTCTGAGGACTATCGAGCCTGGAGATCTACCTTCAGGAATGCAATCCGAAATGCAGACATCTCTGCAAGTGAAGAACTCGACCTGTTGGTGAAATGGTTAGGAAATGAATCTGCAGAGTACGCAAATAGGATCCGGTCAGCAAACATTGACGACCCCGCCTCAAGCCTGCATGCGGTGTGGGAGAGGCTCGAGGAGTGCTATGGTAGCCCAGAAACTATTGAGAAGGCTCTCTTCAAGAAGTTGCAGAACTTTCCAAAAATCTCTGGTAGGGACAATAAAAGGTTACGAGAGCTTGGAGATCTTTTGATGGAGCTTGAATCAGCCCAGGCTGATCCCTACTTACCAGGTCTCATTTTCTTGAATACCTACCATAGCGTGAACCCCATCGTAGAGAAATTGCCATTTGACGTGCAGGAAAAATGGAGAACAGCGGGTTCAAGATACAAGTCAGAGCATCAGGTTGCATTCCCCCCATTCTCTTTTTTCTCAAAGTTTATCCGCAACCTGGCTAAGACCAGAAAGGACCCAAGTTTCATGTTTGGCACCACGGGGATTTCCGGTCCAGATCTCCCAAAAATGGAAAGAGCAATGGCGACACGAGGAACAGCGAGAGTGCCAATTTCCGTATACAAGACTGAGGTCTCTCCTACGACATTCACAAACTCCGTCCAGGCAACCACCACAAAAAAAAGATAGAGGATCCAGAGAAGCAATGCCCATTTCATGATAAACCCCACTCCCTCCAGAAATGCCGTGAGTTCAGGAGGAAGCCATTGGAAGAGCGGAAGAACATGCTGAAAGAATTTGGAGTATGCTTCAAATGTTGTGCTTCTACAAACCACCTTGCAAGGAATTGCAAGGCAGATATCAAGTGCGAGGAATGTCGCAGCGACAAACACGCAACTGCTCTGCACACATTTTACACCAAACCCAGTGGCACTAAGGCTTCCGATCCCGAAGCAGAGCACGGCGGGGAGCAAGGCGAGACCGCCGCACTCACTTCCTCAATCACAACCAAATGCACAGAAGTCTGCGGAGAAGGCTTCAAAGGAAGATCTTACTCAAAGATATGCCTCGTCCGAGTGTATCCCAAAGAACATCCTGAAAGGGCAGTAAGGATGTACGCCATAATGAACGACCAGAGCAACAAGCCTTTGGCAAGGTCAGCGAAGTGTAGGTGGGAATTCCCTCTCCATACACGCTCAGAACATGCTCAGGACTGATGGAGACAGCGGGAAGAAGAGCGAGTGGCCTCATGGTGGAAACCATGGATAGCACCATGAAGCTAGCCCTTCCTACGGCGACAGAGTGCAATGCGATACCGGACGACAGGAGTGAGATTCCCACGCCCGAAGTTGCACATCACCACCCACACCTGAAACCCATAGCAGAGTTCATCCCGCCATTGGATCACGCGGCACAGATTTTACTTCTGCTCGGCAGGGACATGCTGAGAGTCCACAAGGTTCGCGACCAACGCAACGGACCTCACGACGCTCCCTATGCCCAGAGACTCGACCTAGGATGGGTCATCGTAGGTGATGTTTGTCTCGATGGAAGACACAAACCAGACCACATTAGACAATTCAGAACAAGTGTGCTCACAAATGGACGCACGTCGCTCTTCAAGCCGTGCCCCAACCACTTCACGCTGGAAGAGAAACTCAAAGACAGAAGTGAAGGCTGTACCGTGCAGACTTACAAAGAAACCACCATGCTGACCGCAACTTCGCTCGTACATCCACCGTCTTCACTGGATTTTGTTCCTCCACGTTTCTCCAAGCCAGTCCTGACTGACAAGAGGAAGCCAAAGACGAAGCTGCTGCTCGTCTCTCTGCTGATGGTCGTGGCGGTGGTCGCTGCGGCCGTGGCCTCTCCGTTCCTCGACTCGGAGCTGTCGTCCGAGTGGGAATCCTGGAAGGAGTTCCACGGCAAGGCCCACAATCAGAACATACCATCCCAAGGCTCGAGCTGTGTGGAGCTGTTCTAGCTACAGAAATGGCGGAACTGATCTTAGACAAATTGGATGTCAAACTGGACGCGGTCAAGTTCTACACAGACAGTAAGGTCGTACTAGGCTACATAAACAACCAAACCAGAAGGTTCTACACCTACATCAGCAACCGGGTGGAACGCATCAGGAGATCGACGCAGCCGGAGCAATGGAATTACGTTCCAACTGACCAGAATCCAGCAGATCTCGCAACTAGGTCCGTCCCTGCATCTCTGCTGAAGCAAACCATCTGGCTGACGGGTACAGCGTTTCTCTTACGACGTGACGGTGGCCCATGTACTACCAAGGAGACCTTTGGACTCATAGAGCCCGAGTTAGACAAGGAGATTCGTCCTCAAGTGACAACTTTCGTAACAAATGTGCGACCAAGCAGTCCACTGAGTCCGCACCATTTTGAACATTTCTCGAAATGGACGATGCTCGTGCGAGCGATAGCACATTTAACGCATAGTGCAGACTGCTTCCATCACCCGATGAGAGGCACCACTGGTAGCTGCAATGTATGGCATCACTGCACAGTGCCACGCACTGAAGACAAGCTTTCCAGAGCAAGGAAATCAATCTTCCGCTGTGTGCAACAGGCAGCTTATGCAAGTGAGATCAATGCCATCAACAAGGGAGAAGACCTTCCTAGGGTCAGCACCCTCAGGAAGCTAAACCCCAGAATGGACAAAGACGACTTGCTCAGGATCGGTGGTCGGCTAGGGAATGCAAAATTAGATGAGAATGAACGAAACCCCCTCATAATCCCAAGCCAGTGCCACATCGCAATCTTACTTGTGCGCCACTACCACGAGAAGGTCAAGCACCAAGGTCGGCACTTCACAGAAGGAGCAATCCGATCTGCAGGGCTGTGGATCGTTGGAGCAAAGAGGTGCATCGCCAGCACAATCCACAAGTATATCAGGTGTCGCAAGCTACGTGGAAAACAGGAAGAACAGAAAATGGCAGACCTCCCAGCCGATCGACTCAGTGTGGAACCTCCCTTCACCTCTGTAGGGATCGACGTGTTCGGACCATGGACAGTCATCTCCCGCGAAAAGCAAACGTTGGGCAGTGCTGTTCACCTGTATGAGTACACGAGCAGTGCACATCGAAGTCATCGAGTCCATGGACTCTTCGAGCTTTATAAATGCACTCCGGAGATTCTTCGCCATCAGAGGGCCAGCCAAGCAACTCCGTTCTGATTGTGGAACCAATTTCACTGGAGCATGTAAAGAACTTAAGATCAATACGGAGAATGTCGAAGATGATTCTGTCACGGAATACCTTTGTGACCAAGGCTGCACATGGATCTTCAATCCTCCTCACTCTTCGCATATTGGTGGAGCTTGGGAATGCATGATCGGGATTGCTTGACGCATTTTCGACTCCATGCTATGTGATGTCGGGTCCACACGGCTCTCTCACGAGGTCTTAACCACTCTCATGGCCGAGGTCTCAGCCATAATTAATTCAAGACCCCTGATCCCCGTCTCAACCGACCCGGAGTCACCATTCATCTTGACTCCTGTTACACTTTTTACCAGAAGACAGACGTGCTCACAGCACCTACCGAGGAGGCCAGCACTGCAGATCTCTACAGACGTCAATGGAGACAAGTGCAGAGCTTCGCGAACACGTTCTGGCGTCGCTGGAAAAACGAGTATCTTACGACACTCCAAGTGCGCAACAAGTGGCAGTCTAACAGACCAGACATCCAAGAAGGCGACCTCGTCCTACTGAAGGACAACCAAGCCAAACGGAATGAGTGGCCAATGGGCCGCATCCTCAAGTCGATTCCAAGTGCCGATGGAAAAGTTCGAAAAGTCGAGGTTATGATTGCGAAGCAAGGTGTCGCAAGAACTTTCGTCAGGCCCATAGTAGAGACAGTACTATGTCTCTCTCGCAAAGATATGGACAAATAAGTTGACCCGTTGAAGTTGTTATACATTTGTTTAGATAGGAAATAAATGGTGGTATCTCTTAGATACCAGACGGGGAGTGTTCTGCCTCACGGCAGGAGTTTTGCCTCACGGCAGATGGGGGGGGGGGGGGGCGTATGTACACAGGAATTTCCTGTTTTTGATGCTGGTTTTGGTCACGTGACCAGGAAGTTGCGAATTAAGATTCCCGCTTAACCACGCGGGCGTCGGCCATTACGCATATTATTCAAGATGGCGGCACACATCGCGTCCCAGTGAAGCCAGCCGCAGTTGCCCATCGTGGGACTTTGAGAAGCATTGTCTGTAAGTTTGTTTATGTTCTTATAATATTGGCAATGCTGTTGTAATGTTGGAATGACCGTTATAGTGATGTAAATGCCTTTATGGTGCTGTTAAGTTGTTGTGGTAAATACGAGACCTAGTTAGCAACGAAGCCTGCAACTTTCCTTATTGTGGATGTTACTTGTGATTTAGTAGGTCGAGTCAGACTTGTGCCCAGGTGGCTATGTTGCGATCCTGAAAGCAAAGATGACGAAGTATCTCATCCACAGTTTAGTGTTATGTGTAATGCTGTACATTTGGGGTGCAGTGTGATGAATACACGATGTGCCTTTATGCAACGCATCGGCTTGTGCTCTTGTGTAGTTGTTCAGTGATAGTGTGGGGGCCTGGTCCATCCAGGGTCTATTGCTGGGAAACATGTTATCTGGGACAATGTTCTGGTGCTGTGATGTTCATTGTGTTGGTGTTTCCGGGTTATAACAGATGCTGTATCTGTGTTTTCTCACCAGTTTTACCTCGTTAAACTCAATAAATGACGTTTGGAGTCCGACGTTCATCCTGGCTCCGAGGGTTTATTGAACGCGAGGTTAACTACTCAGCTAGCGGTGCAACGCAGCGCACAGCGAGGCCGAGACAAGCAGCTTCGTGGATGATCAAAAACCCCAGGGGATTTTCTGCGTTGGCTCTTTCGCAGCAAGGCGGCGTCTGTTCGTGAGTTCTGTTGACCTCCATTCAGCTCTGCCAAGCTTCATGGGGGAGTCGAACTCGCATCGTTGAAGGTTAAGCTCATGGGGTCCAAAAAGGGGGCTTGCTGCGTGACTTCAAATGTGATGTCGAGGGATGTTATTGAGGTCCTGGTGGATGGGAAGGGGGCGACTGTTGTCCCTGATGATTCGCAGGGGACTTCCCGGAGGGTTGCTGCGTCGGGCGGATGGCTGGGGGAGAGATTTGGTGACAGCACGGGCAGCCAGGGTGGTTGGGGTCGATCTGAGGGTTACAGCGATACAACACCACGTTGTGGTGTTCAGTGGTGATGGGTAGCGATGGTGACACGTGGTGATGATGGCGATGGGTGGTGATGGTGACACGTGGTGATGATGGCATCACCATGATGTTCACGATGGTGGTGATGTTGATGATGGTTCAGTTGGACATCAACAGATCGAGTGGGGACTACTTCTGGTCCATGCTGGTGCACAGTGCACGGCTACAGAGTACACGAGGGCCATCGTTGATGTCCGTAGTGCCGAGGGTGATAATGCTCTCCGGCTTGTGGCTTGCCAGTTTGCACGCGATAAGCTACTTCTCTTATACTTTGCACTCCTATCGTGTCTGTGGATTGTTGTTGTTGTTGTTGTAACGTTCTGACCCCGTGCCCCGACTGGACATGTGGGGAAAAAGAGCGTTACTCATTGGATTCCTCCAGCAATAAATATAGTTTGTGATTCTGAACTTGAAACAACGGGGGTTGCAGGTTCGATTGCATGGCCATTTCCCGGCAGGGCTGCAGTTGAAATCCTCCCACCTCCTTTGTCCACTCTACAATGGACGTGGGTTCACCACCAGCACCACCAGTGAAGTCGATCTCTAGGTCGTGCGTGTGGCAGCGTAAAGTGTGAGTACTCGCATCGCTTACAAAACACGTCCGGCCAGCGTGGAAGAGTAGGCCAATCTGATGCGATTGTTGAGGCCGTTCCGACAGCGGTGCCAGCAGCGGGCGTGGGGCAGGAAATTTCAGGGTTAGGCCTTTATCTTCTACCCTTTCTGGAAATAAATCAGGAGGTGTTAAGATGTTCACCAAATATAAACATTTTGCAAGGAATAAAGTCTGCATTAACCACACACGGCACTTGTGGTGAACATGCAAACAAACATGATCTGTTAATATATGGCATTGTCTTTGAAACGGATTGGCCTACACCAGACAGTCTCACTACGAGTGTTGGACCAGATAACACCAAAAAGGTGACGAGTGCAAAGACAATGCCGAATACTGCGATGACTTGATGCAATTAGTAAGTTACGGTAACTAAGTGGTAAATTATCGCGCCGCACAGCAAAACAAGGACCTGAGTTCGATTCCAGGCCTTGTTGTTTGTAATGTTTGGTTTACTGGGCATCTGTCGAAAACAGCTTCATAGCTCATCGCATTCCTACAGCATTAATATTCAGATTTTGATGTATGTCCTTCCCTCTAACCCTGTTCTGCATGGGTTTTCTCTGGGTTCTCCAGTCTACTCCTATAGCTACTAGCAGCTGTCACTGGGGGTGCCCTTCGGCTCATCATCGGCAATCACTCGGGGTCGAGTACGATTGTCCTCCTGGTGGGTCCTGTTTGTGGATCTCCAGATAGCTAACAGACCACACACAGCAGCAACAACATCGCCCCCTGCTACTGGCAGCAGCAGGATCATTCATAGGGGCAGTTGCCACTGGGGGTGCTCCTAGGCTAACAGACCACACAGCAGCAGCAACATCGCCCCCCCTCCCCTCCTGCGACTGCGAAAACCTGGCAGGACCCTCCTGAAAAGGCGTCTTGAGAAGACCCGGCGAGGCTTTCCTGGGTTAAACATAATAATAATAAGACTTAATAAAATAATAATTTACCTCCAAAACGTATGGGTAATTCATACATTATGGGAGCCCTGGGTGTGTGTAAGCGGCTACCTTTGTAAATTAGAGTCGTACGTCAGAGCAAGCGCGCAGAGTATTTTTAATTCCCCCTTAAACCCTCTCGCGTATGCAAGTCTCTATTCTTATAGAGCACTTCATCATCATCGTCGTCGTTACCACTAATGGGGCACTTCCTGCAGCAACAATAATAAAAATAGAGTCATCTCGGGGTGGAGACTTCGCGTAATCGCCGCCGCCGCTGTTGAACGCTGATTGTCACGGGGCTTGAGCAGTGCTGCCGCTTGCTCCATTCACCACTCAGGTGAGGAGCCGCTTGTGCAGATGACCGCGATAGATGCAAGTGTAGGGGTGTTAGAGAGAGAGCCCGTTATGCATGGCAGCTTAGGGCAAACAAACACAGTGGGCGGGGCTACGTGAGTGCACAGGGGAGGTGCTCTCTACGACGTCCGCGCCAGGCACCCGGGGGGGCCCCACCCCTCAGCGGGGGGTTGGGTATAAAAGGGGATGTATCGGAGGGCTCGGGGATCTTGTTAAGCTAACCAGTGAAGACTGAAGACGTCTTAGCTAGAGCCCTGGACTCCCCTGGTTCGCCGTCCTTATCAGGGCCGAACAGGACCGAGCCAGCGGCGTGGTCCCGAGATCCAGAGCCAGTGCTCCTGTCAGCGCTGGTCTGGGACTCAGGGTACCGGGCCCGACTTACCAGTGTCGGGCCAGATAGCCTCCCCTAGCCCGTTAGAGGAGGACTAGGAGGCAGGCTAGAAAGTAGCTAGCGCGTGTATCCCCAGCTAGCCGGGTGAGGGGGCCGACACCCCCTCTAGAGTTGTATGCCACAACCGTGCTGTGTGTAATAAACCCGTGTGCCTCCAACTCCGGCGTCCAAGAGTCGTGAACTCTACTACACAAGTACAGGGACCAAACATCCCAGAGCTGATCATTTCCCTGATATTGGCCAAACATGCTAGTGCTGACAATTTCCCTGCAAATCACTCAATCCGGATCACACAGCAGCAGCAACATCGCCCCCCCCCTCTACTGCGAAAACCTGGCAGGACCCTCCTGAAAAAATAGTCTTGAGATTCGTTAAAAGGTTTCCTGGGTTAAACAAGCGGAAAATAATAATAAGGCGGAATAACATAATCATTTACCTCCAAAATGTGGAGGCAATTTATATATCACGGGGGCCCTGGTGTGTGTAAGCGGCTTCCTTTGAAAATCAGAATCGTACGTCAGGGAGAGCTTGTGGTGTATTTTTAACCCCCCCCCCACCCCCTTAAGCCCTCTCGCGTACGCAAGTCTCTATTTTTATAGAGCCATTCATCATCATCATCGTCGTCATCGTCACCACTAATGGGCCACTTCCTGCAACAACAACAATAATCATCGTCGTCGTCTTGCCGGCGGGGTGAGCGACTTCGCATAATCGCCGCTATTGTGCTGAGCACTGAATGTCACGGGGCTGGCCTGTGCTGGGCTGCCGCTTCGCTCCACTTCACGACTCCGCGAAGTCGCGAAGTGGAGATGACCGCGCGCTCAGGGCTCCTACACAGCCCGGATCAGCTGCCCACAGGCGTCGGGGGGTGAAGCGGCACCGTCCCCCCCCCCCCCCATGCGGTGTGTGACGCCCTCAATGAGGAAACAATTGAGGAGTCATCTCACCGGGCGAAGAAGAAGGTTGTGGAAACAGAAGTTGATGTCCGTAGGGAAGGGCGCGGAGACGAGATGCTTACGTGGAATTGAATGATGAGGGGGTGGGAGGGGACACAGTACAGGGACCTGCACTGGATCTTTTTGTGTCAACACCATCGTCGTGATCAGCCGTGATCTCTCCACTGCTGGATGAAAAACTCATGATCACGCGACGTTTCGGTCCGGCTCGCCGGCCCTCCTGGGCGCGACGCGTTCCCGCGTGGGGGGCCGTGACCCCGACACCCTGGGCTTGTCTCCTGCTGATACCCCTGCTGTTATGGAGTGACTCATCCTGCCAGCTATGGCTGCAAAGTTTGGTCGTACATGTTATGTATCTCGTTTATTGTTCAATTTGAATCACAGTTCCTATGAGCACTGTTAACATTGTTTTTACAGCTTTATTTTGGTGATTTCGAAAACGTATGGTTAAGCCATGTTTGTTTGTTGAAGTACGGAGTTAGCCCGATAACTTTATCTAATTTGTCTTTTGGTTGTTATTGTTCGACTTGCATCCCACTGGGATTTTGCACACAGTGTTGATATATGGTGCTTTTTTCTGGAAGACTTTGCTGTTTTTTCCTGGATTTTTCTGTTGCGCGTCGTCACTTTAAGATGTTTCTTGTTCATGTTTTTGTTTGTTGCGGTTGCACCCGAGTCAAGAGCTTCATGGCTCACATAGCTATACCTAATAAATGAAAACTTAAACTGAATGTCTCTCAGTTAATCCAATGTTGAGGTCTCGTGTTTTATTTTCATATTATTATTTATTAATTTCTTTATCGAGACGATGCGCGGGCCCAAGACAACATCACGTTGTGATGAAGACAAAGATCCCCACGTATAGTCTTGACAGACATGTACTCATTTGAGGCTGAGTCGACCTAGGGGAGGCCCAGGACCGGTTAATATAATTGTCACTGAGTGTTGGCCGTGAGCGGGAATCAAACTCCGGTCGCCGGGTTCGAAGCGCTGCGTAACGCTAACCACTACACCACCGCTCTCCAATAAAACTCAGACAAAGATCCCCCGTATAGCCTGAACAGACTGTTGGGGCAAATTCTGTTAGCGAGCACCTATGAAGGCCGGAACGGCACACGAGGGGTTGGGTGGCCAACACCACGCCCGGCCACCTTTGTCTCCCCAGTGGCGATGTTTACACACCGCTACACCGGGTACTCATTTGAGTCTGAGTCGGCCTACGGGAGGATGCCCAGGTCTGATTCAGATAATCTTCACCGGTGTTGGCCGCCAGCGGCAATCGAACTCGGGTTGCGGGTTCAAACCGAGTTGTGCGGACGTATCATTTTAAGCTCAAAACATCACGTTCGTCAATAAGAACAAAGCGTGTGCGCGTGTGCGGCCTTTAAAGGACGTTTCGGGAAATTACCCTTTATCATAGCACCAAGATGAATACTTTACACATGAGGAGACTCCTATAGCGCCGCGTGTGGTTTTCATAACGCGAATTGGAGACTTAACGCGGTCATGAATGTATTTAAGGGAACGCATTTTTCGAAGCGTTAATTGGCTATAACGCGAATCGAGCGAACGGAACTACGTCGCCCGCGAGTCGGAATGAACGGTTGTAGCGACTGCTGCCTCGGTGTAGCATCATCATCATCACCACACAAGGCATTGGGATGCTGCTGGATGTTGCTGCTGGATGCTGCTTCTGGATGTTACCCACGCGGCTCGGTCTTTGCTCGGCCTGCGTTACGCATCTCACGGACCGTGCTTTATACCCTATGTTATATACTAATTTATATCAACGCGATTTTCCATAACCCAACTACTACCATGCTATCGAAGAACGGACTGTACATCGATTGTGTCTGCATGGCGGAGTCGTTGGTTGGTGAAGATGGCTTGCTCTATTAACATCTCGCCGCGGTGGCGAGATGTTAACTACGTCGCCTGGTACGCAGGAGGTCGTGGGTTTGGTGATTTTTTTTAACCTTTCTTGTACTTTTGTACTTCAATAATGTTTTGGTAATGTTTGTTGTAGGAACGTTCTCACGTCATGCCCCGACTGGACATCGGTGAAGAAGAGCTTTATAGCTCATCGGATTCCTCTAGTAATAAATACATATTCTGATTCTAATTCTGATAGTGCCGTGGTGGCGAGATGTTAACAACCTCGCCTGGTGTATTGGAGGTCGTGGATTTTTGTCCGGGTCCTCGGGTTTGCTCACCCCACATGACGAATCAACAATCACGCGTTTAGAGTAATTCGGCTGCTGCTATAAATGTCTATGTGGCAACGACGATGATGATGACGATGACGATGATGATGATGATGACGATGATGATGACGATGATGATGATGATGACGATGATGACGATGATGATGACGATGATGACGATGATGATGACGATGATGACGATGATGATGATGACGATGATGATGATGACGATGATGATGATGATGACGATGATGACGATGATGATGATGACGATGATGATGAGCCACTTCGTTGAAGCTATCGTTTGTGACAGCCAGATCCGCTTTTGTAAGAAGAGCTGCATAGCTCAGAGGGCCTTGCCTGGTAAAATAAAATACAAATATATTGGCACCTTGTAGGTTGTCACGACCAATATTATCCATAATATAGGGTTTGTTTGGGTGAGATTGCGACAATGTATAAATGTATTCTTGGTTCTTTCGGTAAAGTGACGTAGAAGGTAAATAATAAAATAATAAAAATTAAACATTATACAATTCTCACGACGTTTCGATTGCAACACAAGCAATCGTCATCAGGTGTGAAAACCTGATGATGATTATTTCCCTTCTACGTGACTTTACCGAAAGAACCAAGAATATGAATTCCTGCAGTCACGAAAGCTTTAAATAGAAATGTATAAATGTGTCGTTAAACCCGCCACCACCCGACACGGCTAATTAGTGAAGGTTTGTCACGTAAACAGAACGTGCCAATTTCGTGGCTAGTTCAGCACTCACCGGGCGTGTGTTGGCGAGTGAACCCACAGCGTTCACAATTTGAGTATCGTGACGTTTCGCCAGTAATTAAGTCGTGGCACGTTCTGTGTTTACGTCACAAACCTTACCAATTGGCCGTGTCGGGTGGTGATGGCGGGTTTGACGACACATTTATATATTTACGCGATCTAACCCCCCCCCCCCCCCAAACAAAAACCTACCTCTGTTATAGATAACAAATATATTGTTTTGGTTTTTTAGTTTAACAGCCGTCGTTGGCGCCATCGTCGATGGCATCGTCGTTGGCCTCGTCGTCGTCTTCGTCGCGAACCTGCCCAGGATTTCTGCCGCTCCACCTCCGCGAGTCTCCCGGCGAGGCACAACACAAAGGACATCTGTTGTTACCCCCCCACCGCCGCCCCCCCCCCCCCCCCCTGTTCGCTTCATAATGGCCTGCACGTGTGCGGGAGGAAACCGGGTTAGCGCAAGGGTCCGCTGTCCAACTTTACAGCTTCATACAAATCTGTTTCTAATTCATGGACATTGATTGTCTTGCCAGCCAAGCCCCCCCCCACTCCCTGAGCCCCCCCCCCCCCGACCCCCAGCCAGCCCCAGATGTGCGATCTATTTTCTGGGGCTTTGTAACTCGACCGCGAGTTGCGCGCGGCTCCGATGGCGGACCCCAATGTGCTTTGGAGCAATTACGTCTAAAAATATATATATGTACACACAGATGGAGCGCCGGGTTATTGTGGCGAAGGTTTTTTTTGTCGCTTGTTTTTTGCGTCCTCTTCACGTTGCGTTTTGAGAATCTCTCTCTGTCTCTCGGTGACATCTCGAAGCAGCAACGCAGCAGGCTGACGGTCGTCCTCGTCAATCTGCGGGCAGGCTGTCGGGATGAAGGCAGAGCAGAAGAGGAGGGTGCTTGAGGTCTAAGAGCGTCTGTCTCCTGAAAGATTTCAGGCACCGCTCCGATTCGGCAATGCGATATCATCCCAACGCGAAACTTCATCATCGTCAAACAGCCATGGTCAATCCACTGCTGGATAACGGCGCCGCCGCAACCTCTCGCAGTTTCTCGCAATGCAACAACCCGCCCAGCCAGCCACCCGCGCACTAACTCATTCCCTCGCTCCATCTCCACTAACACGTACCACTAACACGTACCACTAACACGTACCGCTAACACGTGCCACTAACACGTACCAACGAGCGCGTTGCTCCCCTGCCGGAACGCGGGTCGTTAATGGTCGCCACGGTGGCTCGGAGATGTTAACGACCTCGCCCGGTATACAGGAGGTCGTGGGTTCAATCCCGGGCCTGATGGCTGCTGCTGCATATTTGGAGTTTGCGATGCTTCTCTCTCTCAGTGGTCACGTGCATTTTTCTCCGGGTCCTCTGGTTTTTCCCTCCACGTTTAGCAACAAGCGTTTAAAGTATTCAGCTGCTATAAATGTCCACGTATCAAGCCACTTCCTTGAGCTATCATTTGCGAAAGCCAGGTCCGCTTCTGTAAAAAAATCTCGACAGCTCAGTGGGGCCTCACCTGGTAAATCGACTCCCGATTACGATCCGCGGGCTCACGGCGACCTGCTGCTGTACCCGCGCCTGTAACCCTCACGTGCGATACGGCGTGGGCAGTTTCGAGGTCCTCCCGCCTAAAGAGCCTGGAGCATAGTTACCAGCTCATGCTCGGGATCCATCCCTGAGTCTGAGCCAGTTCTGGAACAGACTCAAAAACGGTGTTGCTGTTGTTGTTTCAGAAAGGCTACTTCAATGTGTGATCGATCCGCACTGGTGATGCACTGGGCTCACAAGTACGCGCAATGTTTTAAAGAGCTTAGGTTTGGAGTCGAACCGGCGACCTGTGGATCGCAAGTCCACTTCACTGCCCAACGCGGTCACGTGCCGAGTTGGCCTCGTTTAAAAGCTTGCCCGCTCCGCGAACATTGGAGCGCTCCGGCCCCTTCGCAAAACATCTCCCCGCGTAGCCGCATGGCGTCTTGACGGACCTGCCGCTCGTTCAGAGTTGAGTCCCTCACCTCTTTTTTAAACGAGGGCAACGACCGAGGCGTCGTTTTGTTCTCGCCCGCCAATATTTTTTGTATTTCCCTGCGAAAGACATCGCGGGGAGGGGGGGTCAGTTGCTCAAGCCCGCCTCTTTGATCGCGTCCGCAGCCTTTTCCCATCTGCCCCAGGGGTTTTGCCTGAGTTTTTTTCATTATGCGAAGAAAAGCAGAGTCGACTACTTCCATGATCGGCCACACTCGCCGAGCGGTCAGCGACTAGGTGGGACTCTCAACCCGGACTATGCTAGGAAAGCCAAACGGGAGGTCGCAACAAGTGACAATCCTCCTCCTTCCTTCCTCCCTGTGAGAGACGCAAAGAAAAGTGACCACTGCATCTGCTGCACTAACAATAAAGAGCATTTAGAGCAAATTTGGCTGCTGTATAGCAGAGCCAACGACTTCCTCATCAGCCACACCGGCCTTCTGGGAGCGTACAATTTCAATGGCGAGAAGTCACGGTGGTTGGGAAATGTTAACTACCTCGCCTGGTATACAAGAGGTCGTGGGTTCGATTCAGACCCTGACACCTATAAATTTGGAGTTTGCAGAGTCTCTTTCTCGGTGGTCGCGTGGATTTTTCTCCAGGTCCTCCGGTTTTATCCCTCCACATTTAGAATCAACATCATGCATTGAGAGTATTTGTCCACGTAATGATACGCCACTTCCTTAAGCTATCATTTGTAATAGCCAGGTCACTTCTGAAAAAGAGCTATGTAGCTCAGTGGGACTTACCCACACCTCCGATTAGCGGGGTTTGCTGTATACGGTGCGAAAGAAGCTCAACATACATACACACCCACCCACTCGGCCACACACACTCACCCACCCACTCACCCACACACTCACCCACCCACTCACCCCCGCACCTCCGATTAGCACGATTAGCTAAGTACGGTGTGAAAGAGGTTCAACTTATATATGTAGTGACACAGCGCCGACTACTGTCCAGCAGCGGCAACTGCGGTGAACAGTTAGCGCACTCACGCCGTCGAGCATATACACGGCTGTGTGTGCCGGCAGGGCGGAGGAACTGGGGCAAGGGTCACGAAAGACCTCATCGGGAGGCCCCCGGGAACCCTCTGGTAGGTTCGAGAAGGGAGGCGCGGCCAGGGCGGAGCCAGGCCGCGCCAAGTAGAATAAAAGCAGCGGACAGCAAGAGCTCCGGGCTGCTGGTTCTGGGAGTGGACTCATCTCATCGTCGCTGTCGTTGTCACCGCCTTCGTCGCTGCTGCCTTCACCCAATCATTGTGCGGCCGGACAGTAGTTGGCTGCCTCGGTCGACGCCGTCGGTGCAACGCGGTCAGGGTTGTGTCTAGGCCGGGCTGTACGGCAGCGTGGTCGAGAGAGAGGAGGCCGGAGTTGGTGTAACAGAAATAGAGAGAGAAGGTGCCTGCTGCAACTACCGCGTCTCCGGCTGAGTGTGTGCGCCACACACACATACACACACCGAGGAGGACACTACACATACATACGCACTCACTCACCCACTCACCCACCCACTAACCCACTCAAGCCCGCACCTCCGATTAGCACAGTTGGCTATATACGGCACAAAAGAAGTTGAACATACATACATGCTCACCCGCCCACTCAACAACAACAACCGCCATTCACCACTAAGTGGTGGTGATGTCACTACGATGCCTGTGCCTGGCCAGTTGCACTTTAAGGCCGCATTAAGTGTCAACCACCTGCTGGCAGGAGGTCACGAGACAGATCCAGGTGCCATCGGTTGACTGACTGAGATGACTGGCCAATGCACCAGCTATGCCCCCTACTGTGCCAACTTGCTGCATTTTAGACACCTGGCACTCCGCTCATTGTTGTGAGCGTTGCTCCTCTGCCCTCCTATGTTGCTGGAGGGCGATTGCCTCCAAGTGCCCAGTAGCCGATCTTGATACCGCTGGTACCAGCCATCGGCAAATCCACTCAGCTCCATGTCCTCCTGTACCGTTTTACTCCATCTCCTTTTTAGCTCATGCCACGCCCGTTTGACCCCTTCTATCCGACCGAACAAAAGCTGTTTAGGCATGCGGTGGCTGGGCATGCGGGCTACATGACTCAGCCAATGCAGCTTTGCCTACCGGAGGAGCTCACTGATGGGACTTTGCCCTGATCTTTCAAGGATATGTGAGCTCCTCACACAATCCAGCCTGAAATAACCCAGGATGGATCATAGGCAGGCCAGCCTAAATGTATATCACCGGCGAAGATGTCCCATTAGGGGGGCCCACGTTTTGCAAGTATAGAGAAGGGAGGGCATGATCGTGGCCGAGAAAACCTGAAAGTTTCATGTGGAGTGATAGACTGGGTAGCTTCCACACAGCGTTATGCAGCCGATGAAAAGATAATGCCACTCGACTTGTTCAGAGTGAGACCTCTGGTGTCAAACTTGAGCTGCTCATAAGTACACTGCCCAGGTATGGAAAACTCTCCACTCCCTCCACAACTGCCTCATCACCAATGGGGAGTTGAGGGGGTGGAGTGTTTAATGGTACAAAATATCCAGGCAGGTGCTTAGGTTTAGTGGGGCTGATCATAAGGCCCCACCTCTTAGTGACACGCTCCAGGTTCAGTAGCAGCACCTCCAACTCCTCCTCTGAGTGAGCAGCAACCACCAGATCATCAGCATACATAACATGGTTGAGCAAAAGGAAGCCATTCCTTGACCGCGCCCGGGCATCGATCACCCTCCCATTGTATCTGTACCAGATGGAGTTTCCTCCATTACAGCCATAGAAGGCTGCACGAACTACATGGTCGAAAAATACGTTAAATAATTGTGGGAGCCAGAGTGCATCGCTGTCACACCCCAAGGTGAACAGGGAATGGCTCTGACTCCTGGCCACGTAGTTTTACCTGGGCCTAATCACCATCATGAAGGTCGTTAATGATTGTGAGCAGAAAGTCAGGAACTCCGAAACTACAAAGAACAACCTACAGCCCAGCCCTTTTCATAGTATCATAGGCCTTGATCAGGTCAATAAAGCAAAGATGCATGCCTGGCAAGGCGTCACAGAAATGCTCAGCAAATCTGCAAACCTGTCCCTGGGGGTCGGAGATCGGATCACCTTTTTTCCCCTAATGTTGGTAACAGGTGTGGCACTGCAAGTTACTTTTTGGATGGAGTTAAATATTGATTTGTGATTGCGGGCTGCTGAGGCAGGCTCCATCTCCTCAGCAACCCGCGACCACCACCCATCTTTGCAGTGCTGCACGGCTCTCCGAACCTATGAGTGAAGGCTGCGTGCGGTAAGCCTCCTCATTCTCGGACGTGGGATGCTGTAGATAGTGGGAGGGTGCCTGTCGCGTTTTTCAGTTAACCTCAACACCTCCTCCATCAGCCAGGGTCTCTGGGGAGGTTTGCATGAACCACAGCCATAAACCTCGCCCATTTACCCTCGACATCTGGAGGAGGGGGGACAATGCCAACCCCAGCTTCAAGCGATAATGAAATTCTCACTTGCAACTTTCATCAGCTAGATGAAACTAGGCCACTGTGGTTTGAATGAGGTCTTAGATGTACACCCACCACTGGAGTGTAAGAATTGCAGGCGCATCTTACGAATGAAAAGCCGATTGTCAGTGGGCAGATCAGCTACACAGTAGGTGCTGGTGTCACGTATATGGGCCCGCATCCGCTGTTTCGTCACTATGTAGTCCATTGGATGTTCTTGCTTGAATCCGGCATGCATCTATGATGTTGTGTGGATGCGCCGATGCTGGAACAGCGTGTTGGTAATTACAAGCCCATGGGTTGCACAGAAGTCTCGCAGGCTCTTACCATTGTTATTGAGCTGATCTGGCCCAGGTGCCAGCATCATGACCAACTTGGGCATTAAAGTCACTCAGCTGGATGATTCTATACTGAGGGGCCATTTTAGCTAGCACAAGAAGCTCAAAGAAGCTGGTAACATCTACAGACCAGCCCCAACAACTACCTTGTATGCGGACAACAACCAACCAATCCTAAATAAACAAGAAAAAATGGACACCTGGACAAACTATATACACAAGCTCTTTGGCGCCGCGAGAACACCTGCAGAAAAAGACCAACAGAAGTCGAAAGACGCTCCACACATTTTGACATCAGAAGTAGAACATGCAATCAAAACATCTAAGCCAGGCAAAGCGTTAGGGCCCGACACAATCCATGTAGAATTGCTCAAACTATTAGACAGCAACAACATATGACAACTGACTAATTGGTACAATCAAATATACAACGGCAATAAAATGCCATCCGACTGGCTACAATCCATCTTTGTGGCCATACCAAAGAAAGCAACAAGCCGGAAATGCGAAGACTACAGACTGATAAGCTTGATGAGCCACGTGCTGAAAGTCTTCCTGAAGGTGATCCAACAGCGCATACGCTCCACATGAGAAAATGCATTGAAGAACACACAGTTTGGCTTCTGCAAAGGACTAGGCACAAGAGAAGCAATCTTCTGTCTACAGATACTACTACAGCGATGCTACGAACATCAGAAAGAAGTGTACATCTGCTTCATAGATTACGAGAAAGCCGTTGACTCAGTAGACCACGACCGACTAGCAGCTCTATTAAAACTGGGACGAGATAAAAACGACATGAACTTCATCATTGCTCTTTATTGGAAGCAAACAGCCCAACTCCGATATGACAACGAATTGACAGACCCAACACCAATACAAAAAGGTGTACGACAAGGCTGCCCACTGTCACCGAGTCTTTTCAACATCTACTCGGAGCAGATTTTTGATCGAACACTAGCAGATAAAAACATTGGTATTAAAGTCAATGGACAATACATCAACAACATCAGGTATGCCGACGACACTGCACTGCTGGCCGATTCGGAACAAGACCTACAACAAATCTTGGACGAGGTTGCCGCAAAGAGTCAAATATGGGGCTTACGAATTAACAAAAAGAAAACAAAGGTTATGAAGGTCAGCCGAACTACAAGCGAAATAACAATCAAGCTGGGCAGCGAAAAATTGGAACAAGTACACCGATTTAAATACCTTGGTGTAATCATTGACGATCAGGTGAACCATGAAGTCGAAATCAAGTGCAGAATTGAACAAGCAAGGCAAGCATTTATTAAATGGAAAACACTCCTTGCAGACCGCAACTTGAGTACATCACTGAAATTGCGCACACTGAAATGCTACATCTGGTCAATTTTGCTGTACGGAGTAGAGACGTGGACACTGACAACAACAGCAACAAAAAGGCTCGAAGCTTTCGAAATGTGGCTGTATCGAAGAATGCTGAAAATCCCATGGACAGCCAAAACCACCAATACACAAGTTCTGCAAGATATGGGCACTGACAGGCAACTGCTGAAGACCATCATTAGCAGGAAGTGTTACTACCTAGGCCACATTTCCCGAAACGACCACAAATACCAGCTATTAAAGCAAATCCTGGAAGGAAAAATCGAAGGGAAAAAACGACCAGGACGGCCAAAAACGACATGGCTCAGTAACATAAAATATGGCTACAATTAACAACAGCACAAACTCTACACGCCGTGCTAGACCGGGACCAATATCATCGTGAAGTCGCACATGCCGTTAGGCAGCACTAAAGAAGAAGAAGTGACAGGAGGTCATAGAAGGCATCTAACTCATCGGCCTTGCCTGCATTCCTCCACTGATGTTCATCTTGAGTGGAAGCATAAGTAACCACGACCACTCCTCACCTCTGGTGGATGGGAAGGTGAGCTCAAAGTAGCCTGGGACTAACAGCTTTCCATACCTCACCGCCACACTCCCATGCCTCGCTCATTCTTTTGTTCAGAAGACGAGCCACTCCCTGTTGTTTGGCAGTCTCTTGCCCTATGTAGAGGACTGTCCACCCCTCATGGTAACTGGAGCCAGAGCCAGTCTAACGGACCTCCTGAATACCACAGAGATCCAGGCGGTACCGGTCTGGCTCCTGACAGAGGAGTGGCAGCCTCTCCTCCACAGTGAGTATTCGAAAATTCCACGTGGCCACTCATAGTGGCTTTTTGCTGTTTCTGGAGGAACCCCGAGGGTAAGGATTCAGACTCCTGGCTCTGCCAATTGGAGTTTGGCCAGGAAATGTCATAGACGCCTGTCCCCCTGGGGCCTCCGGCACAAGCTTCGTTAGATTTCAATGCGTATTTTTGTGGTACTTGAATTGAAGGTGGAGGGGTTACCAGCCCTTCGCACCCGACCACTGTGGTGGCTACAAGCGCCATGAGAGGAAAAGCCGACTGGAATTGGCCGTTCCTCCTATTGGATTGCTCACATCCACCAGTGTTTCCATCCGGCACCCACTCACCCCCGAATATCCGATTAGGATGTTTGGCTATGTACGGTGCGAAAGAAGTTCAATGTACATATGTACGTACACACACACCCACCCACTCACTCACCCACTCACCCCCGAATCTCCGATTAGCATGGTTGGCTATGCACGGTGCAAAAGAAGTTCAACATACATACATACATACACACCCAAAGGCAAAGATCCCCGTATGCCTTCACAGACTCTTGGGGAAAGTGCTGTTAGCGAGCACTTGAGGGGGTGGGTGACCAGCACCACGACAGGCTTGCCTTCGTCTCCCCAGTGGCGAAGTTTAAACACCACACCAGGTACTCGTTTGAGGCTGAGTCGATCTAAGGAAGGCCTAGGACTGGTTGGCCGTGAGCCAGAATCAACCATCATCATCACGATTTGCTATTCGTGCCACTAAGCAGTCAGAGTGCAGGCGCCAGAGCGCATGGGGGGGGGGGGCATTGGAGATGATCGGATGTGCTGCTTCTGTGGCCATCTGGAACGCTCTTTCTTCCGATGTTAGGAAGCCACTGGATGTAGACGCACAGCGGCAACTGCTATTTCACATTGAGGTGGTCAAGGCCAGAGATCGCCGCGTTAGGAGTGGAGGAGTGGTGGTGTAGCATCATCACAATCGCTGTCATGTCCCCTTCGCGTTTGCTTCAACAACCCCGATACACAAATACGAAGGCGACATCGCAGCGACGGCGATGACGCAACTACTCCGCTACTGCTCTTGACGCGGTTGTCTGCTGGCGTGACCACCTGGATGTGAAACTGTGGCCATTGGTCCCAATCTCCGTCGTCAGCCCTACAGAAGAAGGAGACTGGAGATATGAATTCTAAATCTAGATTGAAAACTCATTTACTTACAACTGCCTTTTGTGTTTGTATGTTCAACTTCTTACGTACCGTACTCAGCCAAACTGTGATCATCGCAGGTGCGGGGTGAGTGGGTGAGTGTGTTTGTACATGTGTCGAACTTCTTTCACACCTTACTGAACCCAACCGTGCTAAGCATGTGTAGTTTGTTGTCCTTCCCCGCAACGGTTGGCTGCGTACGGTGCGACAAAAGTTCAACACACACACGCACACACACACAGAGACGCACACAGACACACACATACAGACATAGACGTGTGCACTGGGCACGGATAGGGCCGCCTGGAGCACCGGCGTTTGGCGACCAGAGAGCCCGCCGCGGGCAATTTCACTGAACCCACGAAAACCGAACAAACCTGGAAACCTAAAACGTCTCCACGCTCGCTCCGTGCGTGCAGCTCGCACGTGGCGGGGGCGGGGGCGCGGGGGGGGGGCGCGGGGGGTAATCACCGAGCGCCGGGGAGAGGAAGCGACGTCGGAGGCGCAGCAAGGTGGAAGCGATTTACGCTGCCGCGGCGCGCGGCGCACCCTCAGTTGCCAAGGTGGCACCCGGCGGTGTTTTTGTTCGATACGGGGCCCGGGGACTGCAGCCGCCCGCTGGCTCGTGAGTAATAGTTTCCTTCGGGGGGGGGGGCTCATTAGGTCATGGGAGGGATCGTTTGGGAGAGCGCGCGCGCTGGCGCGTTCCCGCCGACGTGCGTGCGCACAATGGGCCCCCTGTTTGTGAGCGGCGCCGCTGCTGCTGCTGCCGCTGCTGCCGCCGCTGCCGCTGTGATCTATCGCCCACACGCTCCGCCGGCCTCGTTCTAACGGGCGCCTCGTGGCGTCGCTTCGCTCTCTCGGCTCCACGCGGCTCCCCGTGCTGCTCGGGCAAAAAAAGAAAGAGAAGTCTCGCGCAGAAATGAAAACCAGACCCGCGGCCGCGGCGTGCTGGTTACAGCCGGGCGGACGAAAAATTGGCGTCGTGGTCGTGGGCGGGGGTGGGGGTGGAAATGTGATGCGTAATCTTTTCCACGTTGTCTCATCAGATCGCACGCCGCGCGCGAGTATCCCTCCTGTGCCCACTGGCTTCCCCTTTCATGCCAAGAGAGAGACAGAGAGAGACATCGTCTCTCTCTCTATCTGGTTTCACTTCCCATTCTCCTCCTCCAGCAGCTCCTCCAGCACCGCCGCATGACTTCACTCGCGCTCGGTGTATTCCCCATCCAAAGCAGTCAGAGCAATGGGTGATTATTATAAAAAAAGATTGTTACAACTTTTTTTTTTACAAACAATAGAATTGCTGCATGGGCAACTTTTATCTTTGTAACCGAGGGTAAACACAACAGACGCACGCGGTAGCCAGGGACAATGAACACAAAGCGAGGAGAGAGGAGGGAAAAGGTTCACGCAGTGCACAGTGGACCTGGCTTGATGACGCGATGCGAACAGAGACCGCCGCTTATTTAAACCACGTGGGGAGGCGCTGACTGCAGCACGGCCCTGCACCAGGGAGAGAGACAGAAGCACGGGGCAGGGGGAGAACCGGCCAGAGTCAAACCAAATGGGGGGTGTGGGGGACACACAAGTTTCAAGTTTCATGTATTAGGTATAGCCCTGTGAGCCATGCGGCTCTTGAGCCGGGTGCAACCGCAGCAAACAAAATATGAACACAGAACATCCCAAAGCGACGACGCGCAACAGAAACATCCTGGAATAAACCAGCAAATATTAAAAAAACATATTAAAACGCTGTGTGCAAAAATCACAAAGTGGTGCAAGCCAACAACAACAACCATAAGACCATTTAGATTAACCAGATGTTTTCGAATCACCAAAATAATGCTATAAAAACAATGTAACAACAGTAATCATAGGAACTGTGATTTAAACTTTTACATTAAACGATATACATAACACGTACGACAAAACATCTGGGACGACGGAACGGACTTTTCATTATGGGACCTCATGGAACGGACTTCTCACGACAAGATTCGCAGCCTTCTTTAACTCGGGGATGGTGAAGTTGCAATCCAGAGTTAGCAATTTTCTCCCCAACACCTCCTATTGGCACAGTTGGCTACGTACGGTGCGAAAGACTCAACAAAAAATATTTTTTATTTGACCAGGTAAGGCTCACTGACCTATATAGCTGTATTTTTTAAGTGACCTGGCTCTCACAAATGATAGCATAATGAAGTGGCGTATCGTGTGGAAATGTATAGCAGTAAAATACTCTAAACAGACACCCAGCCACCCACCCGCTCAGCCACCCACCCACTCAGACACCCAGCCACCCACTTACTCAGCCACCCACCCAGCCACCCACCCACCCAGCCACCCGCTCAGACACCCAGCCATCCACTCAGCCATCCACCCAGCCACCCACTCACCCACCCACTCAGCCACCCACCCACTCAGCCACCCAGCCACCCAGACACCCAGCCACCCACCCACGTACTCGCCCACCCACCCGGCGCTTCGTTTCGACGCAAGCCAGAGGTGCACTTGAGGAAAGTCCGGTGCCAAACCGCCGCCCCCCCGTAGCGCTCGCTCAGCTGGGCCCGGCCAGCGGCGCGCGGTGCTGGCGGGGAGTGGGGGGACACGGCGCTGGATTGACCACCACCACAATCGGCACCGTTCGCTTCCCAATCTAAACCACGTGGGACCACCCCCCCCCCCCCTCTGCACGATGGGCACGGCCGCGCCGCTTCTCGCCGTCCGTGCCGGGGGCTGGAGGAGCAGCCAGGCTCCGTCCGGCCGCCTGTACGTACGGTGTGTGCGCGCACGAAAGATGGACTCCTCTCCCACCGTAGCGGTGGTGCAGCGGTTAGCGCTGCGCTACGAGCCCGCCAACCCGAGTTCGATTCCCGCTCACGGACAACGCCAGTGATGATTATCTGAACCGGTCCTGGGCCTCCCTTAGGTCGACTCAGCTTGAAATGAGCACCTGGTGCGATGTTTAATCATCGCCACTGGGGAGACAAAGGCGGGTGGGCGTGGTGTGCTGACCACCCACCCCCTCGTGTGCCGTGCCGGCCTTCATAGGTGCTGCTCGCTAACAGCACTTGCCCCAACAGCCTGCTGAGGCTACACGGGAAGAAGTGGATCTTTGTCTTTGTACGTACGCTCTCGCCCCAAGGGCGCAGGCGCTCGCGGTCCGGCTGCCGCTGCTGCTGCTGGCGCGTGGCTTTCCACAGCGCATTGGGGTCGAGCCCCCCGACGTTTCGTGCCCCCACCCCCCCCATCCATGGGGGAGGAGCTTCTTGAGCTTCGGTTCCTGGACACGGCTCGATTTAATCGAATCGAGGAAATCTCAAACTTTTTTTTCCCCACGAGCTCATGAAGCTTTTTGCCCCACGCCTCCACGGGACACACATCGAGAGGAGCCGTGCGGCCCCTACGCAGTGGCGCTCCGCTGGGACTCGGCCAATGGGGGCCAGCGGCGTGGTGGGCCCGCTCGTGTTCCCACTCGCACGTCTCTCCGTGTGCGGTTTGGGCATTCTCCCCAAAGCTCAACAAAGAAGACAAAGATCCCCCCCCCCGTCAAGGCCTTAAGAGCCCGTCGGGGCAAGTGCTGTTAGCGAGCAGCACCTACGAAGGCCGGTTACGGCGTACGAGGGCAGCACCACGCCCGGCCGCCTTTGTCTCCCCGCGGCGATGTTTACACACCGCACCAGCTTTCCATTTGAGGCTGAGTCGACCCAGGGGTGGCCCAGGACCGGTTGAAATGACCCGTCACTGGTGTTGGTGACCGCGAGTGGGAATCAAACTCGGGTCGCTGGGTTCGTTAGTAGCGGAGCGCGCTAACCGCTACACTACCGCTCCCCACACACACGCACATGGACACACAACGTAACTGGCATTGGCCAAACATGCTTATGCTGAAACGTTACCTGCAAATTACTCAATTGGGGAATCGCACAGCAGCAGCAGCGGCAACGGCAGCAGCAACGTTGCCCGGGATTGCGGAAAAACTTGGCAGGAGCCATGCCTCCCTGCGACTGCGCGAGGGGCTTTGCGGTGTAAACACGCCGAGTCGGGAGAGGCTGCCAGCGGCACTCCGCCGCGAGGGGGGCCTCTTGCTGGAAGGGTTGTCGCGCGCTCTCCCTGCGCCTGGCCGAGATTTCAACCCTGCGCTTCAACAAAACGGCTTTTGTTCTCCGAAAAATATTGAAAAAATAAGCAGCTGGGGTGGTCGGGGGGCTCAGCGCTGAGCTGGCACCGCTGAGGATCCCTGGGTTCGAGGCCCAGGTTTCAGCTGCACGGCTGCTGCGGTTAAATCCAGCGTCTCAAGTGCAGTGTTAAAGAGCCACAGACTCACGTTGATGCGAGTTCTGATTAAACTGGATTGGTGAGTCTCAGCCCGGTCACCAGTGACTCAGAGACCCATAGACTCGCATAGAGACCCACAGACTCACATAGAGACCCATATACTCTTATAGAGAGCCACAGACTCACGTAGAGATCCATAGATTGCGTTGTGATGAGGACACAGAGAAAAATATACGCCACAACGGGGAGAGATAGGAACGCAAACTCTAAATCTACAGCACGCATCGGGGTCGAGGTCAAACCCACGACCTCCTGTATACCAGGCGAGGTAGTTAACATCTCACCACCATGGCACCCCATACACTCTACCCCACGACCTCCTGTATACCAGGCGAGGTAGTTAACATCTCACCACCATGGCACCCCATCCACTCTAACCCACGACCTCCTGTATACCAGGCGAAGTAGTTAACATCTCACCACCATGGCACCCCATCCACTCTAACCCACGACCTCCTGTATACCAGGCGAGGTAGTTAACATCTCGCCACCGTGGCGCCTCTGCAGGGTAGACAGAGCAGTTGTGGGGAGGGGGTGACTCCACTGCGATATAAAAAAAAAACCTTCATCAATAACGCTCGCGTGGCCATAGATAAAACATATATATAATAGGCGACGTTTCGGGCAGGGGGCCTTCTTCATACTGTATATACAGTGAGGGAAAAAAGTATTTGATCCCCTGCTGATTTTGTACGTTTGCCCACTGACAAAGAAATGACCAGTCTATAATTTTAATGACAGGTTTATTTGAACAGTGAGAGACAGAATAACAACAACAAAATCCAGAAAAATGCATGTCAAAAATGTTATAAATTGATTTGCATTTTAATGAGGGAAATAAGTATTTGACCCCTCCGCAAAACATGACTTAGAAATTGGTGGCAAAACCCTTGTTGGCAATCACAGAGGTCAGACGTTTCTTGTAGTTGGCCACCAGGTTTGCACACATCTCAGGAGGGATTTTGTCCGACTTCTCTTTGCAGATCTTCTCCAAGTCATTAAGGTTTCGAGGGTGACGTTTGGCAACTCGAACCTTCAGCTCCCTCCACAGATTTTGTATGGGATTAAGGTCTGGAGACTGGCTAGGCCACTCCAGGACCTTAATGTGCTTATTCACGAGCCACTCTTTTGTTGCCTTGCCGTGTATTTTGGGTCAGTGTCATGCTGGAAAACCCATCCACGACCCATTTTCAATGCCCTGGCTGAGGGAAGGAGGTTCTCACCCAAGATTTGACGGTACATGGCCCCGTCCATCGTCCCTTTGATGCGGTGAAGTTGTCCTGTCCCCTTAACAGAAAAACACCCCCAAAGCATAATGTTTCCACCTCCATGTTTGACGGTGGGGATGGTGTTCTTGGGGTCACAGGCAGCATTCCTCCTCCAAATACGGCGAGTTGAGTTGATGCCAAAGAGCTCCATTTTGGTCTCATCTGACCACAACACTTTCACCCAGTTGTCCTCTGAATCATTCAGATGTTCATTGGCAAACTTCGGACGGGCATGTATATGTGCTTTCTTGAGCAGGGGGACCTTGCAGGCGCTGAAGGATTTCAGTCCTTCACGGCGTAGTGTGTTACCAACTGTTTTCTTGGTGACTATAGTCCCAGCTGCTTTGAGATCATTGACAAGATCCTCCCGTGTAGTTCTGGGCTGATTCCTCACCGTTCTCATGATCATTGCAACTCCACGAGGTGAGATCTTGCATGGAGCCCCAGGCCGAGGGAGACTGACAGTTATTTTGTGTTTCTTCCATTTGCGAATAATCGCACCAACTTCTCACCAAGCTGCTTGGCGATGGTCTTGAAGCCCATTCCAGCCTTGTGTAGGTCTACAATCTTGTCCCTGACATCCTTGGAGAGCTCTTTGGTCTTGGCCATGGTGGAGAGTTTGGAATCTGATTGATTGATTGCTTCTGTGAACAGGTGTCTTTTATACAGGTGTAATAACAGCTATAGTGGGTTCACGTGGGGGATTGGCTTGCCGGTCCTGCTTGTAGCCAATAAGGGTCGAGATAGGGAGCGTGGGGCCGGCGTGATCACGGCATGTCATCAGGGGTGATTGGCCCAGCCATTGGGGCCCCAGCTAATGGGGATCCGGATAAGAGGCGTGGTCCCGGGAGTGACAGGGAACCATCGAGAACGGTCGAGATTGCCCATGGAGGATTGGCTGGGGGGACCACGTGACGAAGGGATTAAGAGGGAGGAGAGAGGGATGATCGAGAGGAGACGGGGAACTGAACGGGGTGAGAGCCACGCGCGAACGGGGCTCCGGGTGCCACGTGCGCGGTGGGAGTTGTGGGAGTCTGCCGCTCTCCGTTGTCTGCCAGCAACGGAGCGTGTGGGAACAAGTGTACCGTGAAGTGAAAATAAAGAAGACCGATTCCGAATCCGTCTCCGGAGAATTATTACATTGGTGTCAGAAGTACTTCTGCGACTGTTTGGACGATCGTCAAGATGTCCAAGCACCCCAGAAAAAAAGAACCTACCTGTGCCTCTATCGGAGGAGGAGGTCGAGACGGATGAAGATGAGCTGTTGGGAGCTACAGCCCCTATGCCGCCTGCTGAAAATGTACTTCTCGACGTCTCTCAGCGTCGACCGACGGAAGATGCGACCGCTGCAGGAACAAAACGCGAGTGGCGGCTGATGGCGGAGCAGATCGAGTCATTACGCGCCATTCTGCTTAGTCTGGTGACCGCGGTGGCATCCTCACCAGCCGCGGGCCGCCAGATTGCCGATCAACTGGACGCCGCGGGAAGGAGTCCGGTGAAAGAACCTGCGTCCGCCATTCCTTCTGCTACGCGGGAGGACGCCGTCATTCTGGGTGGAGCAGCTGCGCCGGAGCCGTCGGCCGCCATTTTGGGCGCGCCTACCGCCACGCGGCCGCCGGCCGCCATTTTGCCTGATATGGGTGGAGAGCGGGAACGTCAGTCGGAGACGCCCGCGGCGCGCGCTTGCCACCGCGGGCATCGCCTTCCACAAATCAAAGAATTCATCGCCGGGGGTGATTGGAGTGCTTTCACATGGCGCTTTGAATCGGCTTTTAGATCCGTCAATTGGACGGAGGATGAAGCGCTGGGAGCGCTACCTACACTGCTCGACGATGTTTCTCTGGGGGTCTTCCGTTCCATCCCGGCGGCCAAGAAGAAGACACTGCGGGACGCGTTCGCGGAGATGGCGGAATTCTATGACCCACCGACGTCGGCCACCAGAAAATTTATGTTACGTCGCCGAGCATCGGAGGAATCGCCGTTGGCCTATCGTGGGGCGTTGATGGCGCTGGCCATGGCTGCCTACCCCGACGCGACGGCCAACCATTTGGATCCTCTCATCCTCTCCCGTATGCTGGAGTTGGCTCAGGAACTCAAGATTTCGCTGCCAGTTTGCGGCCACGAACCACTTACATCGCGATGGGTGGCGCGCTGCCTGGACGCAAAATTTAATATCAGGCGTTGGGACCAGATGGCGGCGTGGACGGGGAAACCAGAGATCGACGGGCCACCTTTGGGGTGGTCTCCACGACTGGTGGTCCACTGCTCCGACGACTCGGGCGACGACGACATGCTGGCTGCTGCTGTTTCGCACGAGATTCCGGGACGACGGCTGCGCGACCAGCGTGGCAACTACATGGGCCGTCCGCGTGCAAGGGCCGGGTTGTCCGACTGCCGGCCGACGTCGGCGGCGTGCTTCAAGTGCGGCAGACGGGGCCATTTCGCCCGTGACTGCCGCTGTCGACCTCTACTGTCGCCTCCTCCGACGAGGGGACCTCCATCTCCTCCACCTACTGCGGAGCCGCAACAACCTCGGGCGAGTCGGCACACATCGGACACCCGGCAGGTCCTGTCACATCACCCATCCATTCGCACTCATTCTCACACTCCTCAGGAAAAATTTACTTCCCCCGCTACAGTTACGCGCTCTGCCACGCAGTGGAAAAAATTGGCTCGCAGGGTTGTAGCTGCGGCTTCGGGCTCGTCGACGGTACGCGGTACCATCGACGGCGTTGATGTGCGCATCTTGGTGGACACGGGCGCGTCGGCCACCATCATTTCTGATCTTATTTTTAATTTGTTGTCCATCCCTGCGTCGCAGATACGTAAGGTTAATGATGCGTGTGTCGCCGCGAATGGGGGAAGCATGGGTATCTGTGGCCAGGCAGATGTGAGCATCACTATCGGGAATATTACCGCCGCAGGACCTGTATTGATCTCTCGCTCGCTAGCTGTTCCATGCTTACTCGGTACTGATTTCCTGCGTCGGATGCCGCTGAAAATACGAGTCGACCAGGACTGTTTGGAAATGCCGGGGGGTCGTCGAATGGCGTTCCTGCCTTCCTTGCTGGCCAGCGCGCCTGCAAGTAACGCAGTTACTGCCGTTGTTGCTGCTACGGTAGAAGTACCACCGGGAGCACAGATGCTAATACCGTTGCGTTATCGTAAACCCCTTCGAATGGGAAAGGGTGCAGAAGGCGTGCTGCTATCCCCATCGAATTCGGCATCTAAATCCTTTTCTTTAGCGGCGGCACAAACGATCGTGCGACCGGGTCAAGCACCTTTTATACAGGTGTTAAATGGGGGACCTGACCGCGTTATTGTTCCGGAGGGGTCGGTGTTGGCTCACGCCACTACCGACTTCGCCTCTTGCAACGCAGCGCCGCGCGCATGAATGCCCGCTGGTAGGCCCCCACACGATTGCTCTCAAGAACGTTGGATCGCTGATTTGTGCGGAGAAAATTCTTCCTTGTCGAACGAACAAAGGAACGCCCTGCGTTCATTATTGATACAGTACACTGATGTTTTCAGTAAAAATGATTTGGACCTCGGCCACACGTCGCTTTTGTCGCACCATATTGACACCGGTGCGACGCCTCCCATCTGTATGCACCCTCATCGCATGAGCCCGGCGGAAAGGGATCACGTGCGCGGAGCGGTAAATGAATTGTTGGCGGCGGACATCATTTCGCCGTCCAACAGCCCTTGGGCCGCGCCCGTCGTTCTGGTAAAGAAGAAAGATGGTGGTACAAGATTTTGTGTTGATTTCCGCCGGTTAAACAAAGTTTCGGTGGCAGATGCATACCCCTTACCGAGGATGGATGATTCGTTGGACGCTTTATCGGGTGCTAAGTTTTTTTCCACCCTTGACCTGTCCTCGGGGTTCTGGCAGCTTCCCCTCGACAATGAGTCGAAGGCGAAAACGGCGTTCCGCACGCCGCAAGGTCTCTTTGAATTTAATCGGTTGCCTATGGGCTTGAATGCGGCACCGGCGACGTTTCAGCGGCTCATGGAATTGGTGTTGACGGGACTGCAGTGGGAAACGTTCCTCATATATCTTGACGATATAATTGTTTTCAGCCGCACGTTCGAAGAACACCTCCAACGTCTAGAGGCGGTTTTTCAAAGAATGCGTACGGCTGACCTTAAATTTAAACCTAAAAAATGCCACCTTCTGCAACACTCTGTCCGTTACTTGGGTCATATTGTCAGTTCGGACGGCGTATCCACTGACCCTCTGAAAACGAAATGTGTACGAGAGTGGCCCACACCCACTTCGGTGGGAGATGTTCGGCGGTTTATTGGGTTCCTTCCTATTATCGCCGCTTCGTTAAAAATTTTGCGACGTTGGCAAAGCCATTACACGTTCTGACTGGCAAAAATCAAAGGTTTAAATGTGGAGCGGAAGAGGAAAAATCTTTTATGGCACTGCGGGACCACCTCGCCACGGCGCCAACGCTGGATTACCCAGATTTCTCACAGCCGTTCATCCTCGATACCGATGCTAGTGATATCGGCATTGGGGCCGTTTTGTCGCAACGTAAGGATGGGGTAGAGCGAGTAGTGGCGTACGGCAGCCGGGTTTTGTCCCCTGCGGAAACACGCTATTGTGTGACAAGACGGGAACTTTTGGCAATTGTTCACTTTGTCCGATTGTACCGGCCGTACCTGTATGGACGGAAATTCCTAGTTCGCTCAGATCATGCGGCTTTACAATACTCCTTGAAATTAGATCAACCGTCAGGCCAATTGGCTAGGTGGTTGGAATCGCTACAGGAATTTTCCTTTGATATTACATACAGGAAGGGGACCCGTCACACGAACGCTGACGCGCTCTCACGGCTGCCGCCCCTTCCTCAGTGCACTTGCCTGACGGGCACGCACCGCTGTGCGGCACCAGCCACCTCGCCTTGTCCGGTTATGGGGGCGATAGCGGATGAGGATGCAGGGGCGAAAGCGAAGGAGGACGACCAGCAAGGGTCGGTGGACACGGATGATATCTTACGGCTACCACACGCGGTCTGGCTACGTGAGCAGGAGACTGATGCCTCGCTGTCTCCGCTACGGAAATTGATAGGGAAACAAAAATCTCAATTGGCGGGTTGGAAATGGCAGATGTTCCGAGGCAAGTCGGGATTGTTAATGTGTACTGACGGGTTGTCTGACCGACCACGCTTGGTGGTGCCTACTTCGCTTCGCTACGACCTGCTTCGTGCTCTGCACGCTGATAAGTTGATGCACCTCGGTGTCCAAAAGACTTTGGCCGCGCTGCAGAAGGATTTCTTTTGGGCCGGTATGACGGCAGACGTCAAGGACTTTATTCGCTCATGCCAGGACTGTGCAAAGAGGAAGCCGCCTCGGAACCCCTATGTACCACCGTTACGTTCCATTGAGGTGTCCCGCATTAACGAATTGGTTGCTCTCGATATTCTGGGCCCGTTTCCCCCGTCGGCGAGGGGCAATAAATACCTTCTCGTCGGGGTGGAATATTTTTCTCGATGGCCGATGGCCTGGCCTCTGCCCGACCAGACGGCAGCATCCATTACCGACGCTTTCTTGAACGGGTATGTCATGGACAAGGGGGCACCTGAGAGGCTGCTCACAGATCAAGGGCGGAATTTCTCTTCCAAATTGCTTAAGGAAGTTTGTGACGCGTTGGGTACGAAGAAAATTCGCACTTCTCCTTACCACCCACAAACAGATGGTATGGTGGAACGATTCAACCGCACCCTCTCGGCTATGCTTTGTCACACGGTCAGTGAAAAGCAAACCGATTGGGACCTGCACATACCAGGCGTCTTAGCGGCTTACCGCATGGTTCCACACACGTCCACGGGATACTCACCATTCTTTTTGATGTATGGCCGTGAAAATGTTCCACCCATCGATGTGCAATTGGGTGAGCCGAGTAAGCGACCGTCCCGTTCCTTGCCTGACCACGTGCGTGACTCGCTTGAACGAGTGACGGAGGCGCGAGAGGCTGCCCGGTGTGCGACGGCCCGTGCTCAGGCAAGGAACGAACGTTATGCGCGTCAATCGCATACTCACATGTCTTGGTCAGTGGGGGACCGGGCGTGGCTCCACTGCCCCCAGGTACCGGCGGGCACATCCCCCAAGCTGCACAGGCCGTGGCGAGGGCCTGTGACACTAGTGGATGTTCGGAACTTGCAGAGTATCCGTGTTCAGTACGAAAATCGGCGGTGGTATGTCCACTCCTCACGGCTTAAACCCTATGTTGACGCGCGTGTCGGCCCTTCATCCCCACTAGTTGACCTGCCGGGTTCCGTCGAGCCGACCACGCCGATTGTCACATCCATTGATCCCAAGGGGGACTGTGTTGTGCCTCCTACAGATGAACAGGTTCTGAGGGCTGAGGCGGCCCCAGCCGCCCCCCCTCCAATGAGACCTGCCCTGGACGTGACCGAGCATCAACAACCTACTTCTTCTTCGAGCCTACCACCTCCTGTCCATCCGGAAGCAAGGGGATCATGCGCTGGAAGCGGAGGGGGTCCCGCGTCGCGTACGCGGTCGAAATCTCTTCCGTTTCGTTAACGTTTGATCGTTCGTTTATTTCCCTGTTGTTACTGCGCTGCAGGGGCGCCCTAATGTATGTGGTGATTCTTGTTGTATGGGTGACTTTTTTTTAAATGTTGTTGGGCGCAGGGACGCCGGTTCACCCTCGTATCGTTAAATGCACCTTGGTGCCCTAATAATGTGTTCGGAATTGGTTTATCACCCTTTCCCAGCCGAGACGGCTACTTTTTTTTCACCGGGGGGGGGGTGATGTAATAACAGCTATAGTGGGTTCACGTGGGGGATTGGCTTGCCGGTCCTGCTTGTAGCCAATAAGGGTCGAGATAGGGAGCGTGGGGCCGGCGTGATCACGGCATGTCATCAGGGGTGATTGGCCCAGCCATTGGGGCCCCAGCTAATGGGGATCCGGATAAGAGGCGTGGTCCCGGGAGTGACAGGGAACCATCGAGAACGGTCGAGATTGCCCATGGAGGATTGGCTGGGGGGACCACGTGACGAAGGGATTAAGAGGGAGGAGAGAAGGATGATCGAGAGGAGACGGGGAACTGAACGGGGTGAGAGCCACGCGCGAACGGGGCTCCGGGTGCCACGTGCGCGGTGGGAGTTGTGGGAGTCTGCCGCTCTCCGTTGTCTGCCAGCAACGGAGCGTGTGGGAACAAGTGTACCGTGAAGTGAAAATAAAGAAGACCGATTCCGAATCCGTCTCCGGAGAATTATTACACAGGTAACAAGCTGAGATTAGGAGCACTCCCTTTAAGAGTGTGCTCTTAATATCAGCTCGTTACCTGTATTAAAGACACCTGGGAGCCAGAAATCATTCTGATTGAGAGGGGGTCAAATACTTATTTCCCTCATTAAAATGCAAATCAATTTATAACATTTTGACATGTGTTTTTCTGGATTTTTTTGTTGTTATTCTGTCTCTCACTGTTCAAATAAACCTACCATTAAAATTATAGACTGATCATTTCTTTGTCAGTGGGCAAACGTACAAAATCAGCAGGGGATCAAATACTTTTTTCCCTCACTGTATTTTGGTAGCACGACGGCTCCTGGGTAGAGTGACTCTGGTCTTGAACTTTCTCCATTTGTAGAATATCTGTGTGACTGTGGATTGGTGGAGCCCCAAATCCTTAGGCATGGGTTTGTAATCCTTTCTGGACTGATGAGCATCAATAACTCTTATTCTGAGATCCTCAGACATATATTGTGATCGTGGCATGACTTTGTTTCCACACGCACCTGTATGGTGAAGACCAAACTCACAAACTTTCTGATCTTTATATAGGGTGGGCATCCCAAACGCTCCGCTGAAGATGTATCTAATTATTTAAACACCAAATTCTAATTACTGTATTCCCTTAATTGAGCTAATGAAACCAGGGGTTAACTTCCTGTTTTACATACTCTGAACCTTAATTACTCGTTGTTTAATTCATACGTAATTTCGTGTCAAAAGACATGGAATTGGTGAATATAAAATCTTTTGGATATTTAAGAAAAGACCAGTTTTGATTCAAGAAGGCTATCATGGTAAAATTATGGAATTCCCATGTTTATCATTGGGGTTCACAAACCTTTTCGCGGCACTGTACACACCTCCAATGAGAACGGTTGGCTATGTACGGTGCCAAAGAAGTTCACAACATCCATTCTGGTGCCCCGTGGCAGCCGTTATCTGCGTGCGCCTCCCCCTGTCCCCCATAACTCCCGGGCCCAATGCCCCCGGGGGCTTATATAACGAGCAGTGACGACCACCAGCGTGTGGACAAGGTCGGCGTACCCTAAAATCTCCCCCAGCTAGCGCACGCCGTGTTCCCGTTCGCCCCCCCCCTCCCCTACTTTCTCAGAGGGGCCAGGGGAGGGGGCTGTTATCTCAGGCTGAGATAAGCTGGGGGTCGCCCCCCCCCCGTCACCTTGGCGACCACAGCAGCCCCCAACACACCCCCCCCCCGCCTACACCACCACGGATCGTCGCAGCAGTGGCGGTAGCGGCGGAAGGACGTTGAGTCGCGCAGAGAGCCATAGAGTTGCATAGAGATCCATAGATGTTGCACAGAGAGTCATAGAGTGGTTACATAGAGAGCCATAAAGTTACACAGAGAGCCATAGAGTGCTTACATAGAGGGCCATAGAGTTGCACAGAGAGCCATAGAGTGCTTACATAGAGAGCCATAGAGTTGCATAGAGAACCATAGAGTGGTTACATAGAGGGCCATAGAGTTGCATAGAGAGCCATAGAGTGGTTACATAGAGGGCCATAGAGTTGCACAGAGAGCCATAGAGTGCTTACATAGAGAGCCATAGAGTTGCATAGAGAACCATAGAGTGGTTACATAGAGAGCCATAGAGTTGCATAGAGAGCCATAGAGTGGTTACATAGAGATCCATAGATGTTGCATAGAGAGCCATAGAGTGGTTACATAGAGGGCCATAGAGTTGCATAGAGAGCCATAGAGTGGTTACATAGAGGGCCATAGAGTTGCACAGAGAGCCATAGAGTTGCACAGAGAGCCATAGAGTGGTTACATAGAGAACCATAGAGTGGTTACATAGAGAGCCATAGAGTTGCATAGAGAGCCATAGAGTGGTTACATAGAGATCCATAGATGTTGCATAGAGAGCCATAGAGTGGTTACATAGAGGGCCATAGAGTTGCATAGAGAGCCAAAGAGTGGTTACATAGAGAGCCATAGAGTTGCACAGAGAGCCATAGAGTTACGTAGAGATCCATAGATGTTGCATATAGAGCCATAAAGTTACATAGAGTTACACAGAAATACATAGCGTTAAACAGAGATCCATAGAGTTACATTTCAGTTTAATGTATTAGGTATAACCCTGTGATGCCATACGGCTCTTGACTCGGGTGCAACCGCAACAAACAAAAACATGAACAAGAAACATCTTAAAGTGACTACACGCAACAGAAAAAATCCAGGAAGAAACAGCAAAAGTCTTCCAGAAAAAAACACCGTATTTCAACGCTGTGTGCAAAAATCCCAATGGGATGCAAGTCAAACAGTAACAACCATAAGACAATTTAGATTAAAGTTATCAGGCTAACTCTGTACTACAACAAACAAACATGGCTAAACCAAAACGTTTTCAAAATCACCAAAATAAAGCTATAAAAACAATGTAACAGTGCTCATAGGGACTGTGATTCATATTTAACAATAAACGAGATACATAACATGTACGACCAAACTTTGCAGCCATAGCTGGCTGCACGAGTCACTCCATAACAGCAGGAGTATCAGTAGCAGTATCAACATTTTTCAATACACCTTTTAAAGATCAGCACACTATAATCAAAACTCAAGATCATACTTTGCAGCAGTCATCTGGAACGATACATTTGATTTCAGGCCACTGAATAGCAGTGGCAACTCGGGGTGTACAACTCCTCGAGAGCAGTTTTGAGTGAAGATCTCACAGATAGTGATCCAAGTTGTAGTTTATTGGCGATAGCATTCCAGACCCTGGGGACATCAATAGCAAAGGCCCTTCCTCCAGTATTTGTACGGCAATAAGGAATGTGAAGCTGGTAAATGAGCAAAGACCTTAGGTCACATTTGTTCTTCGAAACAGTGAGGAGATCCAGCAGGTAGTCTACTGATTTTTTTGTAAGTACATCGTGAATAAATAAGAACTGATGGACAAGCCATCGATCATTAAGATAAGTTAAGTTTGACCCAATGTAGAGATCGCAGTGGTGGGTCCTAAATGGGCAGTTCAATGCAAATCTTAAGGCCGAGTGATAAATTGAGTCAAGCTTCAGTATAGTACTGGGGGCGGATTTATTTACGATGTCCCAGTAATCAAGTAGAGGCAGTACGGTAGCTTTCATCAATTCCAAGCGGAACATAGGGGGGAAGCAGTGCTTGTACGATACAGAAAACCAATTTTGTTTTTTGTCTTTTTAGCAATATAATCAATGTGATCTTGAAAATTCAGTTTTGAATCAAAGATGACCCCAAGCTACTTATAGATCTTGACTTGCTCTATTTGATGATTATTTAAGGAATATAATTGGGGAAAATTACTTCCTGCTTTAGTCCTGGTGAGAAGCATAGCACCTTGGGTTTGGAGGTATTCAGGACTAGTTTAAGAGCAACTAGCTGATGCTGTAGTTTGTTGAAATCACCCAGGAGCTTAGCAATCATGTCATCCGGAGAGCGGCCAGCAGTAATCAGTTTCGTGTCATCTGCAAACAGATTTACCCTGGAATGATCCAGGTCAGTGCCCAAGTCATTGACATAAAGAGAGAACAAGAGGGGGCCGAGGATGGAACCGTGTGGAACCCATTTTGTTATCTTAACACTGTTTGACCTCCAACCATCTATGAATACAGTTTGGTTGCGAGAGGAGAGGTAATTTTTGTAACCAATTCTACTGCGTGCTTGGAGAAACGGAGGTAACTTCGTTTACTAAGCAGGATGTTGTGGTCGACTGGATCAAAAGCTTTGGACAAGTCAAGAAAAAGACTGGCGCAGTACTGCTTATTATCAAGGCTACTGTAAATGTGATTCAGAGAGTCTAATGCAGCAGATGTGGTGCTGTTTTTTTTTCGGAACGGAACCCAGATTTGATTCGATGTAATAGATTGTTGTCGGACAGGAAACTGCTAATTTGGTAGTTCAATATTTTTTCTAAAATATTCATCAACGGGGACAAATTGAGATAGGTCGGTAGTTATTTGGATCATCTTTTGGGCCCCCTTTGTGAAGTGGACGAACATAGGAATGTTTCCATTCTAGAGGTACTGATGCTTCTTTGATGGACAGGTTGAAAATATGGGCTATAGGTTTGTATATTAGGTGACCAACAGTTAGTAGAGCAAAGACGGGAATACTAACCGCTCCGGTAGAGGAAGACCCTTTGAGGTAGGACAGTTGTTTCAGAACATTACTTTCGTGGATTGGCTGGAAACTAAATGTGTTTAATGTTTGGACAGGGGAGTAGGAAATTGCATGAGCAGGGGTAACTCCCAATACATTATCAAAAAGGTCACCAGCTTCAGAAAAAGAAGGTTAAAATTGTCGACTATTTATTGGGGCTCTGAAAAATAGTCCCCATTTCGGTTAAGCGCAACGGGCAGATTATCTGTGTTAGATGCCTTTTCGATACATTTGATTGTTTTCCAGAAGATCCTGGCATTACCGTGTGATTCCAGGAGAGTGGAGGAAAAATAAGCATTTTTTGCATGCTGTATTTTTTTTGACGCATCTATTCCTTAAAATCCTGTATTCTAGCCAGTCATTGACCAAATTACTTTTCTGTGCACATGCCCAAGCCTTGTCCCTAGTTTTCATGAGCTTAGTAATCAAAGGATCAAACCATGGTGGGCGGTTGCATATGCAGTGGTGGTGTTGACGCGCGCCGACTGTGACAGTGATGGATCACGGGGCGGCACGGGGTGCGGGGTTGGGCACGCGTTGTGGGCGTGGTATGGACACGCGCGCCGGGAGGGACGGATGACGGGGCGGCGCGGCGTGGGTGGTGAGGCACGTTGAGATGTGGGAAAACAGGATCGTAGCCAGCGCCCAGTGATTGGTCAAATAGGATGGGTGCTCTCAGCGACGTCCGCAGGTGGGGTATAAAGGGGGACGCGCGAGAGCACTCGGGGTTGTTAACCAGTTGAAGATCGAAGATGGAGTTGAAGACATAGTGCCCCGAGACCCCTAGTCCCGCTGTCCTTGTAGGGACCGGGGCCCTGTGTGGCTCGGAGGCGAGACTGTGGGACCCGGGGTTCGACGCCCACGTGGGTCAGGACTGGGGGACCCACAGTCGAGACGGACACCCCGGCAGGGTGTGTCCAGAGTAGCTCAGTGGGTGTTTGTCACCCGCGTAGCTCAGTGGGCGTTAGTCGCCAGAGTAGCTCAGTGGGCGTTAGTCGCCAGAGTAGCTAAGTGGGTGTTGGTCACCCGAGTAGCTCAGTGGGTGTTAGTCGCCAGAGTAGCTCAGTGGGCGTTAGTCGCCAGAGTAGCTAAGTGGGTGTTGGTCACCCGAGTAGCTCAGTGGGTGTTAGTCACCCGAGTAGCTAAGTGGGTGTTAGTCACCCGAGTAACCAAGTGGGTGTTAGTCACCCGAGTAGCTAAGTGGGTGTTAGTCACCCGGGTAACCAAGTGGGTGTTAGTCACCTGAGTAACCAAGTGGGTGTTAGTCACCCGAGATACTACAGTGGGTGTTAGTCGCCTGTGAACCGAAGTTGGTGAAATAAAGAGTGTGCTACCCGTGAAGTCGTCTCCCGCCGAATTACTACATTACAACTGGCGTCAGAAGTAAACCTGTCTTCAAGAAGAATGGATACTAGGAAGACTACCCGTACCCACGAGCGAGATCGGGAAGACGACGGCGTACCGGAGACACCAACCTCGGGAGGAGAGGACGAGGAGTTGCCGCCGATACAGCACTTCGCGGCGATGGCCGACGCTCAGCTCGCCTCCGACACCAGCCTACAGGACGCACACTCCCGCCTGGCGGAGTTGCTGCTCGCCGCCGCTGCAGTTTTGGCGGAGATCTCCGTGCCAGCGGGCGGAGGGACGGCTGCGGGGTTGGAGGAGGCGGCGCGGCTGGAGGGTTCCCGCCAGAAGGCGCTTCGCGCCAAAAGTTTTGAGGTTGGCGCCGTTTTTGAGGGACCGCCATTGTTTGGCGGGAAGCGGGGACACCACGTGGCCGGAGAACTCCACTCAGCGCGGCCCGCGTCATCGGCGCGCGCCGGAGCTCTCCAGGGTGCGACTGCTGACAGAGCCGACATTTTGTACAACCACAGTGGCGCGGGGGAAAATCGTTCCGACGACGACGACGACCGAGTCCTCCAGCAACGATTGCCCGCGCTGTCGGCGTTCAAGGCAGACGGAGGCGACTGGGGAGCCTTCCACCGAAGGTTCCTCGCACATCAAGAAATGTCGGGGTGGTCCGACACCACTGCCCTGCGCGCTCTGCCAGCGATGCTCGACGACGACGCGCTTGCAGCCTTCACATCGGCCCCAAGGTCGTCTCGCTCAACGCTCCAGGCCGCGCTACACCTGATGGCTAAGGTGTTCGGCCCGCCCTTGACCTGCCGCCACCAATTCTACGATCGGCGGAAGGTGGTTGGGGAAACAACGCTCGCCTATCGCACGGCGCTGCTCGCCTTGGCGGACGCAGCTTTTCCCCGCATGGACAAGGAGGGGAAGGACGCCATGGTGACGGAGCAGCTGCTGGCGTTGGCCCACGAGTTGGGAGTCCCCATTAATGTGGCGGACGAAATGGATATCTGCTCCATGGCGATCGCCACGAGTATTCACGCGTACGAGGTCCTCAAGCGCAAGCCGACGGTCGTCTGCAAATTGGCGGAGAACGCGGCACTGGCCGCCACGATCGCCGAGCCTCAGCCAGCTGCGGATCGGGAGCAGGCCTTCGCTGTTTCGCGTCCGGGGGAGTGGAGAACGGGAGGTCGTTCACCCACACGTTCATCCCGCAAGCTGGAGCAACCGAAACCTACGACGTCCCTCGTCGTCTGCTACAACTGCGGCCTTCGGGGTCACGTCGCAGCCGGGTGCCGGGCCCCGCGTCAGCGCGCCACGGGACCACGTCGGGACGACGACCAGGCCCACAAGTCATCCCAACTAAACCCGGCAAGTCGCGGCACCTCACACGCCCGGTCCACATACGCGGCACGTTCGGGTCGCCGCTTGGCGGTGGGGGGTCCGCGGCTGGGTGCCGGGGGTTCACTTCGGCGGGGGGGGTCCGTACACGGCCCGCAAGCAGTCGAATGGTCCGAATTGGCCCACAGGATAGTGGCTGCGTCGGCCGGGTCGTCCGTGGTAACGGGGTTTATTGACGGGGTTGAGGTCCGGGTGCTTGTGGACACGGGTGCGTCGGCCACTATCATTTCGGACCTTATTTATAACATTCTTCCCGTCCAAAGTCGACCCCTTCTGCCTGTGGACGTGCCATTTTATGCGGCGAATGGGGGATCCCTGGGGATCATCGGCCAGATTCGGGCGACTTTTTGCATTGGTGACATCAAATTGGCGGGCCCTATTTTTGTATCATCATCGCTGGCCGTTCCTTGTTTGCTAGGTACGGACTTTTTGTCCAAAATGCCCATCAAAATTCTCATAGATCAGGCCTGCATTGAGCTTCTGTCGGGACGGCGGGTTGCGTTCTTGACAAGCCCTACCAAAATACGCACGGTTTGTGCGACGGTGCAGGCGCTGGCAACTCAGACTGTACGGGTGCCCCCGGGATCGCAAATGTTGGTACCCCTTCGGTTGAGGAAACCACTCGGGGTGGGTGCGGGGGCACAGGGAGTACTGTTGGGGCCGTCTAACAGGGCCAAAAGGGGCCTCGACTTGGCGGTAGCTCAAACCATGGTGAGAGGGGACAGTGAGCCGTTCGTAATGGTCCTGAATACGGGGTCGCGGCCAGCCATAATTACGCAGGGAACGGTGCTGGCTCACGCCGCGCCGCTACCCGTTGAGGAACAGCTCGTTGCTCACGCCGATTTCAGTGTCGAGTCGCATCCTCCAAGTGATGAGGGGACAGAGTGGTTGGACTCGTTGTGTGCCGGGTCTGCTAACTTGTCCAAGGTGCAATTGGGAGCATTGAGGGGTTTGCTACTCGAGTTTGCTGACGTGTTCAGCAGACATAAGTACGATATCGGCTGCACAGACCTGTTGCGCCACCACATAGCTACGGGGGACGCGGCCCCTATTCGACAGAATCCCTTCCGGCTCAGCCCAGCCGAGAAGGAGCATGTGCAGTCGGCGGTTAATGATATGTTGGCGGCCGACATCATTTCGCCCTCTTCTAGTCCGTGGGGTGCTCCTATTGTCCTAGTTAAAAAACAGGACGGGTCTTTGCGGTTCTGTGTCGATTTCCGCCGCTTAAACAAAATCTCGATGGCGGATGCGTATCCGCTCCCCAGAATGGATGAGTCGCTGAATGCCTTGGCGGGAGCACAGTTTTTTTCCACACTCGATCTGCTTTCCGGATTTTGGCAATTGCCCCTCGATAACGAATCTAAACCTAAAACCGCTTTCCGGACACCGGGAGGCCTATTTGAATTCAACCGTTTGCCCATGGGCTTACATTCCGCTCCCGCCACGTTCCAGAGGCTCATGGAATTGGTTTTGTCGGGCCTCCAATGGGACACCTGTTTGATTTATCTCGACGATATCATCGTTTTCAGCCGGACTTTTGAGGAGCACCTCCAGCGACTGAGAGCGGTGTTCCTCAGGATGCGTTCCGCTAAGCTTAAATTTAAACCGGCTAAATGTTTTCTGCTTCGGGAATCGGTCAGGTATTTGGGCCATATCGTGAGTCGTTCAGGGATCTCGACAGACCCTGCTAAGACGCACTGCGTCAGCTCATGGCCAACGCCAACCTCGGTCACGGAGGTTCGCAGCTTTATTGGATTCGCCTCCTATTACCGTCGGTTTGTCAAGCAGTTTGCCACCATAGCCAGGCCCCTGCACGCTTTGACGGCTAAGGGTGTGCGGTTTCACTGGGGGGCGGAAGAGGAGGATGCGTTCTGCTCCCTTCGTGACGCCTTGGTGCAGGCTCCCCCCTTGTGTTACCCCGATTTCACACAACCGTTTTTGCTTGACACGGATGCCAGCAACACGGGTATCGGGGGAGTGCTCTCACAGGTGGTCGGGGGGGTTGAACGGGTGGTCGCCTACGGTAGTAGAGTTCTTTCCCCCGCCGAACAACGCTATTGCGTGACTCGCCGTGAATTGTTAGCGATTGTGTTTTTTACACAGCAATTCAGGCCGTATCTTTACGGCCGTCATTTTACGGTTCGTACGGACCATGCGGCTCTCCAATACGCTATGCGGGTGGCGCAGCCATCGGGCCAATTGTCCCGATGGTTGGAGGTCCTTCAGGACTACCAATTCACGACGATTTACCGCAAGGGATTACGACACTCAAATGCGGACGCCTTGTCGCGGTTGCCACCGCGCACGGACTGCGCATGTTTGCTGGGATCGGCGCGGTGTAAACCCCCGGTCGCCGACACCGCGGGAGTTGCGCTCGCCGCCACTGACACCCCGGGTGTCGACGCTCCCACGGGGAGGGACTCGCTGTTATCGTTGCCCCTCATTGAGTGGGGCCGTCTCCAAATGTCCGACAGCTCCCTGCTTACGCTACGTCGAAAAGTTGACGCTCCCGAGGTAGGGGATGCGCGGGTCGGTTCCTGGGTGTGCAGACAGGGCCTCTTGATGAAGTGGGACAACATGTCCCGGCGTCACGTGCTTTTTTGCTATGCGGGGTAGGGTCGTTCTGGCTGCTCATGAACGACTCATGCATCTGGGTTTTCACAAAACGCTCGCCCTAATCCAGCGAGACTATTATTGGCCGGGGATGGGTAACGACGTGGCGAACATTCTTAAGGGATGCGTAGGGTGCGCCCGAAGAAAACCGCCACCATTGGCGGCTAATCCACCGCTGCAATCTATTCAAGTTTCGCGCACAAACGAATTGGTTGCGTTAGACATCTTGGGGCTCTTTCCTGCTACGCCGAGGGGAAATAGGTTCCTGCTGGTTGGCGTAGAGTACTTCACCCGATGGCCCATGGCATGGCCACTCGCCAACCAGTCGGCTGCAGCGGTTGCGGACGCCTTCGTCCAGGGTTATGTTTTGGACAAGGGCGCCCCCGAACGCTTGCTGACGGATCAAGGAAAGAATTTTTCGAGCGTTTTGTTGCGCGAGGTGTGCGACCTGTTGGGTACAAAGAAAGTGCGGACTTCCCCGTACCACCCGCAGACTGACGGGATGGTTGAGCGTCTGAACAGGACGATTACGTCTATGCTGTGCCAACAGGTCTGCGACGATCAGGTTGATTGGGACTTACAGGTGCCGGGGGTACTCGCGGCCTATCGAATGGCCCCTCATGCGGCGACGGGGTTTTCCCCATTTTTTTCTTATGTATGGGCGGGAGGCCGATCCGGCCATGGACGTCCAACTGGGGATTTCCCAGCCACGTGCAAAATCAAAATTGGCAGACCACATCAAATTTAATATCGCCAAATTGGCTGAAGCGCGGGAGGCGGCGAGATTGAATTCGCGGTCTCGGCAAATCGCGAACGAGAGATTGCATGGACGGAGGGTGCATACGCACGATTGGAAACCAGGCGATAAGGCCTGGCTGCATTGTCCACATGCACCGTTGGCTACGTCCCCCAAATTGTTGAGACCTTGGAGGGGACCGGTGGAAATTGTGCGGGTTGCACGACCCCAGAGTATACAGATTAAATGGGGAAAACGCCGTTGGTACGTGCACCCCTCCCGACTGAAGCCCTATGCGGCACCGTGTGACCCCGTTCTGTGCCGTAACGACCGGGCGTGTGATGTGACCGTCGACTTGGGGAGGGATGTGTCGCAGGCTGATCCTCACGTGTCTCCACCTGACCCTCCCCCAGGTGTCTCGGGCCTGATGACTGCTGACCGTCGGGAACCGGAACCCCGCGGCACGCGCGGGTCCCCGATGCCTGGCCCGTGCCTTCCTGAACTGCCGGCACCGCCGGACGGTCAACCGCGTCTGGTGCCGTACGACGGACCGGCAAGGCGGACTCGGGCTAGGGCACAACACTTTTCATGAAGACATTTTTCAACACCGAGCTCGCCTGGTGTTCCCCCTCTGCCGGGATAATGTCCCGTTCTAGGGACGCTCGGAAAGAATGGGACGCTGCACGAGTCGGAAGAGAAGGAAAAAAAAAAAAAATGGAAAAATCTTTTTTTATTTTTATTTTCTGCATACACATTTGGTATTGTCACTCGCCGGATTGTATATATTGTTCTGTTGTTGTGTAGTGGCATTGGTTGATGGTTGCGGATGGCAGTGTTCGCGTTGTGTTGTGTTGTTACGTTGGTTGTTGTTCTTGTTGTTGTGTTATGGGGCACACTGGGGGGAGGGGGTGTTGTATATTTTTATAGCAGCCGGGTCGCCTGCGAGCTATGTGGTAGGGGGTGATGTAGTGGTGGTGTTGACGCGCGCCGACTGTGACAGTGATGGATCACGGGGCGGCACGGGGTGCGGGGTTGGGCACGCGTTGTGAGCGTGGTATGGACACGCGCGCCGGGAGGGACGGATGACGGGGCGGCGCGGCGTGGGTGGTGAGGCACGTTGAGATGTGGGAAAACAGGATCGTAGCCAGCGCCCAGTGATTGGTCAAATAGGATGGGTGCTCTCAGCGACGTCCGCAGGTGGGGTATAAAGGGGGACGCGCGAGAGCACTCGGGGTTGTTAACCAGTTGAAGATCGAAGACGGAGTTGAAGACATAGTGCCCCGAGACCCCTAGTCCCGCTGTCCTTGTAGGGACCGGGGCCCTGTGTGGCTTGGAGGCGAGACTGTGGGACCCGGGGTTCGACGCCCACGTGGGTCAGGACTGGGGGACCCACAGTCGAGACGGACACCCCGGCAGGGTGTGTCCAGAGTAGCTCAGTGGGTGTTTGTCACCCGCGTAGCTCAGTGGGCGTTAGTCGCCAGAGTAGCTCAGTGGGCGTTAGTCGCCAGAGTAGCTAAGTGGGTGTTGGTCACCCGAGTAGCTCAGTAGGCGTTAGTCGCCAGAGTAGCTCAGTGGGCGTTAGTCGCCAGAGTAGCTAAGTGGGTGTTGGTCACCCGAGTAGCTCAGTGGGTGTTAGTCACCCGAGTAGCTAAGTGGGTGTTAGTCACCCGAGTAACCAAGTGGGTGTTAGTCACCCGAGTAGCTAAGTGGGTGTTAGTCACCCGGGTAACCAAGTGGGTGTTAGTCACCCGAGTAACCAAGTGGGTGTTAGTCACCCGAGATACTACAGTGGGTGTTAGTCGCCTGTGAACCGAAGTTGGTGAAATAAAGAGTGTGCTACCCGTGAAGTCGTCTCCCGCCGAGTTACTACATTACACATAGATAGCCACATCGTTACATAGAGATTCACATAGTTACATAGAGATTCACAGAGTTACACAGAGACCCATAGAGTTACATAGAACAACATAGAGTTACATAGAGGCCTAAAGAGTTTTATAGAGATCAACAACATTGCATAGAGATCTATGGAGTTACATAGAGATCAACAGAGTTGCATAGAGACCCATCGAATTATATATAGTAGCTACACAGAGAGCCATAGAGTTACAAAGAGATGGGTAGAATCTAATAGAGCAGTGGTTCTTAACCTGGGGTGCACGCACCCCTGGGTGTGTGCGAGACATGGCCAGATTGTTTTAGAAGGTAAATAATGGAAAACACAAATTAAGCACGGGCTCGTAAGTACAACTACTTTGTTTCATCAAACCCCTGTGTATTTATTAACATTATAAAAAAAAATAACGATTGAGAACCAAAGGGGTGGAGGGCTGCAGTAAAGATGAAGAACCGCTGGCACAGAGCTTCACAGAGTTGCATCGAGACGCAGGAGACCACAGTCCAAGAGCCTCGGCAGTGGCGGCAGTGACGCCGCAGGGTGGAGGTAACATGCAAACCGGCCAGGGCAAAAGCAGAAACAACGTATTGTACACGAAAATCCAGCGCAGAACTATAAACAAGGCTTAGAAGCGTATCGACAACAGGGTCAAACAACAGAAAAACACTCCGGCGCGGACGTTCAAATTAACTGCAACGGTTTGGCCGGGCGATGTACAAGCTGGTAGTTTGTGTTTTATTACCCAGGAAAGCCCTCACCCGGGCCCCCAAAACGCTTCTTCAGGAGGATCCTGCACAGCCTTCTCACTCGGGGGCGACAATTGGAGTGTGCGTGTGTTGTCCAAATCGAGCAACTTGCCAGTTTTTTTTTATATTTCGCCGGTGGCACACGAACAAGCGAACAAGCGGCCGGGTCTCGCGAGCGACGTCCTGGGGTCGTTCGCATCACCAGCACGAGCGAGGCAAGACATCACGACGGGTGCGTAACGGTTAAATTAACCAGGGTGGCCTGGCCCAGAGTTGAAACCATGGACACGGCACTGCCGCAGAGCCGTGTCGCCAAATTAGTGAGTGACGCGGGGTTTGTTATCGTGGAGGGTGACCTCCGACCTTCCCCCCCCCACCATCGCTAGGCTACTACCCAAGATGCTGCGACTGCAGCTTTATCAACTCGGAGCGGTGCACGGCATCGTGGGTGGCGGTTCGCACAACCCTCTCTCGCTCCTCATTCGTCCGCTCGTCACGCGCAATCGGCGAAGGGACCATTGCGCCAAGTGTTGCTTTGAGATTCATGTAGCAGGGTGGGTTGGGAAAGTGCCAGCCCTTCCACTCTGTGGGCCAGAGGGGCCACTTGAAGGGATCTCAGAAGGAGCTCTGCGATGTCCACTTCCGGCGGGCCGGTCTCTCTATGCGACAGGCCTGAATTTGAAACTTTCTTCATTTCGTAATGCGTGATGCCAGCGGCGCGGTCCGGACCGGACCGGATTCGGGGGAAATGGATGAAAGCGGTGGCTCCAGCGGCAGGGTACACGATGGGGAACCCTGTGCGCTGGCGGCAGTCGTCACGCAGCGAGACGCAGTGCGCCTCAAATCGTCGTCCGCGCGCTCCCCAACACCGCGCCTACACCGCGCTTCCCTCGGTGGCTAGGAGATGTTAACTACCTCGCCTGGTATGCAGGAGGTCGTGGGTTGGATGCCAATCCCGATGCCTGCTGTATATTTGGAATCTGCGTCTCTCTCTCCCCGCGGTCGTGTGCATTTTTCTCCGGGTCCTCCGGGTTGTTCCCTCCACATTTAGAATCGACGTCACGCGTTTAGGGTATTTGGCTGCTTCTATAAATGTCCACGTGATAATAAGATACTTCTTTGGGCTATAATTTGTGATAGCCAGGTAGCTTCTGAAAAAGAGCTACACATCTCAGTGGGGCCTTACCTGGTAAAATAAACCGGTGATAAGAGATGAAACCACTCTCTCTCTGTGTCCTGTGCGTGTGTAGTGGGGGGCAGTGGCGCAGTGGTTAGCGCTCTGCGCTACCAACACTCACGACTAATAAGTGCATCTGAACAGATTCTGGGCCTCCTCTAGGTTGACTCAGACTTACAAACGCATACCTGGTGCAGTGTGTAAACATCACCACTGGGGAAACAAAGGCGGCCGGGCGTGGTGTTGGTCACCTACCCCCTCGCGTGCCGTGCCGGCCTTCATAGGTGCTACTTGCTAACAGCACTTGCCCCAACAGTCTGTTAAGGCTATATGGGGGGTCTTTGTCTTTGTGTGTGTGTGCTGTGTGTATATGTAGTGAGTTCAACTGAGTCGCAGACGTATACTTGGAGGCGACACGTTTATTTAACTCCAACACACGGGATAACTTCCCTTTAACAGAATAACAACCTATGGTGGTGACCACCAGGCTAACTACACTAATGTAATAACACGCTGGAGACGGCTTGTGGAATCGGTCCTTTTATTTCACTTCTTGCAGTTCACAAACACTCCCCGTTGCTGGCAGGCAACGGGAAGCGGGCAGACAGCCACCAGAGACGCACCACCACGTGGCACCCGGAGCCCCACTCGCGCGTGGCCTCTCTCTCTCTTCGTTCTGTGTCTGACCACGTGTCTCTCCTCTCTCCCCTTATTTAACGCCTGGGTCACGTGGTACACTCCAGCCAATCCTCAATAGCCTGCGCTGAATGTTCCAGATTCCCCATCAACTCCCGGGACCACGCCCCTGACTTGTCTTCCCATTGGCTGAGGCCAAGACCAGCAAAACCAATCACCTAGCTGACATCCCGTGATCACGCCGAGGCCATGCTCCTAGGCTCTCCCCCCATTGGCTGTAAAGCGGGACCGCCAAAGCCAATCACCACGTGAATCCGACATAGGCTCTTATTACATCACCCCCCCCCTCCCCGGTGAAAAGTCAGCCGTCTCGGCTGGGAAAAGGGTGACAAGCCGATTCCATAAAATTGCTTAATTGGGCGTCAAAGACGCATTAACCATGAAGGGGCGAAATGGGCGTCTATGCGCCGAACAAAATTAAAATTCACCCATGAATAAACAGACATACATTAGGGCGTCCCTGCAGCGCGGTAACAACAGGGAAGGGACTGCAAGGCAATCAATGCTATCGAAACAGAAGAGATTTCGACCGCGTACGCGACGCGGGACCCTCTCCGCTTCCTGCGCACGGTCGCCTTGCCGCCAGATCAACAGGAGGTGGTTGGCATGAAGAAGAAGAAGGAGAATGTTCGGTTTCAGTCGTGTCCAGGGCAGGTCCCGTTGGAGGAGGGACGGCGGGGATCTCATGAGCCCTCAAAACCTGTTCATCTGCAGGGGGCACAACACAGCCCCGCTGGAGATCAACGGGCGAGAAAAGCGGAATATTCGGCACAGCAGACCCCGGCAGGTCAACAAGTGGAGATGAGGGATCGTCACGCGAACCAACGTAGGGTTTGAGTCGCGACGAATGGACGTACCACCGACGTTTTCCGTACTGGACGCGAACACTCTGTGGGTTCCGAATGTCCACCAACGTCACAGGCCCCCGCCAAGGCCTGTGCAATTTAGGGGATGTGCCCACCGGCACCTGAGGGCAGTGGAGCCATGCCAGATCGCCCACTGACCAGGGCATGTGGGTATGCGATCGACGCGCACATCTCTCGTTCCTTGCCTGCGTACGGGCCGTCGCACATCTGGCGGCCTCTCGCGCCTCTGTAACCCGTTCAAGCGAGTCCCGTACGTGATCAGGCAAGGAAAGGGACGGCTGTTTCCTCAGCGTACCCAGTTGTACATCAATGGGAGGTACGTTCTCACGACCATACATCAAGAAAAATGGCGAATATCCCGTGGACGCGTGCGGAACCATGCGGTATGCTGCTAAGACGCCCGGTATGTGCAAGTCCCAATCGGTCTTCTTTTCACTCACCGTGTGACAAAGCATAGCCGAAAGGGTGCGGTTAAATCGTTCCACCATGCCATCCGTTTGCGGATGGTAAGGGGAAGTGCGGATTTTCTTTGTGCCCAGCGCATCGCAAACCTCCTTGAGCAATTTGGAGGAGAAGTTACGTCCCTGATCCGTGAGCAGCCTCTCGGGTGCTCCTTTATCCATGACATAACCATTCACGAAAGCATCGGTGATGGACGCAGCCATCTGGTCAGGCAGAAGCCAGGCCATAGGCCATCGAGAAAAATATTCTACCCCGACCAGAAGGTATTTGTTGCCCCTAGCCGATGGAGGGAACGGCCCGAGGATGTCCAGAGCAACTAATTCGTTTATACGGGATACCTCAATGGAACGTAATGGCGGCACATAATGTTTCCGAGGCGGTTTCCTCTTCGCACAATCATGGCATGACCGGACAAAGTCGTTGACGTCTGCCGTCATGCCGGGCCAAAATAAATCTTTCTGCATTGCGGCCAAAGTTTTCTGCACGCCGAGGTGCATTAATTTGTCAGCGTGCAGAGCGCGAAGCAGGTCAGGGCGAAGGGATGTAGGCACGACCAGGCGTGGTCGGTCAGACAATCCATCGGTACACATTAATAGTCCCGCCTGGCCCCGGAACATCCGCCACTTCCATCCCGCCAAATGAGCTCTCGGTTTCCCGATCAATTTCCGCAGCGGAGCCAGAGAGGCATCGGCCTCCTGCTCGCGTAGCCAAACCGAGTGCGGCAGCCACAGGGTATCATCAGTATCCACTGGCACATCCTGGCTGTCCTCGTTCAACATCGCCCCCATAACCGGACAGGGCGAGGTAAGCGGTGCCCTGCAGCGGTGCATACCCATCAGACAAGTGCACGGGGGAATGGGTGGTAACCTGGAGAGCGCGTTCGCGTTGGCGTGGCGAGCACCCTTGCGGTACGTGATATCGAAGGAAAATTCCTGTAACGATTCCAACCACCGAGCCAATTGGCCTGATGGTTGGTCCAATTTCAATGAGTATTGCAAAGCCGCGTGATCAGTGCGAACGAGGAATTTCCTTCTTTTGGCGATCGTGCATTTTGTTCGCCTGTACCGGCCGTAGCCGGTACAGGCGAACAAAATGCACGATCGCCAAAAGTTCCCGCCTTGTCACGCAATATCGTGTTTCTGCCGGGGACAGAACCCTGCTGCCGTATGCAACCACTCGTTCAACTCCGTCTTTACGTTGCGATAAAACGGCCCCGATGCCGATATCGCTAGCATCCGTGTCAAGGATGAACGGCTGGGAAAAGTCTGGGTAGTCGAGCGTAGGCGCCGTGGTGAGGTGATCCCGGAGCGAGTGAAAAGAGCGTTCCTCCTCCGGACCCCATTTAAACCTTTGATTTTTGCCCGTCAGCATATGCAGTGGTTTAGCCAGTGTGGCAAAGTTCTTAACAAACCGGCGATAGTAGGATGCAAACCCAATAAAGCACCGAATGTCGCCCACCGAAGTGGGTGTAGGCCACTCTCGGACACATCGCGCTTTCTGAGGGTCAGTGGACACGCCGTCCGAACTGACGATATGACCCAAGTAACGGACGGAGTGTTGCAAAAGGTGGCATTTCTTTGGTTTAAACATTAGGTCAGCCGACCGCATCCTCTGAAAGACAGTCTCCAGGCGTTGGAGGTGTTCCTCGAACGTGCGGCTAAAAACGATAATATCGTCTAAATATATGAGGCATGTCTCCCACTGTAGTCCCGCCAGTACCAGTTCCATCAGGCGTTGGAACATCGCCGGAGCCGCATTTAAGCCCATGGGTAACCGGTTAAACTCAAAGAGACCTTGTGGCGTGCGGAATGCCGTCTTGGGTTTCGACGCGTCATCGAGGGGGAGCTGCCAAAAGCCCGAGGACAGATCGAGGGTGGAGAAGAATTTTGCCCCTGAAAAAGTGTCCAATGAGTCATCCATCCGTGGTAAAGGGTATGCGTCCGCCACGGATATCTTATTCAACCGGCGGAAATCTACACAAAATCTCGTCCCACCATCCTTTTTCTTAACCAGTACCACCGGCGCGCCCCACGGACTGTTGGACGGCGAAATAATATCCGCGCCAACATCTCGTCTACCACGCCGCGCACGTGTTCCCTTTCTGCAGGGCTCATGCGATGTGGATGCATACAAATCGGAGGTGTCGCACTGGTGTCAATATGGTGCGACAAAAGCGACGTACGGCCGAGATACAAATCATTTTTACTGAAAACGTCAGCATACTGTAATAACAACGAATGCAAAGCAGTCCTCTGCGCATTTGATAAAGATGAATTTTCCCCGCACAAGTCCGCGATCCACCGTTCCTGTGAACGATCGCGTGGCGGTCCATCGGTGGGTGTTTTAATTTGTGGCTTTCCGTCAAAAGTGGCGAAATCGGTAGTGGCGTGAGCCAATACCTATCCAGCTGGGACAACGACCCGGTCTGGCCCCCCATTCAACACCTGTATGAACGGGGCCTGACCCGGCCGTACGATCGTTTGGGCTGCCACCAAGGAAAAAGATTTAGACACCGAATTCGACGGGGATAATAACACACCCATCGTACCATCCTTAACCTGAAGGGGTTTACGGTAACGCAGCGGGATAAGCATTTGTGAGCCTGATGGAACTTCTACTGTGGCAGCGACCATGGCGTTAATAGCGTTACCCGGTTGCGAACGGGCCAGCAGGGAAGGCAGGAACGACATCCTACGACCCCCCGGCATTTCTAAACAATCCTGGTCGACCAGTATCTTAAGTGGCATGCAGCGCAAGAAATCGGTACTTAATAGACATGGGACGGCCAGTGAGCGCGAGATCAACACCGATCCTTTGGCGGTAATATTACCGATAGCAATACGCACATCGACTTTACCGAAAATACCCATGCTACCCCCATTTGCGTCTACAAACGCGTCATTAACCCGGCAGATTCGCGACGTGGGAATAGACAAAAGATGAAAAATAACATCGGAAATGATGGTGGCAGACGCGCCAGTGTCCACCAAAATACGGACGTCGATGCCCTCGATGGTACCCCGTACCGTCGACGAACCTGACACCGCAGCCACAACCGAGCCAATTTTTTCCATTGTGTAGTAGAGCGTGGTAATGACACCGAAGAATCACAATTATCATTGGAAGTGCAACTATGTGTGCGAGTGGATGAATGATGTGACACGACCTGCCGGGTGTCCGATTTGCGCCGACTCGCCCGAGGGTGTCGCGGCTCCGCGCCCGGTGGAGGAGATGGAGGCCCACTCGGTGGAAGCGGCGAAGGCAGAGGTCGGCAGCGGCAGTCGCGGGCAATATGGCCTCGTCGGCCACACTTGAAGCACGTGGCCGTCGTCGGCCGGCGGTCGGTCGACCCGGCCCCCGCACGTGGTCGGCTTGCATAGTCACCACTCTGGTCGCGCAGCCGCCGTCTCAGGATCCAGTGCGGAACAGCAGCCACCACCTCGTCGTCGCCGGAGTCGTCGGAGCAGTGGACGACCCGTCGTGGAGACCACCCTAAAGGTGGGCCGTCGATTTCGGGTTTCCCCGTCCATGCCGCCATCTGATCCCAGTGCTTGATGTTAAATTTAGCGTCCAAGCAGCGCGCCACCCATCGCGATGTAAGCGGTTCGTGGCCGCATACCGGCAGCGAGATGTTGAGTTCCTGGGACAGCTCCAGCATATGGGAAAGGATAAGAGGATCGAGGTGATCAGCCGTCGCGTCGGGGTAAGCGGCCATGGCTAACGCCACCAGTGCCCCCCGGTAAGCCAAAGGCGACTCCTCTGATCCTCGACGACGTGACATAAATTTTCTCGTAGCTGCCGTCTGCGGGTCGTAAAACTCCGCCATTTCCGCGAAAGCATCACGAAGCGTCTTCTTCTTGGATGCCGGGATGGATCGGAAGACCGCCAGGGAAACATCGTCCAGCAGCGTGGGCAGCGCTTCCAGTGCCTCCGCCTCCATCCATCGCACGGATCTGAAGGCCGACTCAAGGCGCCATGTAAAAGCACTCCAATCGCCCCCGGCGATAAATTCCTTAATCTGTGAAAGCCGATGTCCGCGGTGGCAGGCAGACGCCTCGTGCGTCTCCATTTGCGCTTCCCGCGTTCTGCGCGTCTCCGACAAAATGGCGTCCTGCGCCCACGTGGTGGCAGCCTCGCGCAAGATGGCGTCGAACGGCTCCGTCGCCGCCGCCCCGCCCAAGATAGAGGCCTCCCCCCGTGTGGCAGGAGAAATGGCGGACGTCGTTTCCCACCTAAGATCCTGGTCCTCGGCATTAAGCTGAACCGCATAAGAGGACGCGACCGCCATCACCAGATTGAGCATAATCGCGCGGAGTGACTCGATCTGCTCCGCCATCATCGTCCGCCCTTGAGATGGTTGCCTCTTCCTCCCGTGGGCAATGAGAGGTGTCGAGGAGAGCGGCAGCCGGAGGCAGAGGAGCCGTAGCTCCCAGCAGATCGTCGTCGTCCATCTCCACAACTTCTCCGATGGAGGGTCGGGTGGGTTCTTCTTTCTGAGGTGCTTGGACATCTTGAAGATCGTCCAAACGGTCCCAGAAGAACTTCTGACACCAATTTAATAACACGCTGGAGACGGCTTGTGGAATCGGTCCTTTATTTTAACTTCTTGCAGTTCACAAACACTCCCCGTTGCTGGCAGGCAACGGGAAGCGGGCAGACAGCCACCAGAGATGCACCGCCACGTGGCACCCGGAGCCCCACTCGCGCGTGGCCTCTCTCTCTCTTCATTCCGTGTCTGACCACGTGTCTCTCCTCTCTCCCCTTATTTAACGCCTGGGTCACGTGGTACACTCCAGCCAATCCTCAATAGCCTGCGCCGAATGTTCAAGATTCCTCATCAACTCCCGGGACCACGCCCCTGACTTGTCTTCCCATTGGCTGAGGCCAAGACCAGCAAAACCAATCACCTAGCTGACATCCCGTGATCACGCCGAGGCCATGCTCCCAGGCTCTCCCCCCATTGGCTGTAAAGTGGGACCGGCAAAGCCGATCACCATGTGAATCCGAGAAAGGCTCTTATTACACTAATAACAATGTAACTGCTACGATGGAATGGGACCAACAGCTCGCGTCCAGGTCCACGTGTTGGAGACTCGGAAGAACGTAAAACGTTGACGAAGGTTTCTTCAGGATGAACAACAGCAACGCCGGTCCCTCTGGGGACCCGGCTTATATTCTCTGCGGCGTGGCTGGCTCCGCCCTTGGCCATGACCACCTTCCAGAATCCTCGGGAAGGATCTGGATGCTCACCACGTGACCACCCCTAGCCCCCACTTGGGCCCCTTTGTAGACTTAACCGGTCACGTGTGCTCTCGGGTCAACCAGAGTGCCATGGCCTTTAGTAACCCCATTCCTACGGCCGGCACTCCCACACCCTGTCCTGTAGGGCTGGCACTGCACGCCAAGCGCGGTGCCATCCAGCGCTATCCATCAGCGCTCACCAGACCCCTCTAGGGCCGGTACTGCACCCACACCCTCGTGGTGTCCGCGGTGTCGTTACACCGCACGCCGGGCCTCTCTAGGGCCGGCACTTCACCCACATCACTGTGGTGTCCGCAATGTCGCTACATCGCATGCCGTGCCTCTCTAGGGCCGGTACTGCACAGTGACATCCCGCGATGTCACTACATCACCCACCCCCCATCCCCTTTCGCAGCACTCAGATGTCCCGGCTGTCAACTCCCCCTCAACAAAAGAACAAAACCCCTTAGTGTGCCTCAACAAATAAATACCCCAACCCATCTTTCCAATATGTACACTATATACAGAATATACATTAACTAACGGGGAAAGGGGACGGAAGTACAGAACAACAATAGGCAAAAACAACGGAAGAGAGAGGGGAAGAGAGAGAAAAAATAAAACGCCGTAACAGGCGAAACCTCGGGACCGCCTCCAGTACCAGCATCTCCCACCCTCACGTGTAACAACACCCGCAAGCACAATGAAGGCCCGGTTCAGCCAATAACCAATACGGCCTGCTGAGTGCGACAACCAACTGATGGTGTGGGAGCATGTGTGTATGGGGATCACGAAAACCGAAGAGTCTTTGATCGAGTCCTTGTGGCCGGGCCCCCAGGGGAGGTGGGCCTACTCTCCCTGGGGGTCCCGGGGGGAATTTGAAAATGTTCCGTCGAACTCGGCTCCTCACGAAGAGCAGTCGGCCGGGCAAATGGGCCTTCCTCTCCCGAATCTTGGTGAGACGGCGCAGGTGGCGGCCTTGAGGAACGTTAAACGCGCGGCACCTGACGGGATCACATGACTCCCCTCAGCGGGTACACACCTCAGCTCGCCAGACACATCTGACACTCAGCCCCTGCGTAGGGGAGATGGGATGAATGCACACGGTGCGATGAAAGGCTTGAGGCGAGAGGGATGCACACACCAACTCCGCTGACCCCAGAGAATTTGAACGCACTGGGGCCGAACGACCCGAATCACATCAACCGGCCCCCTCCAGGGTTTAAACAATTTGGATGACGTAGTCACTGGTACCTGGGGATAGTGCAGCCAGCTCTGTCACTTGGAGCCCACTCATGTGCAGAAAGACGGAAACCCCTCAGCCACTAATTTGCCAATTAACGCGAATTGGAATTTTCTATGGTAGCCTCACGCACTTCCGAAAGCCTCTGAAGGGTAAAGCGCATGGATTTAGCCTTGTTTGGTGTGGCTCGTAATTGGACATCAATCGGAGGGTTGTGTTCTCTTCCATACATAAAAAAGTGGTGAGTAACTGGTGGACGCGTGAGGGGCCATTCTATAGGCAGCCAGGACCCCGGGAACATGCAAGTCCCAGTCAAGCTGGGACTCGCTGACCTGATGGCTCAACATAGAAGTCAGAGTCCTGTGCAAGCGCTCCACCATTCCATCCGTCTGTGGGTGGTATGGCAACGTACGCACTTTCTTTGTTCCCAACAAGTCACACACCTCCCGCAGCAATTTCAAAGAAAAATTCTTACCCTGATCGGTCAGAAGACACTCATCACATAGCCATCGAGGATTTCCTTGGTGATGGCCGCCACTGACTGGTTGGGAAGCGGCCAGGCCATCGGCCAGCGCGAAAAATATTCGATGCCCACTAGTACAAAGTTATTGCCACGAGGGGAAGTAGGAAATGGACCAAGAATATCAAGAGCAACCAGCTAATTTATGCGGGAAACCTGAATGGATTGCAACGGTGGACAACAGGGTTTAGACAGGGATTTCCGCCACGCGCACTGCACACACCCCTTCAATAAATTTGCGACATCTTTTTCCATGCCAGGACAGAAGAAGTCGAGTTTAAGTGTGGCTAGCGTCTAATGCACACCCAGGTGCAACAGTCGCTCATACACCGCTCAGATGACTTTACCCCGTAGGGCAGTAAGCACGACAATGTTGTAACGGAGCAAACCCTCCAACCCAATGCATGAGCAATCCGCCTCTGAGGATGACAAAGGCTACACCCCATTGAAAACCGACCGAACGCGATGCGTGAGGTGAATTCAGGGGCCGAGTGTGTGATGTTTCATGACTCGTCTTCGTGCCTCAAGAGGCGCCGTACACGCCGCCAACCCTTGATGTCGTTGCAAGAGCTGGTGCGCCTGGATGCATCATACAACCTTGAGAGAAGATAAATAGTCTTCGTCGACGGCCGGCATCACGATGTTGAGGTCCTTTGCCAACATCAACAATCTTTCAAGGACAAAATGAGTCGACTCCGTCATGGTCCATCTTGGGGAAGGCCGCCTTCGCTAGCGCCAAAAGTGCGCTACGGAAGGCGAGGGGCGTCTTGGCCTTACCTCTCCTCCGCGCAGATAACTTATGGCGAACGTTTGACGGCGGTTCGTAGATAGAGTGCCTCATGACCTCCTTCTCGCGAGCCTTGCACACTTCGCATCACTGATTAGCACAGCTGGCTACGTACAGTGCGAAAGAAGTTCAACATACATTCTTCACGTGGCCTCAAAGTGCACCTAGCCTGGCACAAGTACCGTGGTGACGTCACCGCCACTTACAGTGAGGGAAAAAAGTATTTGATCCCCTGCTGATTTTGTACGTTTGCCCACTGACAAAGAAATGATCAGTCTATAATTTTAATGGTAGGTTTATCTGAACAGTGAGAGACAGAATAATAACACAATCCAGAAAAACGCATGTCAAAAATGTTATAAATTGATTTGCATTTTAATGAGGGAAATAAGTATTTGACCCCCTCTCAATCAAAATATGTATGGCTCCTAGGTGTCTTTTATACAGGTAGCGAGCTGAGATTAGGAGCACACTCTTAAAGGGAGTGCTCCTAATCTCAGCTTGTTACCTGTATAAAAGACACCTGTTCACAGAAGCAATCAATCAATCAAGATTCCAAACTCTCCACCATGGCCAAGACCAAAGAGCTCTCCAAGGATGTCAGGGACAAGATTGTAGACCTACACAAGGCTGGAATGAGCTACAAGACCATCGCCAAGCAGCTTGGTGAGAAGGTGACAACAGTTTGTGCGATTATTCGCAAATGGAAGAAACACAAAAGAACTGTCAGTCTCCCTCGGCCTGGGGCTCCATGTAAAATCTCACCTCGTGGAATTGCAATGATCATGAGAACTGTGAGGAATCAGCCCAGAACTACACGGGAGGATCTTGTCAATGATCTCAAGGCAGCTGGGACCATAGTCACAAAGAAAACAGTTGGTAACACACTACGCCATGAAGGACTGAAATCCTGCAGCGCCCGCAAGGTCCCCCTGCTCAAGAAAGCACATATACATGCCCGTCTGAAGTTTGCCAATGAACATCTGAATGATTCAGAGGACAACTGGGTGAAAGTGTTGTGGTCAGATGAGACCAAAATGGAGCTCTTTGGCATCAACTCAACTCGCCGTGTTTGGAGGAGGAGGAATGCTGCCTATGACCCCAAGAACACCATCCCCACCGTCAAACATGGAGGTGGAAACATTATGCTTTGGGGGTGTTTTGTCTGCTAAGGGGACAGGACAACTTCACCACATCAAAGGGACGATGGACGGGGCCATGTACCGTCAAATCTTGGGTGAGAACCTCCTTCCCTCAGCCAGGGCATTGAAAATGGGTCGTGGATGAGTATTCCAGCATGACAATGACCCAAAACACACGGGCAAGGCAACAAAGGAGTAGCTCAAGAATAAGCACATTAAGGTCCTGGTGTGGCCTAGCCAGTCTCCAGACCTTAATCCCTTAGAAAATCTGTGGAGGAAGCTGAAGGTTCGAGTTGCCAAACGTCAGCCTCGAAACCTTAATGACTTGGAGAAGATCTGCAAAGAGGAGTGGGACAAAATCCCTCCTGAGATGTGTGCAAACCTGGTGGCCAACTACAAGAAACGTCTGACCTCTGTGATTGCCAACACGGGTTTTGCCACCAAGTACTAAGTCATGTTTTTCAGCGGGGTCAAATACTTATTTCCCTCATTAAAATTAAAATCAATTTATAACATTTTTAACATGCGTTTTTCTGGATTTTGTTGTTGTTATTCTGTCTCTCACTGTTCAAATAAACCTACCATTAAAATTATAGACTGATCATTTCTTTGTCAGTGGGCAAACGTACAAAATCAGCAGGGGATCAAATACTTTTTTCCCTCACTGTATGTGCTGTGTGTATGTGTAGAGGTGTTACGCAGGGGGTGTTATAGAGTTGATACGGATGGGAAACAAACACACTGGGCGTGGCTATGTCTGTACGCGAGCAGGTGCTTACATCGACGTCCGCGCCGTTTAGCCTGGGGGGCTAATACGGTGCTGGGATCCCCCACGGCCCCACCCCTCAGGGGGGAGTTGCTATATAAGGCGGTGAGCCAGAGGGCTCGGGGTTCAGTGATCAGCTTTAACCAGAGAAGCAAGAAGACCTGCTAGATAAGCCCTGGGCCTCCCTTGGATCGCTGTCCTTCTCAGGACCGACCAAGGCCAGCCAGTGGCGTGGCCCCAAGAGCCCAGAGCCGATGCTCTTGTAAGAGCCGGTCTGGGAACTCAGGGTGCCGTAATCCCAGCTTAACCAGGGCTGGGTTAGCTAGCCTCCCCTAGCCCGATAGTGGAGGACCTAGGAATAGGCTAGCTGTAACATAGGTTGTCGATCTCCCAGTTAGACGGGTGGAGGGGCCGATACCCCTCCGAGTGTTGTATATCTCGGCCTGTAGATACAACTGTGTTGAATAAATAAGTGTGCCTCCGACTACGTCGTCCAAGCCTCCTTGAACCACACTACATCTGGTGTCAGAAGTGGTCTTCGTCCAAGCCTCCTTGAACCACACTACATATGCACTGTGTACGTGCTGTGTCTATGCACTGTGTATGTACTGTCTATGTGCTGTGTGTATGCACTTTGCATGTGATGTGTGTATGTACTGTGTATGTACTGTGTGTATGCACTCTATACATGCTGTGTGTATGCACTGTGTATGTGCTGAGTGTGTGCACTGTGTACGTGCTGTGTATGCACTGTGTATGTGCTGTGTGTGTGCACTGTGTATGTGCTGTGTGTATGTGTAGAGGTGTTACGGAGGGCTTAACAAACACACTGGGCGTGGTTATGCCCGTACGCCAAGAGGCGCTTACATCGACGTCCGCACCGTTCAGCCTGGGGGGCTGACACGGAGCTGGGATCCCCCACGGCCCCACCCCTCAGGGGGGGAGTGGCTATATAAGGCGGTGAGCCGGAGGGCTCGGGGTTCAGTGTTCAGCCTTAACCAGTGAAGCAAGAAGACCTGCTAGATAGGCCCTGGGACTCCCCTGGCTCGCTGTCCTTCTCAGGACCGACCAGGGCAAGCCAGTGGCGTGGCCCCGAGAGCCCAGAGCCGATGCTCTTGTAAGAGCCGGTCTGGGGACTCAGGGTGCCGTAATCCCAGCTTAACCAGGGTTGGGTTAGCTAGCCTCCCCTAGCCCGGTAGTGGAGGACCTAGGAGTAGGCTAGCTGTAACATAGAGAGTGGATCTCCCAGTTAGACGGGTGAAGGGGCCGATACCCCTTCAAGTGTTGTACATCTCGGCCTGTTATGTCCTTTGTGCTTAATAAATAAGTGTGCCTCCAACTACGTCGTCCAAGTCTCCTGGAACCTACTACATATGCACTGTGTATGTGCTGTGTGTATGCGCTGTGTATGTGCTGTGTGTATGCACTGTGTATGTGCTGTGTGTATGCATTGTGTATGTGCTGCGTGTATGTACTGTGTATGTGCTGTGTGTATGCACTGTGTATGTGTAGTGAGTTCCAGGGAGACTGACGACGGAATCGAGGCACACTCTTTTATTAACACAAGGACAGTACAATACTTGAAGGGGTAACGGCCCCTTCACCCGTACTAGATGGGAAACCACCCCTAGCACTAATTCCCCTGTCCTGTTCCCAGCCCTCCTCTAATAGTGCTACGGGAGGCTGTCTGATCCGGCCCTGGTAAGCACGGATCCCGGCACCCAGCTAAGCCGGCCTTGCTCTTACAAGAGCAGAGGTCCGGAAGCTCTTGGGGCCGCGCCGCTGGCTTGCCCAGCTCGGCCCTGACAAGGGCAGCGAGGCAGGGGAGTCCCAGGGCCTATTCTGCCGGTCTTCAGACTTCACTGGTAAGCTTCTTCCACACTGGCCCCGAGCTCTCTGGCTCCCCGCCTTTTATAGGGATTCCCTCCAAGGGGCGGGGTTATGGGGGATCACAGAGCCCCCATGCCCCCCCAGTGGTTAACGGATGCGGACGTGGATGTAGACACCCGTGTGTGGGTGCAGACACCCTTGTGTTTTCTGTCCGCCTTTCTCTCCGTAATAACCCCTACATATGTGCTGTGTGTATGCACTCTATACGTGCTGTGTGTATGCACTCTGCATGTGCTGTGTGTATGTACTGTGTATGTACTGTGTGTATGCACTCTGCATGTGCTGTGTGTATGCACTGTGTATGCGCTGTGTATGCACTGTGTATGTGCTGTGTGTATGCACTGTGTATGTGCTGTGTGTATGCACTGTGTATGTGCTGTGTGTATGCACTCTGCATGTGCTGTGTATATGCACTGTGTATGTGCTGTGTGTATGCACTCTGCATGTGCTGTGTGTATGTACTGTGTATGTGCTGTGTGTATGTACTCTGTATGCGGTCCGTGTGTGCACTGGTTGGGAGGCGGGAAGCAGTTTGGGGCCAATATGCATCAGGTCGTCAAAAACTTGTTTTCTGCCAAATATCGACGGAGGTGGCTTTCCACCAACGTGCAACAGCTTCACCTCCTGGGCTCTTTATTTGGTAATTTTCCTGCGCGAGATGTCTTCACAACAAACCCGACACTGCTGGAGTATACCAGCTTGCTGGTGGTGCCTGGCCCGCGTGGCTGCTGGCTGCCGATCATCTGCACAGTGTCTGTACACCAATCCCTTGGCTCCCTCTCTCGGCTGAATTTGGAACTTCATTCGCGGGCCGCTTTCGGAAGCCACTTGCGCCTGCGGGCTGGGGGGTGGGGGGTAGCAAGGCTGGATTATGGACCGGGCCAATGAGGCCAGTTCCCTGGGGCCTCGGACAGCCAGAGGGCCTCCAAGCCTCAGGCCGCACGCGGTGCGTGGCCCAAGACTTCCGAAGGAAGTAGAACGCCAGGGCCCTCAGTGCGCACAGCGCAAGTTGACCACTAGGGCCCTGGGTGTTTATAGCGTGAGCTCACCACTTGGGCCCCCCAGACCCTCGGCACCTACAGTGTGAGGTTCCCTGGCCCCTCCGCGCTTCAAGCGTGAGCTGACCACTCGGGCTCCCGGGCCCCGCAGCGCTTACAGTGTGAGTTGATGACAGTAGCCCAGAGGCTGACGAGTTTTTTTTAACATGTTGCAGTCACTGTACACATTTTGCTCTTCATCCACACACAGATGGGGGAAAATCTTTCGGAGGACAGATGTCAGACTGACATTAAAATCGCTGTCCAGTGCTCGGTGGAGTGCTCGGGCAGAGTCAACCAAGGCACTGTGGAGAAATTACACCCACATCAGAGCGGCCTTCGGTGGTATGTGCCATGATGATAATGAGAAAAGAGATACTCGAATTGAGGCCGCTGGACTCTGTGCTAATTGGACACCTTAGAGATGGTGTTCATGGCACATTTCTGGGACGTCATACTTGACCGGTTCCACGCTACAAGCATGCACCTACAGGAAAGTGACATTGACATCTCTGTAGTAGCACAGCTTTTGTCTTCGTTGAGGGATTTAAGCACGATCTTCAGCGAAAGAGAAAATGCAAAACATTTGCAGATGAGAGCTCAGAGCCAGGTGTGACACTTGAGGGGAAGGAGTTCAAAATAGAGAGATTTTATGTGGTCATTGATAAGCTAGTGGCATGCCTTGAATATCGCTTGGACGCTTACAAGCGTTTGACCAGTCTCTTTGTAGTTCTGTTTATGTCAGATTAGGTGTCTAATAGTGATGTCATAGTGGAAAAGGTAAATTCACTCTCTGATGCATATTCATCAGACCTGGACATGAACTTTGCCAACGAACTCCTCCAATTCACGTCTTTCATGTCTGACTCTGAGGGTGAGAAGTGCCCAAATAAATTGTTTGAGACGTTTGAGTGTTTCCCAATGTTTTCGTGGCACTTCGGATTTTTCTAACTTTCCCAGTGACAAACTGCCAGAATAAAAAAAATTAGCTGTGGAATAGCATGTTGCCAAACACGTCTCAGCTCATTGTCCCCTATGTCAATAGAGTCAGACCTTGTCAGACAGATAGATTTTGACAATCTAGTGAATGATTTTGCGAGGAGGAAGACAAGAAAGACACCAATATAGGAAAGCGGGGGGGGGGGGGGGCTCCAAAAGACATGTGCCCACTGGCCTCATGGGACCATGATCCGGCCCTGGGGGGGGGGGTGGTTCGGCAAACCAACAACAACAAGAGACATTTTTCATTTCATAACGAATTCGGTAAAAAGGTTTTTAAAAAATCAATAAGTACATTTTTCAAAAAGCTGCGATGTGTGAATACGAGACAGCGATGATGGTCCTTCAATAAATAACAGTCATGAAGTGGTCACTTAAAGAGACTCCCATGGACAACTGGACTCCCATGATAAACTGGACTAATATGGTGAACTGGACTCCCATGGTGAACTTTAGTTTTGCAAGGAGTGGCCGATGCCACCACGACGCATTTCCCAAATGAGTAAATTTTCGCGTGCTCACAGCGGCCCATTTTTTTTGCGAACGACACCACGAGGACGTTTGACGTCCACCGCATAGTGGACAGCGCCGAGTATCCAACGGTTGACGTGCGCCGAAGCGTCAACCGGGATGGGCGGTCGCTGTGTCCGCACCGCAAAAACCGCTGCGAGACAAAAATCCTCGCAACGAGCGACCCGCTCGGGTCACGCCGCGGGGAGCGAGCGAGCGAGCGGAAGATCAGGGGGACGACGGCACGTGGTCACCTCGCGGTCCCGGCGACCTGGGGAATTCGTCATCGCCGGAGCGAAGGCCACGCGCGCGCTGAAGAAGAAACGGCTTGAGAGCAGCTGAAGGGGCCACAGGAAAAACCTTTTAATTTTCACAGGAACAAACACAATGACAGCGGCTTCAATCGATGAAAGCTCCTTCAGTACTCAACTAAACGTTGTACAGCTCTTGTTTTCAGCAGCGACCTGGCCATCACAAATGATGGCTCGGCGAAGTGGCTTGTGGACATTTATAGCAGCAGCCAAATACTCTAAACGCGCGGTGACGTTGATTCTTAATGTGGAGGTACCAACCGGAGGAGCCGGAGAGAACTAATCCACGCGACCACGGGGAGAGAGACAAACAAACTCCAAATATACAGCAGGAGCAGGCGTCAGGGTCGGGAGCGAACCTCCGACCTCCTGTAGACCAGGCGACGTCGTTAACCTCTCACCACCGCAGCACCGCAGCGCCCTGGTGAAGTACAGATAAACTACCGCACAAGACCGACACAGCGTGGGGGAAGCCCTCGTCTAGCAGTGGAGTGACAAAACGGGCTGTACATACAAAGACCCCCCGTGAAGCCTAAACAGACTGTTGGGGAAAGTGTCACCTATTGGGGAAAGTATCACCTATGAAGCTCGGTACGGCACATGAGCGGGTGGGTGGCAAGGACTACGCCTGACCGCCTTTGTCTCCCCAGCGGCGATGTTAACACACCGCACCAAGTACTCATTTGAGGCTGAGTCGACCTAGGGAAGGCTTAGGACCGGTTCAGATAAGCGTCACCGGTGTTTTCTATGAGCGAGAATCGAACTCGGGTCGCAGAGTTCGTAGAGCAGTGCGCTAACCACCGCTCCAGGGACAAAGATCCTCCATATTGCCCGAACAGACTGTAGGGGTAAGTGTTGTTAGCGAGCACCTATAAAGGCCAGCACGGCACACAAGGGGGTGGGTGGCCAACACCATGACCAGCTGCCTGTCTCCCAAGTGACGATGTTTACACATCGCACCAGGTACTCATTTGAGGCTGAGTCGACCTAGGGGAGGCCAAGGACAAGTTCAAATAATCGTCCCTGGTTTTAGCTGTGAGTGGGAATCGAACTGGGGTCACCAGGTTCGTAGCGCCGCGCTAACCGCTACACCACCGCTCCCTACACACACACACACACGCACGGACGCACACAGACGTACCGCCTTCACAGCGATTCTGAACACACCTCCTGCGAATTTAAAACGAGAACCTGAGGAACAGACCATGTGGGGGTCCAGTAGCGGACAGCGACACGCTCCTCGGGGGGCCTCCGCCTCGCCGGCACGTGCGCCCCGTGTCGCCGACGTGGCCGCGAGGCCTCGAGACACCGGCGGGAAGCCTCCACGCAAATCCATTCTTCTTCGTACCCAAGCCGCGTCCGTCAGTTCCACGAGAGGCAAACGCTGCCAATGTACAGCTCGCGACGTTCGCAAGCGCTGCCACTCGCTTACGACGTGTCAAACCGCCCCCTCCTGCTCGACGCGGCGTGGGGCGAAGCATTCATCCAGCAGCGGTCGACTCAGCCCATCATCCCTCCAGGGGGATGATAAAACGGGTACCACGTTGTGGGGGTAGTCTTCTTATGGATAGACTCGCCCCCCGCCACAGGAATGTGGGATTTCCATCGCTGGCTCAGGGCTGTAAACAGTGCCTCATTGTAAATCACTCTGGCTTTGCTAACAAAGCCGCATCTCCCCTCCTACCCACGTCGGCACGTCGCTGCCACCTCTCCCGTCCGGCCCAGCGCCCGACCGACGTCTCAGCGCCACCCGCCCGCACGCCCGTGATCACCGCTAGCATGCAAACGACACCGACGTACGCCGCCCACCGTCCTCCCCCCCCTCCCCCGGGTCACCGCTTGGGCCCAGCCCCAGACCCAGGCCCGGGCGCGGTGAGCGGCATCGGTGGCGCCGGCTCGGCGAGGATCTCCCCGCGCTCGAGGCCGTAGTGAAGCAGGGCGGCCCCGGGCGAGGCAGCCGCCCAGGACATGCGGAGCGAGTTGAAGCGTGCCGCCCAGCGGCCATCGGGCGCCAGCAGCACGAGGCCCGCCGTGCCGCCCACCCGCGCCGTCATGTGACTCAGCGCCGAGTCGGCCGCCTCCTCCAGGCTCATGCCTGGAGGAGAAACAGTCGGCCCGCCGGGGCGGCGCGGTCACGCGGGGCAGCGCGGGGTAGCGTGGTCACGCGGGGCAGCGTGGTTCAGCCGGTCACATGGGGCAGCACGGGGCAGCGTAGTCACATGGGGCAGCGTGGGGCAGCGTGGTCACATGAGGCAGCGTGGGGCAGCGTGGGGCAGCGTGGTCACATGGGGCAGCGTGGGGCAGCGTGGTCACATGGGGCAGCGCGGGGCAGCGTGGTCACATGGGGCAGCCTGGGGCAGCGTGGTCACATGGGGCAGCGTGGGGCAGCGTGGTCACATGGGGCAGCGTGGGGCAGCGTGGTCACGTGGGGCAGCGTGGTCACATGGGGCAGCGTGGGGCAGCGTGGTCACGTGGGGCAGCGTGGGGCAGCGCGGTGACACGACGGAGAAACCGACGTGGACTGAGCCCCGTTCTCAGGAGTTCGAGATCGACGGAAGAGCTTCTGGAGAAGCGGTCGAGAGGCAGAAAAGGTGAACGCTGCTTGACAGCGGACGATGAGATGAAGAAAGCTCAAGCTGCTACTCTGGAGCTGTGCACTTGTAAATCATCGAGATTGAGGACTCATTTCCTTACGACTGCCTTGTGCGTTTAGTTTGTTATCCTTCCCCTGGCACCCCCGATTAGCGTGGTTGGTGAAGTACGGTGCGAAAGTTCAACATACACATAACACACACACACGCATAATATACACACACACGCACAATACACACACACACATGCACAACATACACACACGCACAACATACACACACATGCACAACACACACACACAACACACACACGCACAACATACACACACAAGATATATACAACATACACACACACAACATACACCACACACACAATATACATACAACACACCGAACACACACCACGCACACACCACACGCACAACACACACACTCACGCACAACACACACGGCGCAAGTGCCGGCGACCATCAGAGGCCATATCGCGCGATGCGGTGCCAGCCGGAGGTGGCGGCGGCCTGTGCCTGTGCTGGGCCACCGCGGCGGCGATGGAGCCGGTGCCTCACCCTGCTGGACGTTGAAGAGGACGAGGCGCGCGAGCACCACGCGCATGATGGACTCCCCGTCGCCCGTGGTGGACACCGCCCCCAGCTGGTTGTCTGCGTAGCCTCCGCTCCCTGTGCGGAGACACACGGGGCCCAGACAACCACCACCACCACCGTCATCACCACATGCCCCCGTAATTAGCACCATCAGCTATGGTCAATCCGCGGCTGGATGAACATCTCCCCCCTGCCAAGCCATCGTTACCTCTCACGATCCTGCGATGTGACAATCCACCCAGCACCTGGACACGGCCACGTGGCTCCGGTGAGCCGTCACGGCCACGTGTCTTACCGCATGCTCCAGAGATTCATGCTGCGAGCCCACGGCCACCCTGGTTAATCGTGGGGTGAATGTCTTTCCTGCGTCAATATGATGCACTGTCTCTGCTTCACGCTGGGACGTTCAAGATCCCGAGACGATTTACAAAAATAAATAAAAGCGGGCCATTGTGCATCAGCATCACGGTCAAAATTGGCAATCATAATATTATCACCAATATGATTATTTCCCTCGTCTAACCCAGGGAAGCCTGTACGAGTCTCCAGACTGTTTTTCCAAAGGGTCCTGCTGAGTTCTCACAGCAGGGGGCGACGTTGCTGCTGTGGCTGTTTGTGTGATGCCTCATTGAGTAATTTGTCGGGCATCTTTGAGCATTGGGATGTCTTGGCCAACACCGGTGACAATGTGTTTGCGTTTCATTAGCTTTCAATTTCAGTTTCATTTATTTGGTATAACCCTGTGAGCCATGTGGCTCTTGACTCGGGTGCAACCGCAACAAACAAAACATGAACAAGAAACATCTTAAAGTGACTACACGCAACAGAAAAATCCAGGAAAAAACAGCAAAGTCTTCCAGAAAAAGCACCGTATATCAATGTTGTGTGCAAAAATCCCAGTGGGGTGCAAGTCAAACAATAACAACCATACGACAATTTAGATTAAAGTTATCAGTTTAACTCTGTACAACAACAAATATGGCTAAACTAAAACGTTTTCGAAATCACCAAAATAAAGCTATAAAAGCAATGTAACAGTGATCATAGGAACTGTGACTGAAATTTTATAATAAACGATATACATAACATGTACTACCAAACTGTGCAGCCATAGCTGGCTGCATGAGTTGGGAAGACACCAGAGAAACTCGGATGAAAGCCGTGAAGAACGGGGGACAGAGAGAGAACATACAGCCTGCACACTCACACAGTCACTCTCACACACTCACTAGAACAGGGAGAGAGAACATACAGACTCAACAACAACAAGCGCCATTCGCCATTAAGTGGCGGTGACGTCACCACGAAGTTTGTGCCAGGCTATGTGCAAGTTGAGGCCACGTGAAGTGTACCGGGCCCGCTCACCATCATGAAGGTCCTTAATGATCGTGTGCAGAGGGTCAGGAACTCCAAAAGCATGAAGAACAACCCAGAGCCCAGGCCTACTGATGGTATCATAAACCTTGACTAGGTCAATAAAACAGAGATGTAGGTCTTGTTGGAATTCCCTACACCTCTGATGTAGCAGACGGAAAGAAAATATGGCATCTGTGCAGGACCGCCCTTTCCTGAAACCGCATTGGGGCTCCGCAAGCCTTTCCTCAACGTGCCTAGCAAGGCGATGTTGAATAATACTTGCCAGGACGTTTCCCGGCACACTGAGGAGTGAGCTGCCCCTGTAGTTGTTACAGTCTGTGCAGTCCGCCTTCTTGAAGAGGGGGACTACCAGGGCATCCTTCCAATCCTGAGGAACCCGTCCAGTGGTCCAGACTGTTATTATGATGTCATGTAGGGCAGTCTGTGCACAAACGCCACCCTCCCTCAGCATTTCACTTGGAAGATCATCTCTGCCCGGTGCCTTTCCTGTTCTCAGCCTCTGGATCGCTTTCAGTATTTCCTCAACAAATGGCACCTCAGCCAGCCACTCACAGGGGGTGACTTCTTCTTCCAATATTTGAGGCCCCGCAGCCTCAGCAGGGTCAACCCCACTTTGTCCCATGATGTTTTCCCGGCTGAGGGATTTTTCCTCCCCCAGGACCTCACAGAAATGGTCAGCAAATCTGCAAATCTGCAAACCTGTTCTTGGGGGTCGGAGATTAGATCACCGTTTTTTCCCATAATGATGGTAATAGGTGTGGGCCATTGAGGCAGACTCCATCTCCTCAGCAACCCGTGACCACCACCCATCCTTACAGTGCCTCACGACTCTCCGAACCTCCGAGCGAAGGCTGCGGTAAGCCTCCTCATTCTCTGACGTGGGATGCTGTAGACGATGAGAGTGGGCCTGTCGCTTTTTCTCAGCCAGTCTGAACACTTCCTCTGTCAGCCAGGATCTCTGGGGAGGTCTGGACCGTGTACCCAAAGCAGCCATTGCAGCTGCATGAGCCACAGTCCTAAACCTCGCCCATTTCCCCTCGACATCAGGAGTAGGGAACGATGCCAACCCCAGCCGCAAGCGATGATGAAATTCTCGCTTGCATCTTTCATCAGCTAGCTGAGACCAGGCCACTATGAGTTTAAATCGGGTCCTAGGTGTACACCCACCACCGGAGTGGAAAAATGGCAGGCGCATCTTACAGATGACAATTTCAGTGGGCAGATCAGCTCCACAGTAGGTCCTGGAGTCAAGGACATGGGCCCGCATCCGCTGTTCCGTCACTGCGTAGTCCAGCAGATGTTCTTGCTTGGACCCGGCATGCATCCATGATGTGGTGTGGATGCGCCAATGCCAGAACAGCGTGTTGGTAATTACAAGCCCATGGGCTGCACAAAAATCTAGCAGCCTCCTACCGTTGTTATTGAGCTGATCTGGCCCATGGCTTCCAATCACTCCAGACCAGGTGCCAGCATCATGACCAACTCGGGCATTGAAGTCGCCCAACAAGATGACTCTATCCCACATGCTCACTAGAATAGGGAGAGAGAGAGAACATACAGACTCCACACACTCATTCTCACAAACTCACTCGAACAGAGAAAGAACATACAAACTACACACAATTACACGCTCGCTCTCACACACTCACTAGAACAGGGAGGGAGATAACATACAGACTCCACACACTCAGACACTCTCACACACTCACTAAAACAGGGGAGAGAGAGAAGAAACAGATTACACACAATCACACAGTCACTCTCACACACTCACTAGAACAGGGAGAGAGAGAGAGAGAAGAAACAGATTACACACAATCACACAGTCACTCTCACACACTCACTAGAACAGGGAGAGAGAACAAACAGATTACACACAATCACACAGTCACTCTCACACACTCACTAGAACAGGGAGAGAGAGAGAGAGAACAAACAGATTACACACAATCACACAGTCACCCTCACACACTCACTAGAACAGGGAGAGAGAGAGAACAAACAGATTACACACAATCACACAGTCACCCTCACACACTCACTAGAACAGGGAGAGAGAGAGAGAGAGAAGAAACAGACTACACACAACCACACGCTCGCTCGCTCTCACACACTCACTTGAATTGGCGGAGAGAGAACACACAGACTCCACAGAGAGGCGCCCGGGTCGGGAATCAAACCCAAGCGTACATCGCTGTGAGGTCACGGGTGGTCACCACCACGCCAATCACCATGAACTTGGCAGGAACCCTCCCCGTAAAGAAGAACAAAGTGTTGAGGCTCGGTGTAGCTGTCCCTGGATCAACACAGTGCGACGATACAAAGTAAATATAAAATAAACTCAATGTGACTGCAAGCCTCGCCGAGCGGGTGGGGGGGGGCCGCGTGAACACGAGCCCTCCCCGCCCCCCCCTTGCCATTGTGGAACAACCTTGTCGTGTTTACTCCACATGAACACACGTAACCCCACACACACACACAGAGACAATTGTACCGAGGCAGTCCGCAGAATGTACAGAAAGTAAATACGGCACCCTCCCCCTGCCCCTGACCGCCCCATTAATCGTACGGCGCGATAAGCGGGGGGGTGACGGGGGGACCACGATGATGATGACGACGACGACGACGATGGGAGCTCGGGTTTACGGAACTCGGGGAGCGGTGCTAATGGCGCGGGACGACGTGCGATGAGACCCCGACACACGCGCACACGCAGGGGCGGTTCCTCCGCCCGCCACAAAATGCCATCTCCTCACCCCGGCGCACAGGGACGGAGGTCAGCGTCCTCCAGCTGGGACATGGAGATGGCTGAGGAGCGCTGCAAAAAGGTGGTCGGTGGGTGGTGGTGGTGCACGGGGTCAGAATGTTAATATTTACACTACAGGAGGAATCCAATGAGCTGTAAAGCTCTTGGTCACACATGTCCAGTAGTTCACCGGAGTCCAAGTAGTCTCACACATGTTCAGTAGTTTCACACGTGTACAGTAGTTCACACGTGTACAGTAGCTCACACTTGTCCAGTAGCTCACACATGTCCAGTAGCTCACACATGTCCAGTAGTGTCACACATGTTCAGTAGCTCACACATGTCCAGTAGCTCACACTTGTCCAGTAGCTCACACGTGTCCAGTAGCTCACACGTGTACAGTAGCTCACACATGTTCAGTAGCTCACACATGTCCAGTAGCTCACACATGTTCAGTAGCTCACACATGTCCAGTAGTGTCACACATGTCCAGTAGCTCACACATGTCCAGTAGCTCACACATGTACAGTAGCTCACACATGTTCAGTAGCTCACACATGTCCAGTAGCTCACACATGTTCAGTAGCTCACACATGTCCAGTAGTGTCACACATGTTCAGTAGCTCACACATGTTCAGTAGCTCACACATGTCCAGCGGTTCACACATGTCCAGTAGCTCATACATGTCCAGTAGCTCACACATGTACAGTAGCTCACACATGTTCAGTAGCTCACACATGTCCAGTAGCTCACACATGTCCAGTAGTGTCACACATGTTCAGTAGCTCACACATGTTCAGTAGCTCACACGTGTACAGTAGCTCACACGTGTTCAGTAGCTCACACATGTTCAGTAGCTCACACATGTCCAGTAGCTCACACATGTTCAGTAGCTCACACATGTCCAGTAGCTCACACATGTTCAGTAGTGTCACACATGTCCAGTAGCTCACACATGTTCAGTAGCTCACACATGTCCAGTAGTGTCACACATGTTCAGTAGCTCACACATGTCGAGTAGTGTCACACATGTCCAGTAGTTCACACATGTCCAGTAGTTCACAGATGTCCAGTAGTTCACACATGTCCAGTAGTTCACAGATGTCATTCAATGGGAAAATTAAATGAATCGCGATCATTCATGGACGTGGTTCCCGAGTCAAAGCTTCTGCCACTTAAACGGGCATCGAGGCTCGGGTGCCCATCCTCCCATTAACACCCCCCCCCTCCACCCCTGCAGAGCCACATTCATATGGCGGGGGGAGAGTCAGAACAGTCTCTGTACAACTTCATGAAGTATTTATGAACTTGTACAATTGGTAATTGTGTTCTTCATCTACTTTACCTATTTATTGATTCGTGATTTTCTTACCATTCACAATTACTTTGCACTCCAATGTTTTGTATTGTCTTATCTGTGATAAAAAAAGAGCTTCATAGCTCATCGAATTTCTCCAGGATAAATACAGATTCAGAATTCTGATTCAACCATTGGTGACTTCCCACCCCCCGACACAAGGCGGTACCTATTTTCTTTTTATCAACGCCCGGAGGAAAGGATGATGAGCCGAGTCGACCCCCCCCCCCCCCCATCCGGGAGTTGAACTGGTCAACCCTTGATATTGCGAGCCGACTCGCCCCACTACCCAGCCACCTCGCCATCTCTCGGAGCAATTCCTTCAGAGGCAATGCCATTTCCCCGCTGGTCGTCGAGACTCGAGATCGCAAGAAGGCTCAGGCTGAGCATTCCTTCCCTCTCTCTCGAAACTTTCACCACGCACTACTGAGCGGGCCATCTCTCCCTTGCCTTCGTCACAGCAAGCAGCACGTGGGTGGGGGGAGGTGCGGTGAAAGTTTTTGGGGGAGTAACGGTCAACGCACGGCGCGTGCCGCAAAGCCGCCATTTGGGGTCGACGAGCGGCCTTGCCAGGAACCGGGCGTCAAAATAGAGGGCCCAAGGCTCACTCGCGAAATCCACGAAGCGCCGGGTCTCCCTCATCTCCCCAGGCCCCACATCGATCAAACGTCGCCCAGCATCGATGCTGGATTTGAACCGATTACTTCAACATCATCTTCAACATATTTCATACTGACCTCCCACCCCCACCATGCAGGAGTACATCTCGGGGTGTAACGAGCCCAGCCCTGCATTCCCTCGGCTCACTGAGCCTTCACAGCTGAGATCTGATATAAAATAATTTGACAAAACACGAAAAAAAATCCTTTTCACACAAACCTGTGGGCGATCACACCCTTGCGTGCATGCGTTGTGCCTCCACGAAGTATCTTCTAACTATTGTTGACACGAGTTTGTCACGAGAGCCCGAATTAAAACACTTGGTTCCTTTTCCCCTACGCCCGTTGTTGTTGTTATCGTCGTTGTTGTGATTGCGCTTGACGTCGCACCGCCTGCCCGCCCGCCCGCCCACATGCCCGCCCGGCTCTAGGTCTCTGCCCGACCCCGGTGGCGCTCACGGGACGTATCGGTACGAGGCCTCTCCCGACCCTGGCGGCGCTCACGCTCAGGCCAGGCACCGAGGAGGTTCTCCGGTGCAAGAAAGTAGAAACACATCCAGGAGACAAAAGAGGCTTCCGGTGAGACCCTCAACCGAGAGTTTGCACCAGGTACCTCGTGCCAGGCCCGCGAGTGCGGCCACGGACGGGGCATTCATTCATCAACGCGGAGTCAGCGAAGGAGCCGTTGCACCAGACGTGTGACCTCTTGCGACAGCGTTCCCATAAACTGCTCTTGGTGCTGTACACCGGCGTCTCGAGGGATTTGTTTGCACCACGGATCACGAGGAGGCGGGGGGGTGGTGACCACGGGTGCGGCGCTTAACCATGATGAATTTGGACACGCGACAAGATCACCGATCGGTGATTTGCCCATATATGGAAGAAAGGCATTGGCCCAAGGAAGCGTTGTCTTTGCCCATATATGGTCATTGTGGATCGTAAATCGAGGCATGATCGTAATCGATTCCGCTCCGTCAATCCAACAGTGGCGCGAAATTGAACGGGCAGCCATCTTTAAAATGACGATTCGTTGAGATTCTCTGGCAATCAATTAATTGGCAAGTGATTCATTTACAAGCCATACTTGGAGTAGTCGTGTAACCCCACTACGCCCCCTCGATTTGATTGGCTAACATCAGCAAGATCGGCGATTCCGTCGTAGCCCGCTTCAAAGTCGGCCCCCAACTTAAGTGCGCAACTTTTACGGTTGGGCAGCTCACGAAAAGGGGCGATTGGCGACGCCGGCCCCCGACAGCCACGCAAGGTGACCGGGCCACCCCCATGGACCAACCGCGTCACCGGATGTAGTTCAGCCATCGGCGTGACTCACCAATGCACGGAGTGTCTCCAACCCTGCCCACCATCTTGTTGGTCATCCCTCCAGTGGACGTGGCGCACGCCAGGTTGCCGAAGCGGTCCCGCGCCACCGCCCCCACGGTGCCGTGCAGCCTGCCAGTCGGGGGGGGAGAGCGCCACAGCCACAGGGAGGCGTCGCCACGGGATGTAGTTTTACTATCGGCTGATTGTTTTCGTGAGGCCATGTAAGTGATCTAAACAGACGTGTGTCGTGCAACCCTCCGCCACCCGACACAGACAAACGAGTTAGATTGTCGCGTGCACGAGCGTTTAAACAGCGTACAAATTATTGTTGGCGAGTTGAAGAGCAAATCTCGCAACCGAGTCCAAGTTTAGTAACGGACACGATGTTTGATTTGTGAATAGGTGAGGCATCATCAGGGAAAAAGTACCCAGGGCCTCAATGTGGCAAATTGTTAACTACCTCGTTTGGTGTGCAGGAGGTCGCGGGTTAGTTCCTGGCCCTGACGCCTGCTGTATATTTGGAGTTTGCGGTGTCTCTCCCCGTGGTCACGTAGATTTTTCTCTGGGTCCTCTGGTTTTTTCCCTCCATATTTAGGATCGACGTGCATTTAAGAGTATTCGGCTGCTGCTATAAATGTCCACGTGGTGACAAGCCACTTCGTTGAGCTATCTTTGTGGTGGCCAAGTTGCTTCTATAAAATAGCGATATAGCTCAGAGGGGCCTTACCTGGTAATATAATTTTTTTAGTTTCAATGAGAATTCAGGAAGTGAGACCAGGCTTCCTTTAAACAGGTGCCACGCCATGACGGGGAACAACCAATCAGAATCGAGTCTGTTGGCTGCCTCTCAGCACCACAACAGCTCTCTATTTTTGTGCGGTGCCCTGAGACGCGATCGCATTTAGACGCCGCTTGGTAGATCCATGTTGTCTCGCGTTGTGTTCGCTGAGCAGCACTCCATTGTGTGTATGTGTGCTTTATGGAAGGCTCTATTGCCTTGGTGTCTGTGGGCTCCCTTCTTCTCCAATGTCAAGCGTGGCTCTGCACCGGCTCCATCTATTTTTTTATTTTACCAGGTAAGGCCTCACTGAGCTATGTAGCTTTTTTTTCAGAAACGACCTGGCTATCACAAATGATAGCTCAATGAAGTGGCTTATCATCACGTGGACATTTATAGCAGCAGCCAAATACTCAAAACGCGTGATGTTGATTCTAAATGTGGAAAAAAATCCAAAGGAACCACGGGGAGAGAGACACTGCAAACTCCAACTATATAAGCGTCAGGGTCGAGATCTAACCCACGACCTCCTGCAGACCAGGTGAGATAGTTAACATCTCACCACAGTGGCTTTGTCAATGCGAGTGGGAGTAAATACATGTGTAGTGCAATAGCGCCAGCTGGTGGACAGCAGCGGCAACTGTGGTGGACAGACAGCTCACACGCCGGTGAGGGTGTGAGCACGATGTGTGGGCAAGGGGGAGGAACTAGGGAAGGGTCATAGAGGACCCCGTCTGGAGGCCCCAGGCCGGTGCTGGGAGTGGACCCGTCTCGTCGTCGCTGTCATCTCGTCGTCGTCGTCGCTCAACGTCTCCTCTAGATATTGCGCTACGAAGGAGAGTAGTTGGCTATCTCAGTCAGCTCCGTCAGTGCTAGACGGCCGGTGTTGTGTACAGGCTGAGCTCGTGTGGAGAGTGTGCGGACGAGACCGTGGAAGTTGTTAATAAAGAAAGTGTCTCCTAGAAACTCTGTCTATGAATCGTTGACACTACACGCGTGACACAAACTAGTTGACAAAACCGTTTGTGTGTGATGAGATTAATGTGATACTATTCTCATACCATTTCAGAATGTAACCTGCCCAAGGAGGCAGGTGATGATGATGCTTTTTTCACTTATTGTAAATGGCGGTGAGCCATCCCATAGAGCGGTAGAGGCCAGTACGTGAATCGCGATCCGCGGGTGGATCATCGTGAGCGATTTTGTTGTGGATATCAGGACAACTCGGAACAAAGACATTGGCAGACAGAACATTTACTTACGGCCGATGGCAAATGCAAATCCCCTGACTAAGAATTTGTGCATTAAACAGCAGTGTGCTTCACTAAGTTTGAGAGGGGCGCCACTTTCGCCGATAAGCCATCATTAGTGCGAGGGCCGCCACACCATTTGAAACCATTGGGGGCTTGTGACAACACAATGATGACGATGAGGGGTGCGCGTCAGGGCCCGCGCTAAAGGCCACCAGGGGCTGCCAGTGGGCCCGCGGTGGCCTTGCAATGAAGATCACTGAAACACATCACTTCTACCAAGTCGGCGTGTGTACTTGCTATGTCTGGAGTACATTGCAGGGTTGAATCCGCCCACGCGATTGTTGGTCGTAGCTTCCCGGTGACAAGCACCAGGATGGATCACGGTGCTTGGGGTATTGGCCACCACTGCGGAAGGCTAACAGTGGACCCGTAGACTATCCTAGAGACTAGAAACATAGTTCATTTGTATACATAGGTAAGAGGGAACTTTGGTGTGTACTGGTGCAGTGTGGGTAGGGGGTGGGTGGGGGGTGGGAGTAGTGAGGGGGGGGCCCTACTCGTCTGGGTGGCGCTGGGGGTCGGGCCGCCGGTTCTTCTCCCAGCGCTGGCGGGAGCGCGGCGTCTCCAGCTGCTCCGCGGGAACCTCGGGGACTCCCTGGGAGCGCGCGAATGCCGCCGCTCCGCTCCCCGTCAGCATCGCGTGACTCGTCTGCCACCGCGCGCGCGCACGCAGGCAGACGGAGGCCGGTGTTTAGCCACCCGCGCTCACTTGCACGCGGCCGGCGGTGTGCAAGCATCGCGCACGCAAAACCTCGTACAGCCTTGTCCAGAAAGCACGGCAGTTTTTTTTCTTGTCGTCGTTTATGCCGCCAGCCCAAGGAGCGGGGAAGACGCGATCGTCCCAGTGGTCAGCGGTGGTACAAAGTCACAGCTATTGACCGGTTTCATGCTCATCAGGAGACGTCGGTCACAGCAGCATCATCGCCGTTCGCTGTTGCCACGTGCCTCTGGGGGCCCCGTATATATGCGGAGGACTTATGGCGTCAGCTCACTCGCCGGTAAATATAGCGGCAAGATACAATCTCCAGCTAACTTGAGTTGTGAGGAATTGCCCTTCAAATCACCGGTGAGCGAACTGAAGCAAATGCTAATCGGCGCGTGGTTCAACGCTTGCATGCGTGACAATTTAATTTGTCTGGCTGTGTCAGATATTGGAGGGTAGTATCCACACACATTTTGGTCAGATCATAACATGGCCTAACCCAACAATGACCTGCGACCGCCCGCGTGTCCACCTGTCCACCCGTCCAACTCTGCATCCATCCTTCCAACTCGCTGATAAACCACGATCACGCAAACTCCGGTCATCCTGGCAGCAGCGGCTTTTGGCTGGCCATGGAACAAAGGATCACCGCATCGCGCGGCGCTTTCAGATGCGCTTCTGCAGCGGTCTGGAACGCTCTCCCTTCCGATATTAGGCAGCCACTGGGAGCTGTGATACACTTTTAAATCATCATCATCTAGCTTGACACCTCATTGCTTTAGAATTGCTTTTTGTTTAGTTTGTTGTCCTTCCCCCGCACCTCCAATTAGCACGGTTGGCTACGTACGGTGCGAAAGAAGTTCAACATACATACATACATCCACCTGTCCAGGGCGAGGGTGGGTAGCGCGGCACCTTATCCATGACGAGGCGGGCCAGGAGCACGGGGTTGGCGATGTTGCGCACGCAGGAGACGGCGCCGGCTGCGAGGCGCGAGCCGTCCATCACGAGGGCATCCTGCTCAACATCCCCCTCCGCGTTGAGCACCGAGCCCACGCCTGCGCAACGGGGTCACGCGCGGGGGAGGGGGGGGAGTGGCGGGGGGTCACACATGAGGGGGTTGGGGGGTCGCGTGCGGGGGGGTCGCGTGCGGGGGGTGGTGGGGTGCACGCGGGGGGGGGGGGGTCACGCGCGGGGGGGGGGTCACGTGAGCGCCCTACCGGCGTTGAAGTTGGGGTCGTCCTCCAGCAGCACCACCGCCGCCTCCACGGCATCCATGGCGGAGCCCCCCGCGGCGAGCACGCGGGCCCCCTCGGCCGCAGCGCGCTTCACGCCCACCCTGCAGGCCTCGGCCCGGTCGTCGCTGACGACGCCGGCGCCGCCGTGCACCACCACCACCTCCACGCCCTCCATCATGGCTCTCCCGGCTGGCGCCCGCGAGGTCCCCTTCTGGAACAGAGAAGAGTTTGCAGTTTTTCATCGCTGTCGCGCGACAACTTTACTTTGTTTCATCAAACCTACGTATTATTGACATTATAATTGTTTCAACGATTGAGAACCCAAGGGGTACAAGGCTGCACTCAAGGTTAAGAACCACTGGTTTAGAGTATTTTAAACAGACACGCATCACATGGAATACGATGTTCCTGTATGCAAATTGTAACTACGTACGACCTGTTCGTACAACCTGTTCGCAAACGTCTCCGTTTGCGGTGGGAACATCGCTCACTGCAGAGCTGGGCGGATTTTTTGTGTCAACTTCTGACTTTTGTATGAACACCTGATATAGTAAATACCTCAATATGCAAATAGTCAATATACAAAGTTTCTGTGCAAGGAACTCTGGATTTATTTACCATTATCTTAATAGGAAGAAAAATCGAGTTAAATAATAAATGAATGCATAATAAAAGTATCCTTCTGCGGTACTACATAAATAAGAATAAAAGTACAAATATGGTTAAATTCGTCTCGGGACAGGCTTCTGTCTCTGGTGTAGGCCAATCAGTTTCAAAGGCAATTCCAAAGGTTATCAGAGCCATGTTTGTCTGCATTTTCACCACAAGTAAAGTGTGTGGGTCATGCAGTAATTTATTCCTTGCAAAAGGTATCAACTTTTTTAACATCGAAGCACCTGTTTTATTGCCAGATATGGTAAAACCTATTCTTATTTTTCAGATCTTAGTGTGAAGTGACGCCACTGTTGAGGGAAGTGATGTCATGCCGGTGATATATTTTTATGTTTCTGGATCAATCCCAATATTAAAAAAACGGGATTATCTAACATTTCATGAACTAGATCGGATCTTCAGATTTTTTTTTTTAATCCGGAAAGCACATCCATCCCCACGCTGAAACTCTCACGTCATGTTTTACTTTGTCAACACGTTCGCTTTAAATATCAATATACACGCAAATTTGTAACGCCACAGCAGCCAGAACCAGCGCTGCTAACAATCGCCCAAGCTCTGTGGCCGTACATTCGGGATATTTGGTCAACTCCGCAAGTTACCATTTAAACACGTGGGGGGGGTGGGGTATAACCCTTTATCTTCGTACAGATGGAAGACAGATGGAAATTAATCCACTTGATGTACTGCCGTGGTGGGGAGATGTTAACTACCTCGCCTGGTGTACAGGAGGTCGCGGGTTCGATCCTGACACTGACGCCTGCTGCTGTATATTCGGAGTTTGCGTGTCTCTCTCCCCGTGGTCGCGTGGATTTTTCTCCTCCGGTTTTTCCCTCCACATTTAAAAACGTGTTCAGAATATTTGGCTGCTGCTACAAATTTCCACGCGATAAGCCACTTCGTTGAGCTAGCATTTATGGCAGCCAGGTCGGTTCTTAAAAACAACTACACAGCTCAGAGGGACCTTACCTGGTAAAATAAAAAATAAGTTAAGTTTTTAATAGATCAACGTTTTAAATCTGTCTCCATCAAAGCACTGCAATGAGCCTGTGCGGTTTGACCTTTGCGACGTTCACAGCCGTCAGCAAATACAGAGGTCGATCTTAATACCTGGGAAGTGCAAGCTGATGCAATTGCGAATCTTTGCCCTAATTATTTTCTCTGTTTTCCTACGAGGCTGCCAGGGCCGTGTGTGTGAGCGCGTGTGTGTGAGCGCGTGTGTGTGATCGCGCGTGTGTGAGCGCGTGTGTGTGCATGCGTGCCGCGTGTATAGTTTTACACATGGGCAGGTGGTGGCGGGAGCAGGTGACAGTCGCAGGTGCTGAGTCTTTTGTAAATATTTTCAGCGACATTTGAGACAAGACCAAGGCTGGGAGGAACCATGGCAGGAACATTTCACAAAAATAAAAAAAAGTTACTAAACTATTGTTTTTCAATAGGGCTCAGGATCTTCACTTTAAGACATCTCCTCGAAAATTATATCTTTGCCATTTTTCAGCGGTGGAATTGCTCCAAGCTGCACGAGACTGAAAACTAATTTCTTTAGAGCTACTTTTTCTGTTTGTTGACCTTCCGCCGCACCTCCGATTAGCACGGTTCGCTACGTACGGTGCGAAAGAAGTTCAACGTACATTAAACAGCACTTTCATCAGCAGCACGGATAGGTGGCATGCGTGGGATTACACCAAGTGGTGAGGGACAGAGAACAAAGGGCTGGTGAGGGACAGACTATTGACAGTTAAGGCAACTGGGCTTGGACAGGATGCGTCATCAACTGAATTGCTATTTTGCACGTTCCGGGAACGACAAGCAGCTCGGAGGCATTACTGTCGCAATACCTGTACAAAGCATGACGCCGATATGCCGCAATTTATTTTTAGACGTTGTACGCACCGATCGCACGCCGAACGAACCTGCCCTGGCAGCGATTTCTGCATTTTTATCAATTTACGACGAGGGGTTGTTTGGGGGCGCCGCGCCTACGGCGGCGCTCCCGAGCAACCATCCGCGGCCTTTGGCCAGGAAAGTCACGTAAAAAGTTGCACACGAACGACGCATTCACGCAAGCACCCGATGCTACGTTTTGAAGTTGTAAAATGAAACATCTTTGAATTGTATTATGTTTTTAATTAGATAATTTTATTTCATCATTAAAAGCTTGTATCATTTTAGATCTGAAAGACTTCATTGAAAACGACATTTCGTGTGAATTTTCTCTAGTCGTTAAGTAGATGGCCTTGCTGGGGGTTCGGTTCGATGCGGACTTTCACCTGTTTGGGATTGCGGGATCGAGATAAGGCGACACAGAGCTGCTGGCCGTCTGCAGATCGATTCCAACGTAATCGAGAGTCTGTCCCTGCGCCTCCGTCGTTCATGCAGGGGGCGCAGGGACGACGGAAAGTGCAGCGTTCATCACAGATAAAGTTGTGCGCTTATATAAGAGTATTTCACACGGTCGACTTTCACCGCTTCGCCGGAGACCGCTCCTCTTCGTGTGGTTATTTTACAACCGTTGGGGCCAATCCCATTGGGTGGTCGGCAAACGCGCTCAGAAGCGTAGCAGAGTGCGCTCTCAAGCAACCTAAAAACGGGGGCCCACACCTGGCCAGCTGCTGCCCAGCTGGTGGCCACGTGGCCACCACACGCCGGCTGTGATCCTCACCGAGACGAAGGGCCGTATGGGGGTTTGCTACCTCGTCGCCTTCAAGGTAACGACCGACAGTGGCCGCCGTTGGCACGGTGCCTAAGGTGGTGGTAGTGGTGGCGGCGGGGGTGGCCGCATCTTCTCAACTCTCGAGTGGGCGATTTTGAAAACGACACTCGCGGGCGCCAGGCTCATTCAGTTCTCTTGAACTGGTGGTGTGGATAAGGACGGGAGCTTTTGTACGCTGGAATGCTGCGTGCCAATGCGCGTTGCTCAATACACAGGAGGTCCGGTAAGACGACACGAGACCCATCTGAACAAAAGACGCTGCGCACAAGCATCAATAACGTAATCCCAAAACACACACGGCAGCAACACCGCCACGTAAAGAAATGGCGACGTTTTTGGGAATGCACCTTCTTCAGAGCAGAGAGCTATGACGAGAACATGAAGAGAGGATGGCAGAGAGGATGGCAGAGCGCTATGAAGCAGGGCCCATGAAGGGGTGTTTGGAAACGAGTTCCACTAAGCTACAGAGAGTACTTATATTGCAAGAAATACAATTTGGAAAGATTCTCATTGACAAACCTCGGGTTTGTAGGACCAAGCTTTTGCACAGGATTTCAAAGTAACAAGGCAGCTGACATGCAAGGCTCTAGTTAATGCATAGCCCATAGGCAAGCATTAAACATTCATAAAAATGCCATACGGAATAAACGTTTCTCGTAATTTTCCAGTAGTAGTGCATTTGTACCCCCGAGAAATAAAACAGCCCACGGACGCCGATATCATCACAGAGCAGTGTGGTGTCTTAACCTTTCACTGCAGCCTGCACCCATTTGGTTCTGAATCGTAAAAAAAAGTTGGGTTCATAAATACATCGGGTTTGATCAAACAAAGTAGTTGTACTCGACATGCCCATGCTCAATTTGTGTTTTAAATTATTCACCTTTGAAAACAAAATCTGGCCACGTGTCGCACCCCCAGAAAGGGCATCTCTCGCAGGGGGTGTGTGCATCCCAGGTGAAGTAGAAGAACCACTGTCATAGAGCAAAATCCTTGCAAGGTTGCATCTGATAAAAACAGGAGGCAGTGTTTTCGACCAGCCCTGCCACCTTGGAGTAATGCTCGTCGAATGAGAGTAATAAAAAAGCTAGAATTCAATTGTTTTTGCGGAGTTGTTTGTGACCAGGCTGAGGCATACAACATCTCCACTATACACTCGAGAACCTGGATTTAATCACAGTTGGGCGGCTGCCTGGATGTGAACCCAGGGTCCCAGCCGTTGACGGCTCAACGCTCTTGAACTTTGACGGCTCAACGCTCTTGAACTTTGAACCACCCACTGCCTAATCCACATCTCGACAACCGCGGACCGCTTGGCGCCGACGATCGCGTACCCTGGCAGGCGAGGGGTTAGCGAGCCAGAGACCGCATTGCCAAGGTGTTAGACCCGCCAGGTAGAGGCTCGCTACCCTGACGCGTGGATCAAGGCCCCTTCCGTCACCCGATGCTCTCGCAAGACAACTGTCACCATCGTGATCAGCCGTGGTTCTATCCATCCACTCAATGAGGCCTTCGCTCTCCCAAGCCGTCGCCCCTGCAGGCGGTTCTCCGATGCAACGATCCATCTCGCTCCTGCTGCGCACGAGCCGATTTCGTCGCTCCATCTCCGCGGTTACCGTCCTCTCTGGGGCGTGTTCCCCTCCTTTGGTTCGTCTCGACCATTGTCGTACCTTCGAGCCGTAGACATGGCCTACCCAATCCCGCTTGCTTCCCTTAGAGCAGGGGTCCCCAACCCCCGGGCCGCGGACCAGTACCGGTCCGTGGCCTGTTAGGAACCAGGCCGCACAGCAGGAGGAGAGCGGTGAGTCCGCGCGTGGCCCCCGCCCCCATTGTTTTATTATTGACCACTTCCATCCGCGCCTCTTTCCCACACTGCGCACTTGTCGCAGTCACAGTGTTGATGAGCCCACAAGCTCTAACCCCTATAAGCCACAATGAGTAAAAACAAACGTCGCTGGAGAGCTTCTTTGAAAAGGGGGAATAACCCAATGATGACCCCCCCCCACCCGGTCCGTGAAAAAATTGTCTTCCACAAAACCGGTCCCTGGTGCCAAAAAGGTTGGGGACCGCTGCCTTAGAGCAGTGGCTCTTCTTCTTCTTAACCTGGGGTACACCACCCAGCACCCCCTGGGGGTGCGTGGGGTGGTGCCCTTTCTGGGGCGGCGGGGAGGGGTGCGAGACATGGACAGATTTTCTTTAGAAGGTAAATCATCGAAAACCCAAGTTAAGGCACGGGGCATGTTAAGTTACACAACTACTTTGTCTCATCAACCCCAAGGTAGTTATTAACATTATTGAAAAAATACGATCGAGAATCAAATGGGTGCAAGGCTGCAGTAAAGGTTGTGCACCACTGTGTTAGGGTTAGTGGTAGTGTTAGTGGTAGGGTTAGTGGTAGGGTTAGTGGTAGTGTTAGTGGTAGGGTTAGTAGTAGTGTTAGGGGTGGGGTTAGTGGTAATGTTAGGGGTGGGGTTAGTGGTAGTGTTAGGGGTAGGGTTAGTGGTAGTGTTAGGGGTAGGGTTAGTGGTAGTGTTAGTGGTAGTGTTAGTGGTGGGGTTAGTGTTAGGGGTAGGGTTATTGGTATGGTAGGGTTAGTGGTAGTATTAGTGGTAGGATTAGTGTGTGGTTAGGAGTAGTGCTCGTGTTGGGCGGAGTGTTAGAGCAGTGGTTCTTCTTAACCTGGGGTGCATCACAGAGCTCCCTCTGGGCATGCTGTGAGATGCCGTTTCTGGGGGGTGGGAGACATGGGCCAGATTTGTTTCGAAGGCAAATAATAGAAAAGACAAATTCAGCACGTGGCAACGTAAGTTACAGCTTTACTTTCTCTCATCCACCCCTACGTATTCATTAACATTGTACATTGTTTTTACGATTGGGAACCAAAGGGGTGCAAGGCTGCAGTTAAAGTTAAGAACCATGACCGCTGCATCAAAGTCTCCGTTGTGATGGTTTCCTTGTCATGATTGATTGATTGACGAGCGTGTCCTCTAGTCCACGCGGCTTCTCTCCTCCCGTCTCGGGAGGGCAGTCGGGCGGGAGGGCAGTCGGGTTGGGCGGGAAGGGCAGTCGGGCGGGAAGGGCAGTCGGGTGGGAGGAGGGCGAGCAGACGGACAGGATGGGCAGTCGGGCCGGGTCGGGCGGGAGGGCAGTCGGGCAGGAGGAGGGCAGTCGGGCGGGAGGGCAGTCGGGCCGGGCACGAAGGGCAGTCTGGCGGGAGGGAAACACCGCAGGCCTCACCACGAGCCTCTCTCAGCTGTGGCCTTCCGGGTCCACGCTCATGAGAGATCATCAGCATGGCCACGAGCAAAGATACCCCCCCCCCGCCCCGTGTCGACTGTTGGGGTCAAGTTGCTGTTCGCGAGCACCGACAAGGGCCACACGAGGGGGTGGGTGGCCAGCACCACGCCCGGCCGCCTTTGTCTCCCTAGCGGCAGTGTTATACACACCGCACCAGGTACTCATTTGAGGCTGAGTCGACCTAGGGGGGAGGCTCAGGAGCGGTTCAGATGATCGTCACCGGTGTTGGCCCTAGCGCAGCGTAGGGCTAACCACTACACCACCGCTCCCCACACACACACACACCAGCCTCACTCACTACTCACCACTCACTCACTACTCACCACCTACTAATCACCACTCACCACCCACTACTCACCACTCACTCACCACCCACTACTCACCACACACACCAGCCTCACTCACTCACCACTCACTACTCACCACCTACTACTCACCACTCACTACTCACCACCCACTACTCACCACTCACTCACCACCCACCACTCACCACCCACTACTCACCACTCACTCACCACCCACTACTCACCACTCACCTCCCACTACTCACCACACACACACACACCATCCTCACTCACTACTCACCACTCACTCACTACTCACCACCTACTACTCACCACTCACTACTCACCACCTACTACTCACCACTCACTACTCACCACCTACTAATCACCACTCACTCACCACTCACTCACCACCCACTACTCACCACCCACCACCTACTACTTACCACCCACTACTCACCACTCACAACCCACCACCCACTACTCATCACTCACCACTCACTACTCACCACACACCCACTACTCACCACTCACCACCCACCACTCACTACCCACCACTCACGACTCACCCACCACTCACCACCCACCACCTACCACCTACTACTCACCACTCACCGCCCACTACTCACCACTTACTACACACAACTCACCCACTACTCACCACTCACTCACTACTCACCACTCACCTCCCCGCCGGTAGCTTCTCAGTCAAGAGTCCAGCACGCGACCAGCTGACGATTACATCCCGATCAGCTGACCGGGAGTTGAATCGATGTTTTCGATTCGCTATATAATATTTGCACTATCCCTTGCGTACAAATGATGTGTTGTGACCACGAATGAGCATTCACATAACTAACTACAACATGATAGAGAACAAACAAACAATTTGTAATTTTAATAATCGACCACAAAGTAGGCGATTGACGGCGAGAAAAGAAAAAATCGATTCCCGAATCGAATGCAAAGCGAAATCATGTAATCGCCGTGTCGTTGGTTTTGAACAGGGATTGTGAATAACTGTGAGAGAGAGGATTTCCATCCAGCAGTGGATCGATTATACTTGATCCTGAGCTGTACATTAGTTATCTGCGTGTGTGAGGGGGTGGTGGGGGGAGGCCCCCACACCCAGATTCGCCTTCCTCTGTTCCTGCACTAAACGCGGGGAGGAGGAAACAAAAATTATTTTTCTCGCGACGGCACCTGCCGCCTCCTCCACGCTGTGGCCGTGACGCGGCGAGGGCGAATCACAGCCCGGCGGAGCGATACCCGAAGCGCAGCGCCCGCTGGAATAGCGGTGACGTCCTCGTCAGCAGAGCCGTGACGTGCTCGATCCACTGCTGGAGGGAGTTGACTCGTCGGGTGTGGGGATTCTTAGGGGCCGTCCATAAATGACGTCACGCACCTGGGGGGGGGGGTCAGACATTTGTGACGATGGGGGGGGGGTGTTTGAGAAATGTGACGTCACATTAAAATGCGCAACTTTAAATGAATATAGACAACACGTTCTACTTAATTAAATAGACTTTTTAATAAATGTTTTCTCCTACAACATCAGAGTGCAGCGCCACATTAAATACGCACTACAATGACAATAGTCTAAAGCGATTTGAAGCATGTTGTATATTTGGGGGGGGGGGGGGGGACAGAGCTTTGTGACGTCATATTTGAGGGAGGGGGGGTCTGACTTTTGTGATGCCGTGTGACGAAGTGGGGGGGGGGTCAAAAATCGTCCAAAATCGCGTGACGTCATTTATGGACGGCCCCTTATTCATAAAAGGGGGGGGGAGTCTATGGCGAGATTAAAGCCCCAACATTGACAATTGGAGTACGACGTTTCGCTGGTGATTACAGCCAGCTTCATCAGGCGGCTTGCCAGAATTGCCCATTGGGGATGCCAAACTGCTGCTCGCCATCACCCCACGATGCCGGCTGAAGTACTCACAGACACGTCTTGCACGTTTTGTTCACGCGACAAAACCCCGACTCATTGGTGGCGTCGGGTGGTGGGTGGGTTAACGACACGTGAATATTTTACTGGTAGGAAGCACCTGGTTCCACCAGCACACAGGGGATTATTGTGTCCGTCCGTCCGTCGTGCATCCAAAAATGGGAGAGGTGGGGCTGGGTGGAGAGGGTGGGAAGGGGCTGGGTGGGGAGGGGAGGGTGGGGCTGGGTGGGGAGGGGCTGGTCACCCCGTGGTGCCCTGATATAACTCAACGTTTAACCTGTCACGCCGGCTTGTGCCCGCCCTCACAGTCGGCCATATTTGCGGAATACACCACGCCGCCGTTGACCCTGGCCATTGACCGAACAACCCAACGTTCCTACCAACTCCCTCCGCAGGAATGTGTTCTGCGATCTAATCCAAAGAACTTTAATCGTGAATAATATTGGGCGCGAAAGCCGAGTTACCACTCGGTACATGGGGATTCTGAGTTTTGTCAGGAATTGGCTCGTCAGATAGAGTCTCCCAACTTACACACACCGGCTCTCAAAACACTACAAATTAGGGAGATGATAATTATTCGAGTGTACCTCACTGATAAATATAGCCGACCAATCGGAACGGTGTGTGGAATGTAAAACGATCCACCAATCACCTGAACTGATAGTTGTCAAACTCTTATCAGTGCCCTACCGTATTACAGATCAATTCAGACCTTATTGGTCACCCCGTGTCCCTTATAAATCTCAACATTCATTCTACAAAGTCCCATCACGAGGGAGAAACACAAACACATAGACATTTTTGTGCCCGTATTGAAACGGCTCTACGCCGTATGGACCTGAAAACTCAATTTCCCTGTACAAGAAGAATACGGGGCAACCCGTGATGGGTTGACAGCGATGTGAACTGATTTCCATCGGTCCATCTCCTCGGTTCGACATCCTCTCGGGCGAGTTCCTCTCCCCCCTTTATTGTTGTTGTTGGTGGACATCTGTGGGGGGGGGGGGGGGGGGAAGAGCTTAGTAGCTTTTCGGATTCCTCCAGGACGATTGCAGACTCTGATTGGCTTGCTGAATTCTTACCTCCAGGCGCGGCAGCTGAAAGTCGAAACGATGATTTAAAGTTAAATAAATGCCTCCCCACCTCTGTCCGACAAGTGTATCGGCCAGCAGGTCGCGGGCTGTGGGGTAAAATGTGGGTTCGCCCACCTCTCCCTACCAACGTTTACAGCTTCACGATTTCGGTTTATTTTACAGCCAATCGGTTCTCAAAGACACAGGTCGAGTTTGTGATGTGTCCTGGCAGGCCAGTTTCAACGCGTGGCAGTCACGTCCTAGCGCACCCACTAGAGGTCGCTGTCGCCGTGCTTTCATACACCGCACGTGCTTATTGTTGTTTGGAGCGCAAAAATAATGAGGAGGTCGAAACCGGTTCAGATGTTTCTCAATTAAACGATTGCTGCTGTTGTTGCTGCTGCGTCGGATTTGGGCTGGAAAGCCAATCGGCTGCTGCTCATGGTCTCGTAAAATCGCCTTCTTATCTGCAGGGACCCACAGCGGGTCTCTGTGATTGTTTATTCAATGAGGGTGGTGGTGGCCGTTGTGGTTTTGATGGTTCATAATCCTAAGCCATGGTCACTCCACTGCTGGATGAACGCCCACTCCCCAAGTCGCCACCGCCACCATTCATTTGAAGGTTATATTTTTTTTTAAACAGGGATTGTCTCATGAGCAAGAGTGCAAGTGAAGCGAATTTTGTTTACGCGGGCGAGAACTCCGGCAGCTCCGATTAGCACGGTTGGCGGCGTACGGTGCGAAAAAGTTCAACGTACATACAAGAGACCAGGACAAGAGTCTAGTTTGCAAGAGAGTGACCTGGCTCACCAAAATGATGAAGGCACAAACAGAAGAAAATTAAAGTATGGTACAGCACACATGATTACGTCGTGATTTTTATTTTATTTTTATTTTACTTTTATTAATTTTAATTTTTTACCTACGTAACTTTACCGAAAAAACCTAAGAATATGAATCCTTGCAGTCACGAAAGCTTCAAATCTAGAATTACTTGTAAAAAGGTTTCAGTTTTGTTGCCAGAAAAAAAGGGGAAACCCCTTATTATATTTTGGTACTGGCAAAGGAGGTCTAATGATATGCTACAGCAATGAGGTAAACAGCAATCAGAACAAATATAACAAAAACACTCGCATGGGTAATTGAAAATAATGGCGACCACAAAGATGATAGGGAGCGTTGCACACGTACATACGTCGAACTTCTTTCGCACCGTACGTAGCCAGCCGTGCTAATCGAGATGGTGATGTAAAAGGGCATCGCTCCCAGTGGCTTTGTGATATCAGAAGGAAGGGCGTTCCAGACGTCCGCAGAAGCGCCGCATCTGAAAGCGCTGTGCGATGTGGTGACCATCATCTTTGTTCGATGGCTTAGCCAAAAGCCGCTGCTGCTGCGAGGATGATCGGAGTTCGCGTGATGGTCGTCTGTGCTCTTTGACACACTTAATGGCACACCTGGCGTTAGGCTGTGTGCCTATGTGTGTGTCTCTGTGTGTCTCTGTGTGAGTCTCTCTCTGCGTATGTGTCTGTCTGTGTGTCTATGTTGTGTGTCTCTGTGTGTGTCTCTCTCTGTATGTCTCTGTGTGAGATACTCTCTCTGCTTGTGTGTCTGTCTGTGTGTCTATGTTGTGTGTCTTTCTCTGTGTGTCTCTCTGTGTGTCTGTGTGTGTCTCTCTCTGTGTGTCTCTGTGAGTCTCTCTCTGCTTGTGTGTCTGTCTGTGTGTCTATGTTGTGTGTTTTTCTCTGTGTGTCTGTGTGTGTCTCTGTGTGTCTCTCTCTGTGTGTCTCTGTGTGAGTCTCTCTCTGCTTGTGTGTCTGTCTGTGTGTCTATGTTGTGTGTCTTTCTCTGTGTGTCTCTGTGTCTCTGTGCGTGTTTCTCTCTGTTTGTCTCTGTGTGAGTCTCTCTCTGCTTGTGTGTCTGTGTGTGTCTCCGTGTCTATGTTTTGTCTCTCTCTCAAATTTAGCAATCTTTGGAAGAACTTAATCAACCAGGTGGGGTGTTGACTGTTGTGTTGGCCGACTCTCTGTGTTGTATTGCATTATATTTCCAAGTTTACTATGTTTGTTTTATCATTCATTTGTACCTGATGATGGTTGCTTGTGTCACAATCGAAGCGTCGTATTCTATTATTATTTAATTTATTTCTCCGTGAATTTACCGAAAGAACCAAAGAGTAATTCCTGCAGTTACGAAAGCTTCGAATGTAGTCTGGCGTTCGGCTCTTACAACCAGTCTGGCAGGAACCCCTGCGAACCCGCACGGCGAGGCGAGGCCCTCATCCAGGAGCGGAGTGACACGCGTCTTTTACAAATACCCTCCACGATGTGCCCCGAGCCTGTGGGCGCAACCGTTGCCGCAAGACGAGAACAATGACATGTACCCATTCATATGCCAATTGCATCACTATAAAACTAGAAATATTTATATTCGTGCCATTTAATTATCGTCAGGCTCCAACGGGTAAATACCAGTCGCTAACTTCTATCCACCCATCTTCTTTGGCCTCTCTCTGTGTGCGCTATGAAGAAGGGCCTTTGTCCGAAACGTCGCCAATTATATGTTCCCTCCTGTTAGGGATACACGGTGTAATTGCCACGGAACGTGTTGGTTGAGTTTGTTGTTGTTGTTTTGAACTGCTTGTGCACCGCTGCCAATAGCAGCAGCAGCATCACGAGTTGGTGACATGTCAAATCGTGGTTGATGTTGACGTTGGTTACCAGTTATATCACTTGTTACGTCACATTATTGATGTTGATTGACAGCAGGGCAGTTGGTGTCATTGGGAAACAAATAACTCAAAAACCTCTATTGTGGAAAATAGAAAATCCCACAAATCCTTAAACAATCCCACGGATTTAATCAGCGTTTAACACATAGCAGGATTTCGCGACCAATGTTTTCCATAAGAGGTTTTGTTTTGGGTTGGATCGCCTAAATATAAATGCGTCGTTAAACCTGCCACACCACCCGACACAGAGAATTCATAAAGTTTGTGACGAAAAACAAAACATCTACAATTGTAGATGCTGTAGTGGGTATACCATCCAACACATAGGCGTGCTGAACAAGTAACTAATTTGCACGTTTTGTTTACGTCAGAAACTTTACTAATTGGCTTTGTCGGGTGGTGGCGGGTTTTACGACACATTTATATTTACGCGGTCTAACCCAAAAAACCCTATTGTATGGATACAGAAATCCGTATATACTCAAAACCCGCAATCGGTAAATTCGCGGTTGGCAAAGGATTCCTGTGCGTGGTGCGGTGTGTAAACGTCGCCACTCGGGAGACAAAGACGGCCGGGCGTGCCCCCCCCCCCCCCACCCCCTTCGTGTGCCGTACCGGCCTTCACGTACACAAATACGCTAATTACAAACAGGACCCTGCGGGGTGGGCTGGTAGGAATAATACTTAGTACCGGTACAGGGATATCGTCCGGGTATAGAGGAGTTAAAGAAAAAATTACTGTATTCTAGTGTAACGTTAATTAAAAGTGTTTGTTTTGACAAGAAACGCTGTGAGATTTAAAGACTCGTAGTCTTTCATTTCCAAACGATCAATTTGTTGAGTCCTGGGAATAGTTCCAATAAATATCTGGTGAGATAATTGCGATTGTATCCCGGTGCCCATCAATAGCTCTGAGCACCGTGCTGATTGGCCCGTGGGGTGCTCCCCTTCCGGGAGGAGCGATGCGCGCCAGAGGCTCCGAGTCCCCGCCTCTACCCCGCCCATTAGCAACGCGCCCTGCTTAAGTGGTGAGGGCGGCGTGTGGTGATCGTGGTGATCGTGGGTGGACGCCGCTGTGTCGACTGTCCCCCGTCTTCAACTACTTGGGGGCGAAGTGGTCGTTTGCAGACTTCACGGCGACCGACTTCAGCGAGGAGGCGCTTTTATCTCAGCGACGCCATCAAATCGACGACGCCGTGACGACAAAACGCAGCGATTTTCGCGGGAGCCGACGACTTGGTGACGCGCAGTTGACAGCCCCCCCCCAACACCCCCCAACACCACCCTCAACACCACCCCTCCCACCAGCCCTCACCACCCCCCCACCAACCCCCACCACCACCCAACCCCACCGCCACCACCCCACCACCCCCCACCACCACCTTCTGCACTAGGTCTCGCGAAGCCTTCTCTGCAGTAGGCCTCGCGATACCTTCTCTGCAGTAGGCCTCGCGAAGCCTGCCGCACTAGGCCTCGCGAAGCCTGTTGCACTAGGCCTCGCGAAGCCTTCTGCACTAGGCCTCGTGAAGCCTTCTGCACTAGGCCTCGCGAAGCCTTCTCTGCACTAGGCCTCGCGAAGCCTTCTCTGCAGTAGGCCTTGCGAAGCCTTCCCTGCAGTAGGCCTCGCGAAGCCTTCTCTGCAGTAGGCCTCGCGATGCCTTTTCTGCAGTAGGCCTCGCAAAGCCTTCTCTGCAGTAGACCTAGCGAAGCCTTCTGCACTAGGCCTCGCGAAGCCTTCTCTGCAGTAGGCCTCGCGAAGCCTTCCCTGCAGTAGGCCTCGCGAAGCCTTCTCTGCAGTAGGCCTCGCGATGCCTTTTCTGCAGTAGGCCTCGCAAATAAGGCGATTAAATGTATCTCGTGTCTGTGTTAATATAAATGTATCTTATTCTTTGGTTCTTTCGGTTAAGTCACGTCTAAAAATAAAATAATTAATTAAAATAATAGCGATGTTTCGATTGCAACACAAGCAATCATCATCAGGCATAAAAGAAATAGCAATAAAAATCTAACTAGAAAACTATAGACAGACATAAGCAGACAGACATCACAAGGACACACAGAGAGAGGACACATATCGGCACAGAGAGAGGGGTCGTTTCTGTGACGGTCCCTTAAATATAGAGAGGGGGGGCGGGGACGGAGAGAGGGAGGGGGCAGAGAAAATTAGCATATCAATGAGTGTACGGCAACGTGTTGCTGCTGTGCAAGTAAGATGACGACGTGGCACGGCACACAAGCTTGAAATTAGGAGAAAGGCACACTAAAATTAAATAACCTCGCAAAATATCGAAATGTGATGTAATACAACACAGAGAGTCGGTCAACACACAATTAACGCATAGCCTGGTTGATTACGTATTTCAAAGATTGCTAAGTTAGAATTTAAGTGTGAACATTCCAAAAGAGAGGACACAGGCAGAGAGAACAAATAGCAAGAGAGAGAAAAAAGATAAGCTTAAAACTTCCCCGTAGAAGTGGTTCAATCTTAATTTGGAGCTTTCGTGACTGCAGGAATTATTCTTTGGTTCTTTCGGTTAAGTCACGTCTAAAAATAAAATAATACTATTATTTTAATTTATTATTTTATTTTTAGACGTGACTTAACCGAAAGAACCAAAGAATAATTCCTGCAGTCACGAAAGCTCCAAATTAAGATTGAACCACTTCTACGGGGAAGTTTTAAGCTTATCTTTTTTCTCTCTCTGGCTATTTGTTCTCTCTGCCTGTGTCCTCTCTTTTGGAATGTTCACACTTAAATTCTAACTTAGCAATCTTTGAAATACGTAATCAACCAGGCTATGCGTTAATTGTGTGTTGACCGACCCTCTGTGTTGTATTACATCACATTTCGATATTTTGCGAGGTTATTTAATTTTAGTGTGCCTTTCTCCTAATTTCAAGCTTGTGTGCCGTGCCACGTCGTCATCTTACTTGCGCAGCAGCAACACGTTGCCGTACACTCATTGATATGCTAATTTTCTCTGCCCCCTCCCTCTCTCCGTCCCCGCCCCCCCCCTCTCTATATTTAAGGGACCGTCACAGAAACGACCCCTCTCTCTGTGCCGATATGTGTCCTCTCTCTGTGTGTCCTTGTGATGTCTGTCTGCTTATGTCTGTCTATAGTTTTCTTGTTAGATTTTTAATGCTATTTCTTTTATGCCTGATGATGATTGCTTGTGTTGCAATCGAAACGTCGCTATTATTTTAATTTATTATTTTATTTTTAGACGTGACTTAACCGAAAGAACCAAAGAATAATTCCTGCAGTCACGAAAGCTCCAAATTAAGATTGATAAATGTATCTTGTCTCTGTGTTTAAAAAACGTGCTGCGTTTCAGTAAAGTAAATTTGAAGCGAAATTTAAAGTTTGGCCGTGAGGCGCCACCCCCCACCACCACCTTCTGCACTAGGCCTCGCGAAGCCTCCCGCACTAGGCCTCGCGAAGCCTGCCGCACTAGGCCTCGCGAAGCCTGCCGCACTAGGCCTCGCGAAGCCTCCTGCAGTAGGCCTCGCGAAGCCTTCTGCACTAGGCCTCGCGAAGCCTTCTCTGCAGTAGGCCTCGCGAAGCCTTCTCTGCAGTAGGCGTCGCGATACCTTCTCTGCAGTAGGCCTCGCGAAGCCTGCCGCACTAGGCCTCGCGAAGCCTTCTCTGCACTAGGCCTCGCGAAGCCTTCTCTGCAGTAGGCCTCGCGAAGCCTTCCCTGCAGTAGGCCTCGCGAAGCCTTCTCTGCAGTAGGCCTCGCGATGCCTTTTCTGCAGTAGGCCTCGCAAAGCCTTCTCTGCAGTAGACCTAGCGAAGCCTTCTGCACTAGGCCTCGCGAAGCCTTCTCTGCAGTAGGCCTCGCGAAGCCTTCCTGCAGTAGGCCTCGCGAAGCCTTCTCTGCAGTAGGCCTCGTGATGCCTTTTCTGCAGTAGGCCTCGCAAAGCCTTCTCTGCAGTAGACCTAGCGAAGCCTTCTGCACTAGGCCTCGCGAAGCCTTCTCTGCAGTAGGCCTCGCGAAGCCTTCCCTGCAGTAGGCCTCGCGAAGCCTTCTCTGCAGTAGGCCTCGCGATGCCTTTTCTGCAGTAGGCCTCGCAAATAAGGCGATTAAATGTATCTCGTGTCTGTGTTAATATAAATGTATCTTGTCTCTGTGTTTAAAAAACGTGCTGCGTTTCAGTAAAGTAAATTTGAAGCGAAATTTAAAGTTTCGCCGTGAGGCGCCACCCCCCACCACCACCTTCTGCACTAGGCCTCGCGAAGCCTCCCGCACTAGGCCTTGCGAAGCCTGCCGCACTAGGCCTCGCGAAGCCTGCCGCACTAGGCCTCGCGAAGCCTCCTGCAGTAGGCCTCGCGAAGCCTTCTGCACTAGGCCTCGCGAAGCCTTCTCTGCAGTAGGCCTCGCGAAGCCTTCTCTGCAGTAGGCGTCGCGATACCTTCTCTGCAGTAGGCCTCGCGAAGCCTGCCGCACTAGGCCTCGCGAAGCCTTCTCTGCACTAGGCCTCGCGAAGCCTTCTCTGCAGTAGGCCTCGCGAAGCCTTCCCTGCAGTAGGCCTCGCGAAGCCTTCTCTGCAGTAGGCCTCGCGATGCCTTTTCTGCAGTAGGCCTCGCAATGCCTTCTCTGCAGTAGACCTAGCGAAGCCTTCTGCACTAGGCCTCGCGAAGCCTTCTCTGCAGTAGGCCTCGCGAAGCCTTCCTGCAGTAGGCCTCGCGAAGCCTTCTCTGCAGTAGGCCTCGCGATGCCTTTTCTGCAGTAGGCCTCGCAAATAAGGCGATTAAATGTATCTCGTGTCTGTGTTAATATAAATGTATCTTGTCTCTGTGTAAAAAAAACGTGCTGCGTTTCAGTAAAGTAAATTTGAAGCGAAATTTAAAGTTTCGCCGTGAGGCGCCGGAAGCGACGGCCATCTTGTTTAGTTCACAGATCGCAGGGGGAGCGGGCGGCCATCTTGTCGGACAGACGGACAGACGGATGGACGGACGGACGGACACATTAATCTATTGGTGGTCTGGTCCACTTCGTTCCTACCAGTATTAATTAGCGTTACAAAGGGCCTTGATTGTGACTCCGCCCCTGGCGAGCCATAGCCCCGCCCTCTAACTCTAGCCCCGCCCCTCGGCACTGGCCTTGCCCTCTAACTCTAGCCCCGCCCCCTTAGTCGTTGGCCCCGCCAACGACTAAGGGGTTCTAGATTTGAAGTTTCACATTCACCTCGGCACGCGCTGCGTTCAAGCTGGTGAGGGGTGAGTAGGTGAGTGAGTGAGGGGTGAGTAGGTGAGTGAGTGACGGGTGAGTAGGTGGGTGAGTGAGTGAGGGGTGAGTAGGTGGGTGAGTGAGTAGGTGAGTGAGTGGTGAGTAGGTGAGTGAGTGGTGAGTAGGTGAGTAAGTGAGGGGTGAGTAGGTGAGTGAGTGAGGGGTGAGTAGGTGAGTGAGGGGTGAGTAGGTGAGTGAGTGAGTGAGGGGTGAGTGAGTGAGGGGTGAGTGAGTGAGTGAGTGGTGAGTGAGTGAGGGGTGAGTAGGTGAGTGAGTGAGTGAGTCGGTGAGTGTCAGCGGCTCCATAGTTAGCGAGGCGAGTTGGGGGCCATCCTAGTTTAATAGGAACGCAAAAATCCGTCAAAACGTGACCCCCCCCCCCATACGCAAGCGTAGCATTTGGTTCTAGATTTGAAGTTTTCGTGACTGAAAGGATTCATACTCTTTGGTTTTTTCGGTAAAGTCACGTAGGTAAAAACTTTTTTAAAATAAAATAAATAAAATCACGACGTTTCGGGCGCAACACATGCGTCCTTCTTCAGGTGGGGACAACGTAGCGAAAGCACCCCGCTTAAGTGCGTCTCAGAGGTGACTGTGACGAGTCATTATATAGTCGCGGGGGGGGGGGCATGGTGAGTGTGGGGGGGAGTTGTAACCCCGAGCAACGATTGGAGTTCAACTGAGGCTTTGTAATGCAGATGGTGGAAGTAGATAAGCCGCCTTTTGTGATGCTGCCGGGTAAATTAGTAACGCACATTTCAGTTTGACCCCCCCCCCCCCCCGGGACTATATAATGACTCGTCACAGACACCTCTGAGACACACTTAAGCGGTCGTGCTTTCGCTAAGTTGTCCCCACCTGAAGAAGGACGCTTGTGTTGCGCCCGAAACGTCGTGATTTAATCTATTTTTTTTTATGAACGCATTTGGGTGAAACCCCCCTCCCCCCTCCATGCGTGCGTACTAAATGGATGGCCCCTAATCTCGCGTTGTCCGTCTTTCGTTATATTTGTTTTCATTTCAAAAATTCAAATTCGTGACGTTTTTTTCTTGGTGGTGGGGGAATCGCGCCGCAAGGGGGCGGGGGTGGTTTATTTTCTCTCTCTTCTCGCGGCGTGAGCCCAAGTCGGCGGTGACGCGGCCCGGCGGAGGGGGAGGGGTGGGGGGTAGTCGCGGAGTGATACCGAGCGGGAGCTGCTAGAGGCAGCAGCAGTCAGCTTCAGCAGCAGCAGCAGCGATCGCAATCGGCAGGCTGTGGTGTTGTTATCGCTGCCCTTGTTGTTTTATTTTGGTTTTATAAAGGGATACCACCACCGAGAACCAGGGAGAAGCAGCAGGGGGAGAAGCAAGGAGCTGCAGCAGCAGCTGGAGTAGGGAGAAGCACCGCTGCCCTCCTGCGCCCCGTGCTGCCCCTGAGAGAAGGAGAGGGGCAGCCCCCGCACCTCCAGCCTCGGAGAGAGAGAGAGAGAGGAACTGTCCGCAGCCATGGAGGGCAGCAGCAGCAGCAGTCGGAGCCAGGAGGAGGAGAAGGCGCGCGGCTACGTCCACGAGCTGGAGACGGAGCGGGACAAGCTGGGCAGCAGCCAGGGGCTGTACAAGCGCCTCATCCAGGAAGGTGCTGCCCGCTCGCATGCTGCCCTGACACACTCACCACTACTCACCACTCACTACTCACACGCTGTCCTGACACACTGCCCACTACTCACCACCACTCACCTGCTGTCCTGACACACTCACCACTACTCACCACTCACTACTCACACGCTGCCCTTACACACTGCCCACCACTCACCACCACAACTCACACGCTGCCCTGACACACTCACCACTACTCACCACCACTCACCTACTGCCCTGACACACTGCCCACTCCTAACCACCACCACTCACGTGCTGCCCTGACACACTGCCCACTCACCACCACTCACTACTCACACGCTGCCCTTACACACTGCCCACTCCTCACCACCACAACTCACCTGCTGCCCTGACTGCCCACTACTCACCACCACTCACCACCACTCACGTGCTGCCCTGACACTGCCCTGACACTGCCCACTACTCACCACCACCACTCACCTGCTGCTCTTCTTACACAGTGCCGTACGCACTTGCGCAGCAGGGTTCTCTCTCTCTCTGTCTTTGCGCCGTGTACTCTTTATTCAGACGTCTGTGTGTACAGTATTTATACACAATTCATGGTGATTTTCGTGTTCAAAATTATTGCGACTGCAGCTGCTCGAGTCCATGAGCCCAGAAGATGTATCACGAGTCGATACCACCTACAAGTGGCACAGCTGAAGGCTCTTCCGATTTATCTGCGTGGCCAATATCCCTGAATGATGTGATTTATTAGTTTGGGTTTCAACATAAAGGTGTTGCTACGTCAGTGTAGTTGTTTTGAGGTTAGATAGTAGATATAAATGTGTCGTTAAACCCACCACCACCCGACACAGCCAATTAGTCAGATTTTATTCACGTAAACAGAACGTGAACAGAACGTGGCCATTCGTTACTAGTTCAGCACACTGACGTGTTGGAGAGCAAATCGAGTACTCGGATTGTAACCCAACACAACTATATTATGGATGATGTTGTTCGCGAAAGCCTACGTGTTAAACTGCTACCTGAGGTTGAACATCTCTCGCTTGCTCTTGGCACATTTGGTGATGGGTGTTATGAAAGGGGGGGAGTCGTGGCGCAGTGGTTAGCGCACTGACACATCGGTGGCGAGAGATGTCCGAACTGCTGCTACCACGGTTCTCTAAACCTTCACTGCAGCCTTGCACCCATTTGGTTCTCAATCGATAATAAAATGTGTAATGTTAGTAACTGCATAGGTTTTGATTTAAAGCTTTCGTGACTGAAAGCTTTAGGGAAATAATAAAATAATAATATATAACAATACAAAATTTTCTTGCTGTGGATTTCACACCTGATGACGATTGCTTGTGTTGCAGTCGAAACGTCGTGATCATTTTTATTGTTTAATATTTTTATAATTGTATTATTTCCCTTCTACGTGACTTTACCGAAAGAACCAAGAATATATAACTGCATAAGTGTGATGAAACCAAGGAGTTGTACCCTGGGATGCACGCACGCCGCTGACGGTGCTTGCGAGATGCCCTTTCTGAGTGGGTCGCGAGGCATGGCCAGGTTATTTTAAGAAGGTAATCATCGAAAACACAAATTAATCATGGAGCACGTAAGTCACACAACTACTTTGTTTCATCACACCCACGTAGTTGTTAACATTCTACATTTTTGTATCGATGAGAACCAAGGGTAGTGCAATGCTACAGTAAAGGTTAAGCGAGCCATGGTTATAGTGACACACTTAATACCGGCGTGTCAACAATTACGATGCGGTGTCTGTGTGCGTGCACGCAAAGTTGTGTGCATTGTACAGTCGTAATAGATAGGTTTTCCTGAAATGAGCGAGGCGATTTACGACTGGGGATTGTGAATGTTGGAGACGATGGGAGGGAGGGAGTGCCACGGGTGGAGCGGTGAGAAGGGAGAAACGGGAGATGGGGAAGTGAGGTGAGCTGCAGTGTGGTGAGGGAGTGGGTGGGTGAGTGAGCGGCTGGGTGGGTGAGTGAGTGTGTGGTGAGTGTGTTGCTGTGACCGCCAGTGTGGTGAATGAGTGGGTGAGTGTGTGAGTGAGCGGCTGCGTGGGAGAGTGAGTTGGTGAGTGAGTTGTTGTGTGGGAGAGTGAGTGGGTGAGTGAGTTGTGACCACCAGTGTGTTGAATGAGTGTGCGAGTGAGCGGCTGGGTGGGAGATTGAGTGGGTGAGTGAGTTGTTGTGACCGCCAGTGTGGTGAATGAGTGGGTGAGTGTTGTTGTGACTTGCAGTGTGAGGTCTCAACATGCGTGGAGGAATGAGTAAGTGGAGTTCACGGGAACACTAACCAGGCTAGTAGAGTAGCAGTGGCAGGAGATTGATGCATTTGGGAGGCTGCATACTACGCATATCCTGTCATGAGTGAACATTCGTTGCGTGTGCGTGCGTGCGCGCGAGCAAGCCTACGGGCTCGGTGTAGTGTGACGCACGGCTGTGATCTTAAAGAGAGCATTGGACGTGGAACTGTATTAAAAATCCACGTGGCGTGTGTCTGTCTGTGTGTGTGCACTCGGCACGCAGAGAATTAACAATGCTAACATTATAACCGTCTTCGATGATGTTTTTCCGTCGTTTTTTCTAATCCGGAATTTGTCCCGAATTGATGAGCCCACGTTTTGTTGCTGGCCGCGTGGCGTATTGAGCATCAGGGCCGGTGCCCAACGACCGCGATAGAAACGAGAAAGATCCCCCGTATGGCCCTAACAGACTGTTGGGGTGCTGTTCGTGAGCACCTACCAAGGCCACACAAGGGGGTGGTGGGTGGCCAGCACTACGCCCGGCCGCCTTTGTTTCCCGAGTGGCGATGTTTACACACACCGCGACCAGGTCCTCATTTGAGGCTGAGTGGACCTCGGGGAGGCCCAGGACCGGTTCAGATAATGGTCACCGGTGTTGGTGGCCGTGAGCGGGAATTGAACTCGGGTCGCCGGGTTCGTAGCGCAGCACTAACCACGACACTACCGATCCCCCCGTGATAGAAAACACAAACACACACACGTTCACTTGCCTCTTCAGCTTAGAATGTGGCCTGAACAGAAATGTAAACAGAAAAACTTGCATTTCTTCCTCAAACCAAACCTGGCATGCTGCTAACATTGCGTTTGAAGTGTTAGATTCAGAATCTTTAGTCATACCGGAGGAATCCGATGAGCTATAAAGCTCTTCTTCAACAGATGTCTAGTCGAGACTCACTTCTTACACGCGAGTTTTTCAGGTTGTTCCCACGTATGCGGTGTTTGTGGGCCTTCTTTTCCATCAAGAAGAAGCTCCCAGTGAAATGTTGGACATCCGCGTGCCGAACAACAAAAACAACCAACACCTACCTAGTCCAGTGTGGTGTAACGCAGTTGTGTTCGTAGAGTTTTGTCTCGAACTCGATCCCCCCACGTCGCCGCACAGCGTGAACAGACTGATGGGGCAAGTGCTGTTAGCGAGTAGCACCTATGAAGGCCGGCATGTCACACGAGGGGCTTGGTGGTCAGCACCACGTCCGGCCGCCTTTGTCTCCCCAGTGGTGATGTTTACCCACCACACCGAAAACTCACTTGAGGCTGAGTCGACCTCGGCCGTACGCCCAATGGATTGTGTAAAAAGAATACCCTTCGATTTGTCATATGTGGAGACGAAAAATATGGCAAGAAGGCAATATTAATGTTTTTGTTGTCGTAATTCGCACCTTCGACAAAGTCGCCCGGAACACACTCGCCCACCAGTTCTCCTCGACTCTCACAAGCTAAGCAGGGAAACAACAATACATGTTGAGCCTGTGCTTGGACCAGCTCCAATCGCCTCCTGTAACAAACAAACTAGGTTCTATAGGCTGCGGCGGGGCCTACGTCTATCATTGGAGAGCAGTGTGGCAAAAGTGCACCGTTGTACTGCACTGCACTATGTTCCAGCCTTCAACGACCCGCACCGACCGGCGTGGTGAAGTATGGTCATGTGGCCTTCGCATTCCACGTGGTGTTGGGAGTCCGTCATCCAGAATGGCATTGACAAAAAGTCGTCTGTACAAGTGATGTTGGTAGGTCTAGCCCTTTGTGAGCATGGTTATAATTTTGGTTGTTTAGCACGAGCATCAAGATGTGGGGGTAAAGAGATTATAAAGCGGCAGCGGTGTCCACAATCGGAATCGGGATCTTTATTTCGATGGCAGGAGGAATCCGATGAGCTGCTTTTTTCACGGACATCCCAGTGTGGGGAGGACGGCGGGTCAACGGGTTAACAACAAACACCTTGCCATGTGCGCTGCGGGCAGCGAGAGCTCCATCGACTCCTCCGATGTGTTTTGTAAATATCCTCTTCATTTGTGCCCACGCGTCACACAAAGCCGTCCCGACCGCTTTGTGTGACGACCAAAGATCACAAACCCCAGTGGAGCCGAACCACGGGCTGCTGCGGCGGCATGCTTTGGCAACCCGCGTTGGCACTTTGAAAGGGCTTGTGGCCAGCAAGCTTCACGCCTTGCCGCCTTTGTCTCCCCAGTGCTTTTGTTTTGACACGCACACACTGCACCAGGTAGTGATGTGAGGTTGAGTCGACCTGGCGGAGACCCAGAAACGGCGCATACCTATGACACCGCCGATGTTATCCATCATAACATTGTTAAGCAATCGCTGAGGTAACCACTGCACTCACGAACGCCACCGTGGCATCCCATCCACTCTAACCCACGACCTCCTGTATACCAGGTGAGGGAGTTAACATCTCACCACCGTGGCGCCCCATCCACTCTCTCCCAATGACCTCTTTATGTAAGTTATACTTTATTTACCTCCGTTTCAACTCTAGCAGCCGGTGTTATTGCAGTGTGGTTACCAACCCACGCGGGCCATTCAAACACCCCCGTCGTACAAAGACAACAAACACGCGTTGTGAAGAAAGGGTGTAATTCTAAAGTGGAGAATAGAATAAAGGGAATTGTAGAAAGACGGAAGTGGTTAGGTTGGTATTCAGCAAGGCGAGATGCCTGTTTGCTGTTCTACAGAATTCAAATTAAGGCGAATTCATTCAGGTTCGTTGGATTAATTCTACCCTGAGTAACTTTGCCTGGCCGTTTACCCGCCATGACGTGTATGTGTGTGGGGATCGTTGAAACCAAAAAAAATTCATCGTCGAGCGAACGGCTGAAAAGTGCGCAAGGAAGCATGGAGAGAAGCACGTTTGGGGATCACGTCGAGGGACAGAGAGAGGAGAGAGAGAGAGGGGGGGAGAGAGGGGGAGAGAGAGGGGGAGAGAGAGGGGGAGAGAGAGGGGGAGAGAGAGGGGGAGAGAGAGGGGGAGAGAGAGGGGGAGAGAGAGGGGGAGAGAGAGGGGGAGAGAGAGGGGGAGAGAGAGGGGGAGAGAGAGGGGGAGAGAGAGGGGGAGAGAGAGCGGGGAGAGAGAGCGGGGAGAGAGAGCGAGGAGAGGGAGAGAGGAACGGGAGTGGATCGGAGAACACAATCGGCTGCGATCGCTGCCACTTGATAAATTCAGAGTGGGCGAGGGCCGGACGCATCGCGCGACAAGGGCCGACGGTGGACAATGGTCACGGGTGATTGGAGAGTGACGGCCCGAGGGACCGGAACGCGTCCGAGGGGGGAGATGGAACTCTCGCTGTAAACCGATGACTAACACCTTGCGCGTCTCGGACGATGATAAATGGCCCGAGAGGGAGGAGGGTAAGTCAAGCGCTTGCTTTTGGAGTCCGTGAACCGTGAACACAACTCGAGATTGTTTTGGTACTTAACGGAGAAGAAATTAGCAGTTTAGCCTCGAGCAAACTAGGAGCCGTGCTGAGTGAGAAGTCAGATTACAGCAATTGATGCTGTAATTACCGCTGGAAGCTTTTGGCGGGCCATCGTACAAAGACGGACACTGCATCGTGCGGCGCTTTCAGATGCGCTGCTTCTGCGGCCGTCTGGAACGCTCTTCCTTCCGATATTAGGAAGCCAATGGAGCTACACACTTTTAACTCGTCTATATTGATAACTAATTTTATTCGAACTGCTTTTAGTGTTTAGTTTGTTGTCCTTCCCCCGCACCTGCGATTAGCACGGTTGGCTACGCACGGTGCGAAAGACGTTCAACGTACGTACACACGCACGGGTTGTCATTGAAGCTCTGGCGTTACAGGTCGTTGAGGGCCCTAACCTGGCCACAAAGCCAGCCAGCTCGCTCGATCGCGTGCCCGGTGGTGGCTGTGAGTCTGCTATAACACGTGAGATGTGTACGCAGGCCTGAATAAAGACCGGGGCGCCGTGGGTAGCATCTAGCAGTATCCAGCATCATCCCAATATATTGTGCGATGATGATGCTACGCCGAGATGCAGTTTCTGTTGGCTCGATTGCGTTATATCTATTTCACATCCGCGTTATGAAGAAACATGCGTTTCCTACCACATAATTCAAAATGGGGGTAATCCAAAAATATAACCATTTTCGTCAATCTCTGCCAAAAATAAACGATCGACCGATCAATGTGCTTGCTCAGTGATAACACTTTCCTGCTCCCGTCAGAAGACTTGGCCTACTAAGTGGATGATAGCAGAGCCATGCCAATCAACATCAATCAAACTCTGCCCCACTGTTGTACAGATATTGCAACTACTGTACTGTAGAGGCGATCACGTGGATTTCAGATTAACCGGAACAACATATTTGTCCGGTTCAAGCATGGTACGACTTGTAATGAACATTTCCAAGAATAACAATGTATCGCTGTTTTAGATTATTAATTTGGGCTCAAGGGAACATCAACGAGCTATTCACTTATTTTAAAATCTCTGTGTGCGCGGTTAATCTGCAAATCGGATAAACCGCACGCGGATAATCGAGAGTGCCGTACATTCATCACTGTGATGTGTTTTCCGGAATGCAAGTCAGGCCACGAGGTGGGGCGGAGGGAGCGGTTTGGGCTGGGGGGGTTGATCGTGACCTCTGTTATATCCACGGCCTACGACTTGCCAATCCATTCGCCATCCTCGCGCGTTCCTCCGAGACCCGCCGGGGTGTGGCAATGTTACATGTCCCGTCGGTCGCTCGCTCGGAATGGCAAACCAATTAGCCCAGCAAATTGAATTAAAGAATAACATTCGTACAGCTAAAGCCACCTTTACTGAAGGCATGCCAGCACTTGCTAATGTGTATAGGTGCTACTACGTATGGTGCCTATATATATTCACACGTAGTGAGTTACATGCATAACAAGGCATGCATTGGAGTGGTGTCCATGAGACCGGCGATTAATGGGAAGTGAAGGCCTAAGAGCAGTTGGTGGGATACTGCCGGAAAAGATCTATGGGTCTCTGTGCGAGTCTGTGGATCTCTGCAAGTGGTGGCGAGATGTTAACTACCTCACCTGGTATACAGGAGGTCGTGGGTTTGATTGCGACTGATGCCTGCTTTATATTTCGAGTTTGCATGTTCTCCCCGTGGTTGTTTGGATTTATAATCAACGTGCGTTTAGAATATTGTAGCTGCTATACATTTCCCCACGATAGGCCACTTAGTTGAGCTATCATTTATGGCTAGGTCGCTTCTGAAAAAGTTCTCAGCAGGCCTTACCTGGTAAAATAAAAAATAATAGAAGTTTTTGGGTCTCTGTGTTAGTCTACGGGTCTCTGCATGAGTCTAAGGGTCTCTGTGAGAGTCTAAGAGTCTCTGTGAGAGTCTATGCGTCTCTGTGTGAGGCTATGAGTCTCTGAGAGTCTGTGGGTTTCTGTATTAGTTGATGGATCTCTGCAAGTGTTTGGGTCTCTGCGTGAGTGTAAGAGACCAGATGGTGGAATGAAACTGTCAGGGCAAACCTTGGAGGATCTGGCGGTGGGTGAGACGCGTTGGTAGTGAGGTGTGGTGGTGGTGTGGTGCTGGTGGTGGCGGTGGTTGTTGTGGATGTGGCATCACTGGCTTGGCCCACGGTGACGTCTCCAGTTCATGAGTGAGAGTTGGTCAATCCTTCTTTCCTTTGTATGGCTGAGTGTATCGCCGTGATGTCTGCGTCGTATTTGTGGATAGGGCATTGCGTCGTTATACGTTGTTACGGTCCGTTCTGGACCATCACAGTCGCAGACTACTACTGGAGATTCTTTTATTTTCCATTTGCACATCCGCATCCACTGCTGCTGCCACAGTTTGTGCAGTGGATACGGTTTAGGGTGGACCGTGAGCAGCTTCGTGGAAGATCAAACCCCAGGGGATCTTCCGTGTCGGGTCTTTTACAACAAGGCAGTGTTTGTTTGTTAGTTCTTTCAAACTCCATTCAGCCACAATGTGGCGTCGGCAAAGCTGCAACTACGAACGACGCGCTCGTCTGTTGTAAGCCGCCGCCTGGCACGGTGTGGACTCTGCGTCTTTGTTTGTAATTAAACAGAGGCTGTCGCGTGCATTATTGATGCAACTCGACGCGCAACGCAACACCACGTTGTGTTCGTGCACCCCCCCCTCCCCCCGTTCGAGGATATGAAGATAACGTAAAAGAAACTCTGTGATTGAGTAAATGCGAGGAATAATAAGATATCGCATCACCAGCTTATGTGTTTAAGTGTCATAAGCAGGTGCAGACCGTGGTGTACTTTGTCTTTCAGTATTACGACTATCCGTGTTCAACCCACTGTTGGTGCATCCGCCAGTCATCTCAGTCAGATAACCCACGGCACTTGGGGTCTGTTCCGTGACCTCTTGCCGGCAGTGAGCCTTCAACACTTGACGTGTACCCAAAGTGCACCTAGCCTGGCACAAGCGCCGTGGTGACGTTGCTGCTGCTGCTGTTGTACGGGCGGGCCACGTTTCCCGTCCTCGCGAGGCGACGTCGGCGCTCGGAGCTCCGCGGATGTTTGCCCAGAGTCTGGTCGCGTCACGCGTCGTGGTCACCGCCACTTGTAGCTGTCGCTCACCCGGGGAGGCACGCCACGGCGGTGACGGTGGCGCCACAGTGCCTCCAGCTCTGGCCCCTTGTTCCTCCGGCTCTCGCCTTCCGTTCCTCCCGCTCCCGTTCACCCAGTGAGCCGTGCGGTTGACAGCCCTTTTATTGCTGGTTAAGGGCCTACCTTCGCCGTGTGAGACTGTGTGGGCTATATTTGACCATACTTCACCACACTGGTCAGTAGGTGTTGGGGAAGGTGGTGAGCGTAAGCCGCGTGGGCCTTCCGAAGTCCAGAAGAGCAGCGCTGGTGGACAGCAGCGATTCAACAACAACAATAGCAACCACAGGTTTCGAGTTTTTAAGTGAACTCTGGCAACTTGGCGTGCATGTGACTTCACCCATGCAAGCGCTGTCCAGGCTGAACCGCCGCTTAGCTTCCGGGATCCGATAACATTAGCCGGCATCCCGGGTGCTGCGTTCGTTCGTTACCGCTCGATGCAGTTGCGACGGTTACATGCCCCTCGGTCGAGGATGCTGGCATGAGCTTTGGAGAGTAGGCCTCTATCCAACAGTGGCTTGATCGTGGCTGATTGTTGATTGTGATACTGCTTTTCCCCCTTGATGTGGGTCCATTATTATCCCCTGCTAAGAATGGGCAGTGAATGGGGAGTCCAGGTGGTGCGTCTGCACGTGTAGTGCGTCTTCCGGTCGTCTCAGTCGGTCAACCCATGGCACCTGGGTCTGTCTCGTAACCTCCTGCCAGCGAGCTTTCCGCACCATCCTACAGTAGGATGTGGAGCTGAGTTGACCTGCCAAAGACAATGTCAACGTCGGCCTCTGTGGAGGAGGCTCGTGAAGCACGCTGCTACTGGGCAGTTGGAGGCAGTCACCCTCCAACAACAGCCAAGGGCAGAGCAACAACGCTCACAGGAACAAGCGGAGCGCCGGGCGGATAAAATGCAGAGTTGAGAGAGTGGGGAGCACAGTTGGTGCTTCTGCCGGTCGTCTCAGACAATCAACCCACAGCACCTGGGTCTGTCCCGTGACGTCCTACCAGCAACGAGCCTTCCACACATCACGTGATGGCCTCAGATGTGCACCCGGCCTGGCACAGGCTCCACGGTGACGTCACCGCCGCTTGTACAGAGAATAACTTAGAATAATCACAATACAGGTTTTTGGGTTAGATCGTGTAAGTATAAATGTGTCGTAACCCTCCACCACCCGAGACAGCCAGGAGTGACTAATTGGCGCGTTTTCTTTACGTGACAAACTTTCCTGGCTGTGTCGGGTGGTGGTGGGTTATGACGCATTTATACTCAACGTGAACTAACCCAGAAACCTTGATTGTGAATAATATTGATCGCGAAAGCCGCCTACTACGTGTTACATTTAGAATGGGAAAGTCTTTTAAACCTTGATGCCGCATGACCCTTGTTTGGCGATGAGCCCGCCGTTTTAATTTTAGTTTCGAGACGTGCGTACTCTCACTCCGAGCGTGTCGAGGAAGTAACAGTGCTGCTGCGTACACGTGTCGTGCGTGTGGTTTTTTGCATGCGTGGGTGTTTTTTTGCAAAACCGTGATACGAGGGAGCAGCAGCAGCAGAAATTCATAAATGATGCTCCCTCACCTGTCACAGCGGTCACAGGAATAACTGGTTCTTTGACATTTTTTTTGACCCGAGCAAGGACTGCTGCTGCCCCCCCCACCTCTGCCACCCGCCCACTGCCGCGGGCCCTTGCCCGTGGATCTTCTCACCTGTTTTTTAAATCGCCGACGCTATTGCCACAACATTCACGAGCGCTGCTGTGTGAGCAGAATGCCAGGGGAATTATACGTCTACGGGAGGGGAATTAGACGTCTATGGGAGCGAGCAGCATTCCAGACGGGTAACAGTTTTGCCGCTTGCTTTCTTGTTTGGGGAGGTGGCCCCAGCGGTGGCCCCAGCGGTGGCCCAGCGGTGGCCCAGCGGTGGCCCAGCGGTGGCCCAACACTCGCCACTCGTTGGGATTGGTTCGCGCTTCGAGTCCCGGGGGGCCGCCCTCGTTAACCCTGGCATCGGAGAATCCCGTAACAAAGGGGACGATCCCGTGACACAGCATCGTCACGAGTTCGGCCCGCCGCTGCATGCTACTGGCTGCTGTCGCGGCCCAAATTTCCGCCAAATGTCCTCAATTGGTAGTGACACACAGCAGCCATCAGGCCCCTCTCCTGCGAACGCTTGAAAAGGTCTTGAGATCCCGCTGAGGCTTTCCTGGATTAAACAAGCAGATGAACTGTCACAACAATGACAGCAATAACAATAATTATGTATATTTCAAGTGCGTTGAGCTAGATATTCTCTAGAGCGTTGCTAGGCAACGAAAGTCCCTCTCCTTCCCTACCCCGTCGCCACTCCCCCGTTGCTCTCTTATTGCCGCCTCCGTGTGTGTCCGTGTGTGTACGTGTGTGCACGTGTGTCTGTGGGAAGCGGTGGCGTAGCGGTTTGCGATGTGCTGTGTTATGTACCTGGTCAGCCGAGTTCGATTCCCGCTCACGGCCGACACCAGTAACAATTATCTGAACCGGTCCTGGGCCTCCCTTAGGTCGATTCAGCCTCAAATGAGTACCTGGTGCAGTGTGTAAAGCATCGCCACTAGGGAGACAAAGGCGGGCAGGCAGGCGGGCGTGGTGCTGCCCATTCACCCCCTCGTGTGCTGAGGAGAGAAACCTATACTACCCCAACCAAAAAGACCTCAACGACTTGATCAGAGATCTTGGTCTCACCAAGTCCAATGCCAAGCTTTTGATGTGGAACTTGTTGGATGAAAGTGTGCAATTCGGAGATCAGAGGAAGCGTCACCAACCTTTTTGCAGCTTCTTCACCCGTCAAGATGGGCTCTGCTTCTGCCACAATGTGACCAGTCTGTTCGAGGCAATCGGTATCGCCTGTAACCAGAACGAGCGGTACCTCTTCATTGACAGCTCATCCAGGTGCCTCAAAGCCGTGCTGCTCCATCATGGTAACAAGTACCTGTCTCTTCCCCTGGCTCACTCGGTGCACCTCAAAGAGGATTACAACAGCATCAAGACCTTGCTGGATGCCTTGAAGTATGAGTACGGCTGGGAGGTTATCGTAGACTTCAAAATGGTGCCATTCCTGATGGGTCTCCAAGGTGGTTTCACCAAGTTTCCCTGCTATCTTTGCCTTTGGGACAGCAGGGACACCAAGGTGCACTACCTCAAGCAGGACTGGCCACAGCGGACCGAGTTCTCTGTGGGGAGGAACAACGTCAAGTGGGAGCCACTGGTGGACCCCTGGAAGGTGCTGATGCCACCACTGCACATCAAATTGGGCCTTATGAAACAATTTGTCAGGGCTGTAGATAAGGAGTCAGCAGCCTTCAAGTACCTTCAAGACTTCTTCCCTAAGCTGTCTGAGGCAAAGGTCAAAGCCGGTGTCTTCGTCGGACCACAGATAAATAAGATCCTGGAGTGCAATTAATTCCCCAAGAAGCTCACTAGTAAGGAGAAAGTGCCTTGGAACAACTTTGTCCCAGTGGTTCGTAGCTTCCGGGGCAATCATAAGGTCGAAAACTGTGTGGAGCTGGTTGAGACTTTGGTGAAGAACTACGGCACAATGTGCTGTAGGATGTCCCTCAAAGTCCATATACTTGATGCTCATCTTGATAAATTCAAGGAGAACATGGGAGTGTACTCGGAGGAGCAAGGCTAGCGCTTCCACCAGGATTTACTTGACTTTTAACGCCGCTACCAAGGACAGTATAACGAGAACATGATGGGAGGCTACATTTTGGGGCTGATTCGTGAAAGTGATTTACATTATAATCGTAAATCTCGAAAAACTACTCGCTTCTAAATCTTTTGTAGTAATTTTTTTATTATTTTAGTATAAATATATGTTAATTTAGATTCATGTTTTTTTTTCTGACTTTGTGAACGAAAAGACACAAATTCACCCGTTTTCTCATTGAAAATGGGTAGAATTCAAAATATCACTGTCCTGGTCACAAAAGCAAAGTTTGTGGGGAATAATAGCCAGTTTCTATACTTTTTAGGCATAGGCAATTAGGAAATAACACTTACTACCCAGGAACAAAAATTGTGTTACTTCGTGTAATCGCTAACAGCACTTGCCCCAACAGTCTGTGTAGGCTATACGGGGGATCTTTGTCTTTTGTGTACGTTGAACCTCTTTTGCAGCGTATGTATCCAACCGCGCCAATCGGAGGTTCCTGCCAAGTTTGTGATTTGTGACTTTTTATCCTTACCCGTGTGGTATCGATAGTTCAATGTCAACTTGCTGTTTCATTGAGGGAATACTACTGCTGTGTTGTCGTTGTCTGGCTGTAGTCTGGGACTGTTCTTGTTGTTGTTTTGCTGTATTGCTCAACTGGTAACGAATTGGCCGTGTCGGGGGGTGGTGGCGGGTTTAATGACACATTTATAGTTATGCTATCTAACCCAAAAACAACCTTTATTATGGATAATATTGGTCGCGAAAGCCTGACCTACTACTAAACTGCCTTGCCCTAGCTGTCATTTAGTGTTGAAAATTCTGACTTATTTACTTAGTTTTTATTTATTTATGTATATTTAGTGATTTGCTTACCTTTTCTCTCTATTTTTGCACTCCTATAATTTTGTTGTTGTCGTTTTTGTTGTTGTTGTCGTTTGTTGTCGTAACTTTGACCCCGAGCCCCCAGACTGGACATCTGTGAATCAGAGCTTCATGGCTCATCGGATACCTGCTCCTGCAAGTCTAAATAAAGATTATAATTGTCGTGGTTAGTGGGGGAGGCTATATTGTTGCTGCAGCTGCTGCATATCTCATCTTAACGTAAATTACATAGCGCCTTAACCATGCCATACATCCGAAATACAATGGGGATTATCGCTGCCGGCTCACCTGACAGGTACTCACTTCCCTTTGGTTTCTGTTGGCCGGATGTCACTTCAATCGCTACTCCTTCCTCATTCAAGGCACCACTCCCCTAACTGGGAGCGAGCCGAGTGGGAATTTCACCGGTTTCTCAAGTGGGCACAACCCCCCCCTCCTTGCCGGTGTTTCGTCGATTAGCCCACTACACCTCGGGGCGGCTCGGCGGCAGAGCCAGCGTCCTGGAACTACCCCCTTGATCCGCCGCTCAACTCAGCCCTGGCCTCCCTTACTGCCGGCTTGGCTCTGCCACCGCTCACTCCGCTTCAGCCGGATCCAACAGGATGCCGCTTCTGCCTGCCTGCCAACAACTTCTTCCTTCGATGCCGAGCAGCCTCCAGCGCTCTCCGGAGTGGTTGTCCTGCGAAGCTCCTGCAGCCGACCTCAACTGGTAGACTCCAGCCTCTCCATGCATCCCGCTGGCTCTCAAGGATGACAGACTGGTGTTTCCTGAGCGTCTGCTTATGTGCTGCCTCTATCCTCTCCTCCCAGGGTACTGTGATCTCGACGAGGACCACCTGATTGGTTCCTCTGGACCAGAGGATGATGTCCAGTCTGAGGCTTGTTGCCGGCTATCGCTTCTGGGAATCGAAGCTTCTTCCGGAGGTCTGCCAGGATCTCCCAGTCACCTGTAGCAAGGGTCCCTTTGCTCTGTGTTCCCCTCACTGCGCTCTCTCCTCACCTGAGGAAGTGGATTAAACAGGGGCCCTTGGTTAGTTGTCTTGGCTTTCTCCTTGCTTGCTCCAGTCCCGTGGCTCGCTGAGTCATTATTTGGTCATGTCGCCACCTGAACATATAATGAGAACATGAAGAGGGAATAGCAGCGTTGGTGGTTATGAGGGGGAGATAAGGCGGTCGTGGGGTGACCTAGGGAACAATAAGTGAGTTTTGAGTGAGGAGCTGAAACTTGTGACTGCTTAATGTGGAGGGGGAAGTTTGTTCCAGTGCAGAGAGCGACAGCGTGGATTGAGTGCAATGAAGAAGAACAGAGAGAGACAGCAAAGATTGAGAGCCTAGAGGGCGAGAAGGCGACACAGAAAGATAGAGTGGCAAGATATTGAGTAATTTGCCAGTACATTTTCGGTATTGGGGCTGTAATTTGGCCAATACCGGTCACAACGTGGGTAAGGGTTTTTTTTCTTTTAAGTTACGGGAGGAAAACTGAAGAACCCAGAGGAAAACCCACGCAGAACAAGGAGGGGGGAGAGAGAGAGAACTTAGATACTCCACAGAGTAGGCGCCCACGTCGGGAATCGAACCCAGGGTCTTCTCGCTTTGAGGCACCGGATGTCACAACTGCTCCAACCACCACCATCACTCTCGCACCCTTTGCCCCCACGGTGCTCTGCACTGAGCCTCAGCATTGGACAATCCCCAAAGGGGGGTGGGGGGAGGGGTTGGCAGACTGCAGTTTAGAAACTGAGAGGTTCTGAGCATCCCCCTGGCATGGGTAGACAATGTTATTCTTGTGAATGAGACAATCTTATTCTTGTCAATGAGACAATGGGTTTCTTGCCAATGAGACAATGGGTTTCTTGTCAATGAGACAATGGGTTTCGTCTTCGCGCTTGGTCTCGTGCGGCCCGTCGGACGCTCTTCGGTGAGCGGAGTTGTCGTCGTCGCTTCTCCGCAGGCCGCCTGCGGAAGGCACGGGCGCGCGACAACGTGTTCCCCCGCGCTCCGTGAAAATGTTTTTGGTGAAATCCTCGCCCCCGCCGCTTGCCTCCCCATTCGCCGGTTAAACACGCCGTGAAAACGGGCCCTCGAATGCCGTTGTGCGTGCGTGCGTGTGTGCCTGCGCGTGCGTGCGTGTGTGCGCGTGCGTGCGTGTGTGCGCGTGCGTGCGTGTGCGCGCGTGCGTGCGTGCACGTGTTCCCCGGCGATTTAACGATATTGACGCATTTTTGACCGCGTCTTCTTCACGTGAATGGAAAGGTCGTGCCGTCTCTGTGCCGTCTTCACTCTGATGGACTTTCCTCGTCTGTATAAATACACACCTGTATACACACACACCTGTATATAAAGACAAAGATCCCCCCATATCGCCTGAGTTAGTACTGTTAGCGAGTAGCACCTATGAAGGCCAGCATGGCGCACGAGGGGCGTGGGTGGCCAGCACCACTCCCGGCCGGCTTTGTCTCCCCAGTGGTGATGTTTACAACACACCGTGCCAGGTACTCATTTGAGGCTCAGTCGACCTGCGGGCAGCCCATGACCGGTTCAGATAATCGTCACTGGTGTTTGTCTGCCGTGAGTGGGAATGGAACTCGGGTGCCCGGGTTCGTAGCACGGCGTGCTCACCGCTACACTACCTCTCCAGTTTACACACACACACACACGCCTGTTTACACACACACACGCCTGTTGACACACGCCTATTTACACACACACACACACGCCTGTTTACACACACGCCTGTATACACACACAACAACAACAACAACCACCATTCGCCACTAAGTTGCGGTGACGTCACCACGACGCTTGTTCCAGGCCATGTGCACCTTGAGGCCACGTGAAGTGTCGAACGCCCGCTGGCAGGAGGTCACGGGGCAGCCCCAGGTGCCACAGGTCGACTGATTGAGATGACCGAGATGACTGGCTGATGCACCACCTGTGCCCCCTACTGTGCCAACACACACACACACCTGTATACACACACACACTCCTGTATACACACACACACCTGTATATACACACACGCCGGACAAGGAGGGCCTCCCGTGGTGCGGTGTTGGCTGGGGTGGTGGTGGCAGCCTCGTTTATGTAATGAGTACATTTTAAAAGCCGCTAAGTGCTCCAATATCGTTTATTGAAACAATGATGTACATACGTTATATCTGTTGATGAACTGTGAATAACCCAACCAGCATAGATATCCATTGTAATTTATAACGTGCATGCATAATGTATGTTGATGAACTGTGAATAACCCAACCAGCATAGATACACATTGTAATTAATAATGTTCATACATTATGTATGTTGATGAACTGTGAATAACCCAACCAACAATAGATATACATTGTAATTTATATGAATGCATTGTATATCTCCAGCTGATTGGCTCACAGGTGACGACATCACATGTATCTCTCCTCTATTTAAGACTGAAACAGCAGGAGGAGGATTTCTCCACAACTCTCTGGCTGTCGCCTGACGAGGCTGGTTGTTGTAATTACTGGCAGAATGTCACGGTACTCGAATTACAAACGTTGTCGTGGGTTTATTCTGCAACACACAACCGGTTAGTGCTGAACTAATAACTGATCGATCATCGTTTTGTTCATGCGACAAACCCTTTAGTGATTGGCTGTGTCGGGTGGTGGTAGCGGGGGTTTTAACGACGACGCATTTATCATTTACGCGATATAACTCGACAACAAAAACCTCTCACGGATAATATTGGTCGTGAAAGACCTACGACTACTACGTGTTACACTCGAACAAAATCACGAGTGAAACAAAAAATCCGGCCAAGGGAGAGGTGGTCGACTCTGCTCGATCACCTTTTCGTCGTCATCCAATTGAGCTAACTCGCGAGGTGAGGAAGTCAGCAGTCGTTGTGTGTCCCACATCCGCCCCCGCTATAGGAATGTGGCTTTTGCTTGTTTCATCACGGGCTCTGGGCTGTAAAACGACGCTCGTTCAAGTAGCAAATCCACTCCCGGCTCGTAGAATTTGCTTAGCCACTTTCCCACTCCGATGACGGTGCGTGTACATTCCGTCGTCGGGACGGAATGGGTGTGGGGGGAGGGTGGCTCTGTGTGGTGTGGGGATGTGTGGGAGTATGGCTCTGTGGGAGTGTGAGGTGTAGGGGAGTGTGGATCTGTTGGCTGTGTGGGAGTGTGGGGATGTGGGCTGTGTGGGAGTGTGACTCTGTGGGTTGTGAGGTATAGGGGAGTGTGGATCTGTGGGGTGTGGGGATGTGTGGGAGTGGGGCTCTGTGGGCTGTGTGGGAGTGGGGGTCTGTGGGGTATAGGGGAGGGTGGTTCTGTGGGATGTGTGGGAATGTGGCTCTGTGGGATGTGAGGTGTAGGGGAGTGTGGATCTGTGGGGTGTGGGGATGTGTGGGAGTGGGGCTCTGTGGGCTGTGTGGGAGTGTGGCTCTGTGGGATGTGAGGTGTAGGGGAGTGTGGCTCTGTGGGATGTGAGGTGTAGGGGAGTGTGGCTCTGTGGGATGTGAGGTGTAGGGGAGTGTGGACCTGTGGGGTGTGAGGTGTAGGGTAGTATGGATCTGTGGCTTGGCGTGCCGCGCGCTCCCAGGCCCGTGCCTCGCCCGGGCTGTGTCGGGAACGCAAACGTCCGAATCGCGCTCCGTCCGTTCGAGACGTCATCGCCCAGGGCTGTTGCAGCACGGGCGGTAACGCTTGTGCCCTCGCACCACGGAGGCGCCCGGGTTCGATACCAACCTCGGGTACCTCTCCATGTGGAATGCGTATGTTCTTCCCTCGTTCTGCGTGGGTTTCCTCCCGGGCCTTCCGTATTTTTCCTCTCCGTAGCTTGAAAATTTAAATAAACCCATACAAAGCAAATGATGTTGGGCCAAAACATCCCAGTGCTGAAGAGTTAACCTGCAAATTTCTCTTGGCTGGACCCGCCTGAATAAGAGTTATGAAATTCGGCGAGGCTTTGCTGGGTAAAGAAAAAACAGTCCATCATCGATTATCCAGCGACTTTCAAAAATGACGGATAATCACTAATCTTCAGAAAATAAAATTGTACATTCTTGCATTACATTATGTTTTTAGGTGTTGTTATATTTGTATGTGTTTACTCTGTTAAATTGGCATAAATAAACATACAAATAGATGCAAATAAATATCCCACTTTAAAAAGCTACCGTATTTACTGTACCGTACTTACCACTGCAATCTCGAATAGTCTGCATCACGGGGTGACGTGTGTATATATACGCGCAGTATTTGCATTGTTTAAGTTGTATGTAGTGTATAATGTAACATATGTAATATTTTTTGTCCTTCACACGGTGCTGGTTACAGCATTTGGAGTGGTTTTGCTGATTTTGCCGGATCGGCCTGGGACCGCCGGATAATGTTGGAAGCAGCCGGATAATCTCGCGCCGGATAAATCGACGATCAACTGTAACTGGGGCCCGAAGAGGCAAAATATATAACAGGCGACATCTTGTCCAATGGCCCTTTCTACTTGAAGCGGCATGAAGCAGAGCCATCGCCCGTGACGTCGCCAATTCCACACGTTTCAGTTTTCGGGCCACGGTGTTGGTGACGTGAGTTCAGTGTGAATCAATGGCACGGCGGCGCCATTTCGCTGTGTGCGTGTGTACGTGCATGCGCGTGTACGTGGGACCCCCCTAATGGAACATCTTCACCGGTTATAAACATTTAGGCTGGCCTGCCTATGATTCCATCCTGGGTTTAACCAGGCTGGATTGTGTGAGGAGCTCACAAATCCTTGAAAGATCTGGACAAAGTCCCATCGGTGAGCTCCTCCGGCAGGCAAGGCTGCGTTGGCTGGGTCATGAAGCCCGCATGCCCAACCACCGCATTCCTAAAGAGCTTTTGTTCGGCCGCATAGAGGGGGCTAGACGGGCACGGCACGGGCTAGAGAAGAGATGGAGTGATGTGGTACAGGAGGACGTGGAGCTGAGTGGACTTGCTGATGACTGGTACCAGCGGTGTTAAGATCGGCCTCTGTGGAGGAGGCTCGTGAAGGACGCTACTGGGCAGTTGGAGGCAGTCGCTCTCCAACAACAACGGAGGGCGGAGGAGCGATGCTCACAACAACGAGCAGAGCGTCATCTGGCTAAAGCACAGCAAGTTAGCACAGTAGGGGACATAGGTGGTGCATCGGCCACTCATCTCAGTCAGTCGACCCGTGGCACCTGGGTCTGTCCCGTGACCTCCTGCCAGCGAGCGTTCGACACTTCACGTGGCCTCAACATGCACATAGCCTGGCACAAGTGCCGTGGTGATGTCACCGCCACTTAGTGGCGAATGGCGGTTGCTGTGGTGTACGTGGGGAGCGGTGGTGTAGCAGTTAGCATGCTGCGCTACGAATTTGGCGACCCGGGTTTGATTCCCGCTCACGGCCAACACCAGTGACGGTTATCTGAACTGGTCCTGGGCCTCCCCTAGGTCGACTCAGCCTCAAATTAGTATCTGGTGCAATGTGTTAACATCGCTACTGGGGAGACAAAGGCGACCAGGCGTGGTGCTGGCCACCCACCCCCTCGTCTGCCGTGCCGGCCTTCATAGGTGCTCGTTAACAGGACTTGCCCCAACAATCTGTTAAGGCTATATGAGGGATCTTTGTCTTTATGTTCGTGCGCATACGTGTGCGTGTGTGTGCGCGAGTGCGTGCCCGTGTGCGTGCGTGTGTGTGTGTGTGCGAGCTTGTGTGTGCGTGTGTGCGAGCGTGTGTGTACGCGTGTGCGAGTGTGTGTGTGTACGCGTGTGCGAGCGTGTGTGTGTACGCGTGTGCGAGCTTGTGTGTGCGTGTGTGCGAGCGTGTGTGCGAGAGTGTGCTTGTTGGGTGCCGTGAAGTTTTTGCCCCCTGTCCGGGGGTGCCTGGGGCTCAGCCACTGGGAGGCTGAGCGAGGATCGCGTGTGAGGCCGTGGAGGCCGTGGCGGCCGTGGCGGCCATGGCGGCTGAGGCTTGTGGGAAGCCCCGCGACGCCCTGCCAGGCCACCATGTCGTGATGGATTACATACCTCCTCGCCTCTTCGCTTGTCACCCGGCCATGCCGCCATCAGGCACGGTCTGTCGACTCGCTTGGGCGAAGTTTCGTTCCTTTATTCTCCCCCGGGAACGAGAACTCAAGAGACCAGGAACGTAAAAAAAATTCCAAGGGTGATCACGACCGCGCGCGATCCCAACCGAGTCGTTTTGCGGGCAGTTTTCGAATTTGGCAAAACAAATGTGCACCCAAATGATGTCGGCGTACACGCTGAACGCCCAGGGGATCCCTTAAGGTCCGCAGCGCAGGAGACCACTCGGGGCAATGTTGCCGCTGCCGTCGCGAGGCCGCTCGCGACGGCAGCGATCCACTCTCGTTCCTGCACGCCCCATCTCCAGGGCGGAACGTGACGGACGGACGTATCTGGCGAGGAGGGCGTACGTTCCCTACTACGGCTGCCACTCGGTTGTTAGTCTCAGCCACCGGTCGCCTTACGTGTGTGTATGTTGAACTTCTTTCGCACCATACGTAGCCAACCGTGCTGATTGGAGGTGTGGAGGAAGGACAACAAACTAAACACAACAATATACAGTTCTAAAGAAATTAGTCTTTAACGTGGATTAAAAAGTGCACAGCTCCAGTGGCTTCCTAATGTCGAAAGGAAGAGCGTTCCAGACGGCCACATCATCATCACCACCATCAACATCATCACCACCATCATATACGTATGTTGAACTTCTTTCGTACCGCACATAGGCAACCTTGCTCATTAGATATGCAGGGGTAAGAACAACAAACTAAACACAACAATAGACAACGATTTGGAAGTGGATAGCTCCCCGTGGCTTCCAAATATCGAATAGAAGGGCAGTTGAGAAGGTCCGCAGAAGCAGCGCATCTGAAAGCGCGCGATGCGGCGACCGTCTTTGTTCGACGGTTATCCATAAGCCGCCACTGCTGCGAGGATGACCGGAGTTTGCGTGGTGATGGTTTTCGCTCCTCCACGAGGTCAGCAGCGAGGTGTATTGCGCTTCGTCGCGTTCTCCAATCGTCGCGCTTCCCCCTCTCTATCTCAGGCGCAACTTGTCCAAGTCGCGACGACACTGGGTTAGGGCAAGCAGGGATGTTTGCTCGACTTGGCTAGCTCCCTACTCGGCTAACTCCCCTCTCGACTAACTCCACACTCAGCTAACTCCACGCTCAGCTAACTCCCTGCTCGGCTAACTCCACGCTCGGCAAATGCCGTGCACCGCCCTCGCGAAACAACCCGATGCCGCCGCCACTGCGTCTTGCGGGCTCACTTGGCTTTCGTTCGTCCCCCGCTTACGAAAAGCGCGCGGCAGCGACGAGCGCGAGCGCCGTTTTAGCGCGAAGCCGTCGGGCGGAGTTCGTGCGCGACACCCCGCTGCCTGAGCCGGTTTTTTGTTCGCGCACATAATTTATGGCGGTGTTTGTTGCTATCGGTGCCTCGGAGGAAATATCGCTCGCTCACTCTCTCGCTCGCGTGCGCACACAAACGCACGCACGCACGCGCCGTCACGCGGCTAGCCGCTGCTCCTGTTACAGGCGCGAGCGAGTCGCGCGCTCGCCGCCACCACCACCACGTCGGGGTCAGTGATGGCGGGGTCAGTGACGGCGGGGCGATGTTCAGGAGGCATCGGGGACCGCAATCCTCCACTTGTCGGACAGGCGAATGGGTGGACGAGCGGGCGGGCAGCGCCGGCTCGATGGACGACCACGTCCACCCCGCAAGCACTTTCAGATGCGGCGCTTCTGCGGACCGTCTGGAACACTCTTCCATTTGATATTCAGAAGCCGCTGGGAGCTATATGCACTTTTAAATCATCTAGATTAAAAACAGATTTTTTTATTCTTGTTGTGTTTGTTGTCCTTCCCCCCGCACCTCCGATGAGCACGGTTGGCTACGTACGGTGTGAAAGAAGTTGAACGTAGATACATACATGATGGTGGCGATGATGTTGATGGTGGTGATGGTGTTGAGGAGTTAGCTGCATAATGAGGAAGTGGGAGATGTTGACGTTGATGGTGGTGATGTTGATGATGCGGCTGTCTGGAATGCTCTTCCGATATTACAAAACCACTGGAGCTATGGACTTTTAAATGATTATCTAGATTGAACACTGATTCTTTAGAACTGCTTTTTGTGTTTAGTTTCTTGTTCCTTCCCCTGCAACTCCGATCGGCACGGTTGGCTACGTACAGTATGCATACATCTCGCCGAGGTGGTGAGATGTTAATTACCTCGCCTGGCATGCAGTATGTCATGGGTTTGATCCCGGCCCTGACGCCTGCTGCTGTATATTTGGAGTTTGCGTGTCTCTCTCTCCCCGTGGTCGCGTGGATTTTTCTCCGGATCCTCCGCTTTTTCCCTTGACATTTAGAATCGACGTCACCGATTCATGGAGTATTTGGCTGCTGTACATTTCCACACAGCGATCGTCCACTTCCGTTGGGCTATCGTTTGCGATGGCCAGGGTCGCTTCTGGAAAAAAAAGCTACGCAGCTCGGTGGAGCCTTACCTGGTAAAATAGAAAATGGTTTGTTAGTTTTTTTTTTAATGCAACGTGGTTGTTTTTTTTCTTCTTTTTTGACAGAGATCACGCGAGTTCGCCACGCTGCGAACAAGCGGGATGAGCCCAAGTACCTGGAGATCCTGGCTAACAAGTCCATCAAGCTGTCCGAGAAGGTGCTCATACCGGTGAAGGAACACCCCAAGGTGAGCGGCGGTGGTGGTGGTGGTGGTGGTGGTGGCGGGCCTTGCACGACCATCACAGCAGGTTGCCGCTCTTGCTTGGATTGTGCGGCGGCTTTTCGGCGCTCGCTGCTTCACTCCAGTCACTTGTTCTATCACTGTTACCATGGTTACTGTTCCCATCAACTTCTATCACTCATCTGTCACTGCTACCATGGTTACTGTTCCCATCAACTTCTATCACTCACCTGTCACTGCTACCATGGTTACTGTGCCCGTGAACTTTACCCGTTGATTCCTCCACCCGTGTTGAGGGCTTGGTCTGTACCAGACACTCGCCGTTTCATCTTCACCACAACACTTTGTTCAACCACTACACTGCAGGTCACAACAACTCGCCCACACACTCACACACTCACACACTCACTCACTCACCCACACACTCACCCACACACTCACCCACTCACTCACCCACTCATCCACCCACCCACTCACATGCCCACCTACTCACCCACCCACTCACCCACTCACACACTCACCCACTCACACACTTACCCACCCACCCACTCACATGCCCACTTACCCATCCGGTCACCCACTTACTACACTGCAAGTCACAACAACTCACCCAATTCACCTCACACGCCCACTCACTCACTCAGTCGCTCACTCACTACACCGCAGGTCCCAAAAACTCTTCATCCGCACACACCCATCCACTCACTCACCCACCCACATGCACACTCACCCACCCACCCACTCACTCACCCACCAACTCACTCACTCACCCACTCACTCACCCACCCACTCACTCACCGACCCACTCACCCACACGCCCACTTACCCACCCAGTCACTCACCATACCACAGGTCACAACACTTCTATTTTTTATTTTTGTCCCCTCGCTTTAGAATTCCCTACCTACCATCATCGTCTCCCCCCCCCCCCAAGTTCTTCTCGTCTTGTCACCAACAATCACGGGACAAAAGAAGAATCTGCGTGCAAGCGGAGCGGCGTGGGAATCTCCAGTGGCGATTATCTGAACCCAGTCCTTGGCCTCCCCTAGGAAATGTTTATTGGGTACAAGCAGGTGCTATTGGCTGCCATATGACGTGGCATTTCTATCAGCCAGCGTTGCAGTTAAGGGGCCCTGCTGTGTGTGTGTGTATATACTGTGTGTTTGTACTATTTATGTGTGTGGGGAGCGGAAGTGAAACGGCTAGCTCGCCGCGCTACGAACCCCGCGACCCGAGTTCGCTTCCTGCTAATGGCCAACGCCAGTGATGATTATCTGAACCGGTTCTGGGCCTCCTCTAGGTCGACTCAGCCTCAAATGAGTACCTGTTGTGGTGTGTAAACATCGTCACTAGGAAGACAAAGGCAGCCAGGCGTGCTGCTGGCCACCCACCCTCTCGTGTGCCACAGTGCCGGCCTTCATAGGTGCTACTCGCTAACAGCACTTGCCCCTACAGTCTGTTAAGGCTATACAGGGGGGGTGGGGATCATTGTGGGGATCTTCCTGTGGACTGACGCTTCTCTCCGCTTGTCGCCTCGCAGTTCAACTTCATCGGGAAGCTGCTGGGGCCGAAGGGAGAGACATTGAAGCAGCTGCAAGCCAGCACGGGTGCCCGCATGGCCATTTGCGGGCGGGGGTCGATGAGGGACAAGCAGAAGGTACGGGGGGGCGGTTAACACCGTGGCACCGGATACACACACTCACCCACTCGCTCAGCAGCTCACCCGATCACTCACCAACTCGCTCGTGCGCTCACCCACTCGCTCACCAGCTCACCCGATCACTCACCCACTCGCTCGTGCACTCACCCACTCGCTCACCAGCTCAACCGATCACTCACCCACTCGCTCATGCACTCACCCACTCGCTCACCAGCTCACCCGATCACTCACCCACTCGCTCGTGCACTCACCCACTCGCTCACCAGCTCACCCGATCACTCACCCACTCGCTTGTGCACTCACCCACTCGCTCACCAGCTCACCCGATCACTCACCCACTCGCTCGTGCACTCACCCACTCGCTCACCAGCTCACCCGGTCACTCACCAACTTGCTCTCCTGCTCGCTCGCTCATCATCCCAACCCACTCGGTTGCTCACTCACCAATCCACTCGCTCGCTCGCCTGATGAGTGGGCGAGTGACAAGTGGAAGCTGCGGAGACAGCGCTGCTGCGACGCTCGTCACAGTTTCACTTCTGTCACCGGTCACCACATCGCGTGAGTTTATTTAGTGGGCCGTGCGCTCGCTGTTGTGCGTCGGTCGGGTCACGCCACTTTCACTTTTGGTCTCTACACTGGCCGGGCCCACCCTGCACTTGGTGATAGTTTCATTCTTTGTGGTTCACATGGCAGCTGATTTTTCAAAAGAGTCCGTGTGTCGGTACGCGTACGTGTGTGTGTGCATCTGTTTTTGTTCTGCACGGTTATATATTGCGGCGCTGTCTTCTTGAATGTGGATGCATTTTCGCAGGAGCCTCTTCGTTTGTTGAAAAGTTTACGCAACGGAAAACGAGAATTGTCGCATTGTTTTTCGGAGTCCGTCGACAGCGACTGGGAACTGCGCGCGGCCACGAAAGTTCCCCCCGCGATTCGGCGTTCGCCGTTCCCGACGGGGGTGGTGACGCGAGCCTCGCCCACCTTCGCCGCTCTCACAAACGAGGCCCACGCTGCCATCGTGACATCTGCGGCGTGGCTCGCCCAGAACCGACGTCACTTTGACGCTTGACTCCCATCGCCTGGGTTAGACCGCCGGTCGCCGCCTGCCCAGCGACTGCACGGTGCTCCGGTCCCGTCCGCCCGCCGGCCCGCGCGGAATACCGTCATGCCAACCCGCCCCCGCGGAGGAGGCTCCGCAATTGTGGGTACGGGAGGGCCGCTGGCACGCGTCCACGGGGGCCCCCACCCTGGCCGTGCCCCCCCCCCACCCTAAAACCACCCACCTCCCCCATCCTGCCATTCTCGGGCCACGCCCGTCTCTTGTGTGTGGCTCTTGAGCCGACCGGGTCGTCCGGAACGCACACCGCGCGCGCGTGAACTTGTCCGTACTTGGCAAGCCAAGCAGGCTCGAACCCTGGGTAAAAAGTAAAAAAGCAAAACTATGGCTTATCATCAGGTGCAAATTTGTAGCAGCATCCAAATACTCTTAAACGTGTGATGTTGATTCTAAATGTGGAGGGAAAAACCGGAGGATGTGGAGATAAATCCACATGACTACGGGGAGAGAGACACGCAAGCTCCGAATTTACAGGGGTCGAGATCGAACCCACGACTTCCTATACACCAGGCGAGGCAGTTAACATCTTGCCACTTCGGCGAGAAGTATGTCTGTTGAACTTCTTTCACACTGTACATAGCCAACCATGGTGATCAGAGTTTCAGGGGAAGGGATAACAAACTAAACACAAAAATCTGATTTTTTAAAACACCATTTCTCGAGTGGCTTCGTAATATCGGAAGGAAGGGCATTCCAGACAGCCACATCATCATCAACATCACCACCATCAACGTCAACATATTCCCCTCTTCCTCATCATGCAGCTACCACCTCAACATCATCACGCCACGGTCGTCCCATTGCTGCTGCTTGTTTCTGCGCTCACTGGTGTTTGTCCAATGCCGCGGGCGGGCAGGGGTTGGGGGGGGGTCGGCAACCATTTCGGTAACAAAAACTAAAGTTAACATTTCAAGAGCCACCGCAGTTAACGCGATTTACGACACGGCGTATCCTTAATAAAAATAACGTTACGTGCGGCCCGGAGGGTATAGACCCTACCCCCTTCCCGGGTTCATGGCTCCTCCGCCTTCTTTCACCGATAAAACACTCCCCAGCCCACGGTGAAGGATGGTCAAGTTAACCGCCCTCGGGGCGGGGGCCTGCTTCGGAGAACATTCATGACCCACCGGTTGGTAATGGCCGATGCTGAAACGTGGACGGTCGTGAGCCCAGCCTGGGTGGCTCACCGTGGCTCACCGTGGCTCACTGTGACGAGTTGACGGTGAGGACGTCAGCAAGGGAGGCTCTCGACTGGCATTAAGCCTATAATTCTGAGGTTTTGCGATGGCGTGTTTTGAGTCGGGTTCGTAAGAGAGAATAGGAAAGAAGAGTCGACGTCGGGTGTGCACGTTAAGCCCCAAAATAACGCCGGTAATCCAACGACAGCCCTGCCTCACGGGGGAGGGGCCCATTCGGAATGCCAGTCTAGAAATTATCTCACCACCATTTACTTCATCGTTAACCGTTCCCCGATAGGTTACATCTTGTAACCTATCACCTGGGAAATGCACCCCCCCCCCCCCCCCCACATCTCGTCACTTTTGGGAAGTTATGCAAGGTTTTGAGAGCCTGGATGTGGCAGACTGCCACGCGTAACAGTTGCTATAGGCTGTGGGGTAATGCGGTGGGCAGCAGGGCGGGCGGGGGGGGGTGCAGAAAAATCCATCGGCGTGCCCCACAACGACGCCGCCACGTCCATCTTGCCCGCCTTTGCCAATCCGAACTGACCGGCGCGGTAAAGTGCGCTCCTCCAGCAGTGGTGTGCTCAAGAGGGGAATCACCATGAATGAGTGCGTAGCGTTCATCATCGGCGTGGGAATTCAACTGAAGAGTCCCCACCATTGGGATCCTGTCTCTGCTGATGTTTGTGAACGTGCAGCAGAAAGAGACCCAACGTGGAGGAACGACGCAACGCCCAAATCTACAATGATACACTACTCTGCTACCTCCTGACGCTGTTGTCTGCTGGATTGGCCACCTGAATGTGAGACCGTAGCCGCTGTTGCTCTGCATTCGCATCAGCAGCCGCACGACAAGAAGAAGATGAAGAGGGAGTTTCGCCGCCGCTAGATCAGTCCCACAGTGCCCCCGTCGCGTCTACCAACCCCCACCCACGTTTGCCCCCCCCTCACTCATGTGTGCCTCCCCCCCGCCCTCCCCCCCACCCAGCGTGTGAGAACTTGTGGGGGCCGTGGTCGCCGGCTCTTCGGGCGGAGCGTTGGGACGGGTGCCACGGCGGTGTCGTCTTAACGCGTGTTGCCGCAGCTCCGACGTGTGTTTGCTTGTTTGCGAGCGGGGGCCCACCCTGTGCTGCTTGCACACACACACACACTCACTCGCCCACACACACACACACTCGCCCACACACACACATACTCGCCCACACACACACACACTCGCCCTTGCCAGCGCCGGTGTTGGAGACGGAGCTTTGTGTCCAGATTAGTTGCGTGCATTCTTAGGTGCGTGCGTAGGTGCGTGTTCATGTCAGGTTGGCAGTGCTCTAACTCACGTTGACGGAATGGGATTTGGTTGGAGAGCGCGGTTGGCGTCACTCGTGCGGCCCGGCGAATCGAACCCAGGGCCTGGGTTCGATTCCCCAGTCTGGGTTCCTGTATGTGTGGAGGTTAGTACGTTCTCACCCCTGTTCTGCATGGGATTCCTCTGGGGGGGGGGGGGGGGTGGGCTTCCTACCATAGCTAAAAAACAATTCTGCATAAAATGTAAACTGCTATTGGCCAGACGCATCCTCAAGATAATGAATTGTACCAGGAAATATTTTCTGAGTTTGAAGTTTTTGCTGCTGGGGCGATGTTACCAATTGAGAGTGTGGTGAGTCTCGGTGTGAGGTGTCTGTGGGTCACTGCATGGTGATTCTGTGGCTCTTCGTGTGAGGAGCCTGTGGGTCTCCGTGTGAGTCCGTGGGTCTCGATGTAAGTCTATGGCTGTCTGTGGTCGTGGCTCTTGTGGGCCGAGTGTGTCGGTCTCTTTCTGTGTAGCTGTGCCAGGTCTGTGCGATACAATGTGGAGTTACACCGCGGCTGTCTGAAGTGTGGCCGCATCCCAAGAATGCCGCGCGGAAACAGTGGGGGACGTTCACTGTTTGGGCGCTTTATCGATTGCCGGAATCCAGATCTATTCTGGACTGTGTGAAAGCTGACTCGGGTCTCCTGTGCGTACCCGGTGCAATTGTCAACACTGATTTCTCCCGGGGTCACAAAAGGGTGGCCCTCACTGCGGCTACTGAGTGCCCCAGTGACCAACGCAGGTGCTGTGCAAACAGCCGTTCTGTACGACCAACGTGAGTCTGTGTGTGTGTTCATCTGAGAGCAAATCTTTGTAGTGCGTGGTGTGTGTGTTTTTACATGAAACGGTGTTCGACGGTCATTCTTCTACCCGCTGTGCAACCTTTAGCCATCGCAAATTGATTGCGCGACGTGGACTGTGGCGACTGAAGTTTGCGTGCATGTGCAGTGACGCGGAGTAAACACGCCCGGTGCCGATGACCCCTGAGTGTTCACGTTCAGGTGCAATGCTGTCTCGATACAGGTGATGACAGGAACGGTGGCTGTGTGTGTGTGTTTGTGGGGAGTGGCAGTGTAGCGGTTAGCACGCTGCGCTACAAACCTGGGGATCCGAGTTCGATTTCCGCTCACGGCCAACACCAGTGAGGATTATTTGAACCGGTCCTGGGACTCGGCGTCATACGAGTACCTGGTGCAGTGTGTAAACATCGCCACGAGGGAGACAAAGGCGGCCGGGCGTGGTGTTGGCCACCCACCCACGCTTGTGCCATACCGGCCTTCATAGCTGCTCGCTAACAGCACTTGCCCCAACATTCTGTTAAGGCTACACGAGGGATCTTTGTCTTTCTGTGTATATACATACACACGTATATAAAAACAACAATATGTGTGTGGATATACACACACACACTGAGCTTGGGGAGCGTTATTGGGCATCTGTGAAAAATAGCTTTAGAGCTCATCGGATTCCTCCGGGATAAATATTCAGATTTTGTCGTGGTTAGCGCGCTGCTCTGCGAAGCCGGCGACCCGAGTTCGATTCCCGCTCACAGCCCATGTCGGTGAAGAATATCTAAACCGGTTCTGGTCCTCCTCTAGGTCGACTCTGCTTCAAATGAGTACCTGGTGCAATGTGTAGTAAATGTCGCCACTCGGGAGACAAAGGCGCCGGCGGGGCGTGGTGCTGGCCACCCACCCTCTCGTGTGCCGTGCCGGCCTTCACAGCTTGCTGCTGCTCACCGACGGCACTTGCCGCGACAGTCTGTGGCGGGCTACAAGACGGGGACGATCTTTGTCTGGTCCTTTTGTCTGCGTGCAAATAATTGGCAGTTGCTCGCAGAGCGAAACCGGAGAGTTCAGTTATATCGCGTGCCAGAAAAACAGCAGGCAAGTTTCAAAAAGTCGACGTTCATAAAAAAAAACATAAACGTGGGGGGGTTTGCCGGCTCCCCGGCATGGACAAGCCGCATGCGGCGTTTTGGAAGCAACGGTTTTGAGAGGCGCGGAGGTGTCCCGGCGTTGCCCGTGCCAAATCTCCCAGCCCTTGGGCCACCGCCGGGCTCACGTCATCGTTCCGACCGTCGTCTCAGAGGCCCGCAGAGAGCTGGCGGCCGTTAGTTATTTTTGCCCAAGTCACTGCGGGGGGATGTTCTGTGTGGATGTTCGTACGTGTGGATGGACTGACGTCGAACTCCTTTCGCGCACCGTATGTGGCCCAACCGCGCCAATCTCGGGCGTCCCACGACGGAGGTTTGCCCGCGAGGTGGCCGGGCGGCTGAGACGCCGCAGGAGCTGCCTCCGCTGAGCACCGGGGTTCATATCCAGGCAGAACCGGGTTTTCGATTGTGCTGAAGTTGATGGTCTCAGACCTATCAGGCAATTATCGCACTCTTAAAGACATCACTTAGATTTGGTTCTGCACACGCAGTAATTAGGATAGATTCCAGCTCTTGAGTTAAAACTTTTGGGGTGACTGTCATGTGGATGAACATTCCAGGCAGTCCCCGACCTAAAAAGTCCTCACTTACGAACGTCCGCACCTACGAATGAACCGCCGTTGAGACGTTATTTGTAACCGTCCGACTTGCCAACGTTCGGTTGTGCTTACAAACCCAACTGCGGAACTATTTTGTTGGGTGGCGTGATCTTCCACGAGATGTAATGTGCCCCAGTGTTCCGCGTGATGCACAACAACAAGAGTGAACCGTTCGACTCAAGTTAAGTGAAAATTAAACTGTTTTTTTCTTTTTGCGTTACTTTACTTTAGATTTTATTTACTTTCCAGTATTATTACAGTATTACATGCAAATGTACAACACTTCTGACGTATTAGTTTAACAATGCTACCCTGTTTCGTTCAACCATAGCACATTTTATACCACTGACCGTGCGTGCAATTAACGATTGAGTTCCGACGTACGATTGAGTTCCGACATACAAACAACACGACTTACAAACGGCTCTCAGGAACATAGCCTGTTCCCTAAGTCGAGGACTGCCCCATACTCTTGAGCGGCAGAGTGCCTGGGAAAGTGCCACACTCTGAGTGTGCAGACCAGAAGGGATCTTGGAGGTAGTTCTCAGACGTCTCCTTCCGATGGCCGTTCTCTCAAAGGAAGGGCCGCACTGCTCCGTGAGAGGTCCGAACGAATGCGGCATCTCGTGACGTGACACCGTTGGCACTCGGGGTTGGTGAAAGACAAAACTAGAAAAGGAACGTTACAGTTACCTGTTACGGACTTAAAACTCAACAATGTTTTTTTGTTTTACCAGGTAAGGCCCACCGAGCTATGTAGCTCTTTTTCAGAAGCGACCCGGCCATCAGAAATGATAGCTCAACGAAGTGGCTTATCATCACGCAGAAATTTACAGCAGCCAAATACTCTGAATGCGCGATGTTGATTCTTAATGTGGAGGAAAAAAAACGGAGGACCCGGAGAAAAATCCACGCCCCCACGGGAAGAACATGCAAACTCCAAATATACAACAGGCGTCAGGGTCGGGATCGAACCCATGACCTTCTGTATACCAGGCGAGGTAGTTAACGTCTCCCCGCCACCGCGGTATAACGGTTCGCAGACTGCACTTGCAACCCAGCAGCGCACCGGTTAGACTCCAGCATCAGTTGAAACGGCGCCGCAACCGTCTTCAAGTCTCAAAGCGAAGACCACGGTTGTTCATCGACCATCGGCAGGCCGCGTGCGGTGGGGCACAGGGTTGGGTATCCCCCATCCCACATTATTCGTTCCCAGGACGTCGGGCGAGCGATTGCGGGGCTGCGCTGTTTGCCCTGCACGGTTGACAGGTCTTACGTTTTCACGTCGCACTCATTTATTCGGGTGTCGTGGTTTTTTGCCCTCCCCCCTTGGGTTGGGTAAATGTTAGGTTTGGAGGGGGGGGGGTTTATGGTCGTTTTACCGGTGACCGTATCAAAGTTCGAAATATTCTTTGTGTGAAATGTCACGAGCTTGTAAACATGCACCAGTGTGGGTATGTGCACAGACGTGACGGGGTGAATGATGAAGGAGGAGCGCACTCTGGGCTCCCGCTACACCGCTTGGCAGCAGCAGCGGCAGCAGCCACGTGGACTGAGCAGTCTTGCAGAGGGGGAGTGGGGGCGATCTGCCCGGTGAAAAGGGTGCCGAGGTGTCGCCTGGTATACAGGAGATCGTGGTGTTCGACCCCGACCCTGATGCCTGCTGTATATTTAGAATTTGCTTGTTCCCCCCATGATCGTGTGGATTTGGCTGCTGCTATAAATTTCCACGTGATAAGCCACTTCGTTGAGCTATTGTTTGTGATAGCCACGTCGCTTCTGAAAAAGAGCTACACGGCTCGGTGGGCCTTACCTGGTAAAATAAAAGTATTTGGAATTTGCGTCTCTCTCTCTCCCCGTGGTCGCGTGTATTCTTTTCTCCGGGTCCCTCTAGTTTTTCCTCCCCCTCCACATTTAGAATCAACATCAGATTATTTGGCTTCCGCTATAAATTTCCACACGACGATGATGATGGTAAGCCACTTTGTCGAGCTATCATTTGTGATTGGCAGGTCGCCTCTGAAAAACAAATATATAGCTACATAGCTCAGTGGGGCCTTTTTACCTGGTAAAATAAAAAATATTTTATTTAATTCAAATGTACATCGTGTTATTTTGTTAATAGCAGCGTTGGCCGTCGAATCGTGAAGAAAAACGAATGTCCAGTCTGATAGGTATGACTATTTTAATGGGGGGGGGGAGAGGGCGGGTCACGTGCGCACGTGCAGTTTAGATTAGTTGAACGTGTGACCTTCACACTGGGTCGGTCGGGACCACGTGTTTGGGCTACTGAATGCTGTAAATGTTATCTCCCACGGAGGAAGGGGGGGGAGGAGGAAGCTTTCCACTGTTAATGCCCCTTTGAAGCCCCCCCCCCCACCTTGTGAGCGTCCAATAAAAGTGGCGGACGACGACAATGGCGGCAGCGGCGACAACGTCGTGAGCCTGACTTTTATTGGCCGCCATCACGAAAATGTCCGATGGGCGGTCCGGCATCATCGGTGAGCGGCCGCGGACATGAAAGTCGTTTTGAATTTTTCGTCGGCCGCCCCTCTCGCCCCTCTTCGGACCCTTCTGGAACGTCACTGACATTAACGTCAGATTCGTTGCACGTACGTGGCTAGGAGATGTTAACCGCCTCACCTGCTATACAGGAGGTCGTGGGTTCGATCCCGACCCTGACGCCTGCTGCTTTATATTCAGAGTTTGCGGTGTCTCTCTCTCTCTCTCCACCGTGGTCGCGTGGATGTCTCTCCGGGTCCTCCGATTTTATCCTCTCGATTTAGAGACGTACTTGTACAGTATTTGGCTACCATACATTTCCACACGATAAGCCACTTCGTTGAAGCCTGGTGGCTTTTGAAAAGAGCTGAATAGCTCAATGGGCCTTACCTGGTGAAATAAAAATAGTTTCATTAATAGTTTATTTTGAACTTCTTTCGCACCGTATGTAGCCATCCGTGCTAATCGGAGGTGCGGGGGGAAGGACAACTAACTAAACACAACCAAAAGCAGTTCCAAACAAGTGCATAGCTCCCAGTGGAAGGGCGAGGCGGATGCGTGAGCTGTTGCCGTGTGATGCCTCAAAGGGCGAAGCAGGGCGACTGCAGGGGATACGTAATGAGTAGTTGGGGGGGAGACGTACAAAAAAACACGAGGATTGCCAAACATTGCGGTGGAAAGGTGCGCAAAGCGGCAGGGATGCGCGCTGGGAATAACCCCTGGACGCGCGTGGATTCGCGAACATAACCCGCAGGTTGGAGACGTCGCTTTTGATCGCGAACAAAAGAAAGTGGGCTTGGGAAAGTCCCGGCCTCCATTCTGTGATGATTAATGGCCGAGACTCTCACGATGGATGTTCGACCCGAGGAGAGAATGTGCCCGAGAAGACGCCCTGAGGGGTTTTTTTCCCCGTGCAGCTTTTACTCGTCTCACAGGTCCAACCGACGCACCCAATGAATGAAAACCAAACGGGAATCACACACGTGCGATCCATGCGTGAATCACACGTGTATCACACATGCGGATCGCACGTGTGGATCACATGTGCGGATCGCACGTGGATTGTGCGTGTGAATCGCGAGTTGGGATCGCACGTGGCCAAATGTATAACTGCTTCAGCGGCACCACCGGTGTCGTCGTTGAAGAGGAATCTTGCAATTTTTTAAATGGCTGTGACATTGCGGTCGAGATTAGTGGCCAGCATGGATCTCGAGATCTGAGCTCCGGTTAACAACCTGATGATGCTGGGCATGATCTCGAGCGAAACATTGCGCTGCTGCTGCTGCTGAAGTGGCAACAGACTTGCCCACTTTGCAAGTCACGTGACACATTTATTACCTGGCTGCGTCAGGTTTCCGCGTTTTTTCGTTTAACTCCTTTTTGCACGGTGGTGGGAAGGACGAGTAGGGCGTAAGAAGCCAATTACAAGTGGTACTGTCGGCAATGAACAATCTACTTGTGTTAAAAAACTAAAACCCCATTCTTGTTCAAACAGTTGCGGTTTTTTTAATTAACCGAGCTGCTGCACTCTGCCACCGTTGGTGCGCCGATGGCCGTCGCGCCGCCGCCGTCCGTGTGAAATCGTCGCGTGGGCTCGCCGCCCATTCACGGAGTGCACAATAGGAGCCGTGTTCTGGGTTTTCTCAGAAGGACAATCGCCTCGCTGCTGACGTCCAGTTGAGGAGAGGGCACAGTCCCACTGCCCCCCCCCCGCCCCCCCCAGCCACCGTCGGTGTCTCGCATTCTCCCATGCGTGCAGCCACAGCCGAGCGTCCACGCCGTTTTCAAAACTTTTAACGTTTTTATTTTACCAGGTAAGGCCCCCACTGAGCTGCTATGTATAGATTGCGCTGCTTCTGTGACCGTCTGGAACGCCTCTTCCTTCTGATGTTAGGAAGCCACTGGGAGCCATGCACTTTTAAATCAGTTAAGATTGAAAACTCTTTTCTTCGGTTTAACACAGCAAGAACATTTGAAAAAAGTGGTTTTCACACCTGATGATGATTGCTTGTGTTGCAATCGAAACGTAGTGAGAATTTTATAGTTTTATTTTTATTATTTTATTATTTCCGAAAGAACCAAGAATATTTTTATTTCACTGTGTAAGGCTCTTTAGCACTTTTCAAATACGACCCGGCCATCGTAAATGATTGCTCAACGAAGTGGCCCATCATCATCATCATCACCTGGAATGTATAGCAGCAGCCAAATACTCTTAAACATGCGTGATGATGCAAAATGTGGATGGAAAAAACCGGAGGACCCGGAGAAAAATCCACGTGACCATGGGGAGAGAGAGAAAAACGCAGACTCCAAATATATAGTACGTCAGGCATCAGTGTCAAGATCGAAACCCACAAACCTTCTGCGTACCAGGCAAGATTAACATCTAGCCACCACGGCTCCCCGTCACGGCGCCGCGTTGTGTTCGTTCAACCTGCCTGCGCCGTCGGTCTCAATCAAAAACAGAAGAGTGGTTTCCCCCCGATGCTATCCCCGTCGCACAATCGGTGTCGCGTTCTCACCGGGCGGTACAATCCGCCCGGAAGGCTCGCGGGGCGGTGCGTCTCACCCTCCGTGCTCGTGAACGGCCCCGCGAAAACAGACATCACAGAGCTCCCTCTGAGATCCTTTTACCTTGGCCCACACACACACTCGAGGGCAGCACACTTTGATGTTAGCGAGGAGCACCGATGAAGAGCGGCATGGCACACGAGGAGGTGGGTGGCCAGCACCTCGGCCGGCCGTCTTTGTCTCCCTCGTGGCAATATTTACACACCGCACCAGGTCGTTCATTTGAGGGCGAGTCGTACCCTGTCGCACCTCCGATTAGCAGGGTTGGCTACGTGCGGTGCGAAAGAAGTTCCACGTGCATTACGTACGAGCAACGGCGCAGTCGCCGGCGGCGTTTCTGCCTCTCGCCTTCCTTCGCTGTGCAGGTGGCATCGGAGCGAACCAAACTGGGTCCCGGGGGGTCCCGTTGGAGAGACGGACCGCGTCGCATCCGTTCCACTTCCCAGCATCCGCGGCCATGGTTCCTTGACTCGAGCAGGCGAAGAGCTCTGCCAGAGAGAGCCGGGCAGTTTGTGTATGAGGAGTGGTAGTGGGTAGCGGTTAGCGCGCTGTGCTACGAACCTGGCGACCCGGGTTCGATTCACCGCTCACGGCCAACACCAGTGACGATTATCTGAACCGGTCCTAGGCCTTCCCTAGGTCGACTCAACCGAAAATGAGTACCTGGTGCAATGTGTAAACATTGGCACTAACGAGACAAAGGCGGCCGGACGTGGTGCTGACCACCCAACCACCTCGTGTGCCGTGCCGGCGCTCACAGGTGCTACTCGCTAACAGCATCTTCTTAGGTTTTTTCGGTAAAGTCACGTAGAAAGTAAAATAAAATAAAAACAAAAATCACGACGTTTCGGAGGCAACACAAGTCTCCGTCATCAGGTGGGACCGTCACAGCCAGATTAGCTGTATCAAGTGAGGCAATGATTCAAGATGTAATCCCTTAAAAGCGAGTTGAGGGGGGAGGGAGAGGGAGGGGGGAGCTCATCAGACTATGGTAGCCAATGAAAGGAACGTATCGGGAGGGAGGGGGGGCGAGGCCAAAAGGGTGGGCGATGGACGTGGAAGCGCTTGTGCGCAAGCGGCCAATTACTGCACACGCCAACACAATGGAGCGATTGTGCGCAAGCGGCCAGCCACTGCACCCGCCAACACAATGGGCAGAGAGGAGGAGGGGAGGTCTAATACACATGATAGACAAAAGAACGAAAATGATGATGGGTACAAACTTAGGGGGAGCTCATCAGACTATGGTAGCCAATGAATGGAACGTATCGGGAGGGAGGGGGAGGCGGGGGGGGGCGAGGCCAAAAGGGTGGGCGACGGACGTGGAAGCGCTTGTGCGCAAGCGGCCAATTACTGCACACGCCAACACAATGGAGAGAGAGGGGGAGGGGGGGTCTGATACACATGATAGACAAAAGAACGAAAATGCCCATGTTTATAACAATGCTGGCTGAACAATGAAGAGAGTACTGTTAAAATAACTGGGGATGTTAACACTCGGTAAAGTACAGTAAAATAGTGCCTGTCAGATAAGATGGTCCAAAAAATTTGTGATTAAGTCTTTTTTGCGTGGTTGATAACATCTTTCCAATGATTACTAAGTTTGTACCCATCATCACGGTTGAAATTATGTCTGTGTTTGTATATTTGTATGGCTTCGTGTACAAACCTTTGATGGTAGCCGGGAGGTTTGCAGAGAACCTTGGTCTCGGAAAAGACAATTTCATGAGAGCCCACCGAGTTGTAGCAATGATCGGCCACGGCAGAAGAATCAGTTCTGCCGTGTTTCAGATCTGACTTGTGCTCGCGGACACGATCAGAAACATGACGTTTCGTTTCTCCAATGTAGCAATCACCACAAATGCAACTCAATTTGTAGACTCCAGGATACTGTAAGTCAGGAACGACATCCTTCACAGATGGAATCAGATCACGGATTTTATGCACTGTACTGAATCGGACTTGGATCTTATGTTTGTTTAGAATTTTGGAGATCTTTTTGGTCACGCCAGCTATGTATGGTAACGTGATGGTTTTGGTCGGAGTTTCATGTGGCTGTTTCTGTGTGGTGGGAGAGACAGCTTGGCGGATAGTACGGTCAGAGTATCCGTTCATCCTGAGGGCCCGATGTACATGTCTTAATTCACCGGTCAGGTGTTGTTTGTCAGAAATGCCATGTGCTCTGTGGTATAGCGTTTTGATGAGAGAGTTCTTTTGAGATGGGTGGTGGTGGGAATCCGGTTTCAAGTAGGAGTCTGTGTGGGTGGCTTTTCTGTAGACAGAATGTCCCAAGGAACCGTCAGGACTCCTCTCAAACAGAATATCCAAGAATGGTAGTTTACCGTCTTTCTCCACTTCCATGGTGAATCTGATGGATGGGTGTCTAGAATTGATGTGGTCCAAGAAGTGGTTCAATGCTGGGAGGCCATGTGGCCAGATGACGAAAGTGTCATCCACATATCTCTTCCACAGGGAAGGACGCAGGGTGGATGTCTGGATGGCGTCTGATTCAAACTTTTCTATGAATATGTTGGCTATAACTGGTGACAAAGGGGAGCCCATAGGGGTACCCTCATTCTGTTTGTAGAAGGTGCCATTCCAGGTAAAATAGGTGTTGGTGAGGCAATGCCTAACCAGCGCAGGTGCATCAGAATTCAATCCATGTTGGACTAAGTCCTCAATTATTGTTAGGGTGTCCGGTACTGGGACTTTGGTAAACAAAGATACTACATCAAAGCTGACGAGGATGTCATCAGGAGATAGTACCATGTCCTTAACCATAGAGACTAATTGGGTTGAGTTGAGTACTGCTGAAGAGGTCTTGCCTGTGAAAGGGAGCAGAGTATCTGATAGAAAACGGGCTAGTTTGTACGTAGGAGAGTTTATCGTCGACACAATGGGTCGTAGCGGGGTGCCGTCCTTATGGATTTTGGGAAGACCATAGAGTCTGGGAGGTCTTGCCGCCGATGGTTTTAGAGAGGGACGTTTGCTTGGTTCGATTAGGGAAGTCGAACTCGTGATGATACTGTTGGTTTTCGTCGTTAGGCTTTTAGTGGGATCGTTTTTAATTTTGGAGTAACTCCCATCATTAAGAAGGTCCAGGATTTTGTTGTTGTATGAATCTTTATCCATGATGACCGTGGCATTGCCCTTGTCTGCCGAGAGGATGACTATATCATCTCTCTTTTTTAGGTCCGCGAGTTCAGAGCGTTCGTTTTTGCTGATGTTACTAGTGGGTTTCTTAGCATTCTTAAGAATAGTAGCTATTTCAGCTCTTGCTACATCCGCATGGATGACAGCACTTGCCCCAACAGTCTGTTAAAGGCTATAGGGGGGATCTGTGTCTTTGTTGTATATTTGTATAGAGACATCTCTTTGCCCATCGCCAAATCACCCGGAATGCACCCTCCACCCCAATACCCGCTCCCATCAGTTCTCAGAAGCTGAGCTGGGTTTAGCCTGTGCAGGGCTTTGACGGTCGACTGCGATGCATCACAGCTGTTGTCGGTTGTTTGGTCACGTGGTGGACGGCAGAGAGCAACGCAGCAAAATGTATTATTGTACTGTACGCCTGTGCCCCTCTGCCTTCACCACCCCGCACGGACTAGTGTGGTGAGGTATGGTCAAACTAACCCACGTGACTCACATGGCGTGAATCGCCTCTTGCTGGGTCTGCCTCTGGCTCCGGCCTGGTGTTTCCATGTACCCACACTTTACCCCACCATACGGGGCGCCACAGTATGCAGGAGGTTGTGGGATCGGTCCTGACCCTGACGCCTGCTGTATATTTGGAGTTTGCGTGTCTCTCTCTCTCTCTCTCCCCGTGGTCGTGTGGTCTTTTCTCTCAGTTTTTAGAATCAACATAACGCTTTTAAGAGTATTTGGTTGTTGCTATAAATTAACATGCGATGATGATAAGCCACTTCGTAGGGCTCTAATTTGTGATCGCCAAGTCGTTTCTGAAAAAGAGTTAAATAGCTCAGTGGAGCCTGTGTGCATGTATGTTGAGCTTCTTTTCCACCGTACGTAGCCAACCGTGCTAACGAGAGGTGCGCGGGAAGGACGACAAACTAAAGCCTTACCTGGTAAACAATTCAATATTAGTTGGTGGACTTTAAGAAGTGGGCTCGCAATCCAGAGGTTCGCTGAACGTCCATTCGAACCCCTGGGGCAGCAGTTGAAAAGGTGGGGCGAGTTGCGTCAGTCCTTAGCGGTCACTGCAACATGGGGAGTCATGCGGGTGACGTGCGGCAGATATGTGGGAGGAGTGCGGGAGGAGTGCGGAGCATGGCTCTGGGTTTCGGAATGTAGAGGCTGGGCCCTGGCTCTCCTCGGTGTGAGGCCGGGACGGGCGCTGGCCCCGCTGGAATGAGCCTCTCCCTGCCCTGCCCCAGGCGCTATAAATACCGCGATTACCTTCTGATTTCACGCCTGCTGTTTTTTTTTTAGCCGTGCTAATTCAGGCCTTGTCATTCAAATGTGCTGCTTCCTCTCTTGGTTGGGCCGCGCCCGGTGGCCGATGTTCGCCGCCGCCACACGGCAAGAAGGGTCTGGGTCTGATTCCCGACTCGGTCATCTGTCTGTCTGCGCGTGGTTGTGTGCGTGCGCGCGCGCAGTCTGTGTATAGGTAGCGCTGGCGTAGCGGTTAGCGCACTGCGCCACGAACCTGGGAACCCGAGTTCGATTCCCACTCACGGCCAACACCAGTGACAATTATCTGAACCGGTCCTGGGCCTCCACCTGGCCGACTCGGCCTCAAACGAGTAGCTGGTGCGGTGTGTAAATAAACATCGCCACTGGGGAGACGAAGGTAACCGGACATGGGGCTGGCCACCCACCTCGGCACAGCAGAGAGAGCCAGAGAACGCTTGGCGGATCTCGAGGCAAACCCGCTGTGCGCGTGTTGCAAACCCGGCTTGACAACGCTCGACAGCGCTTGCTCGAAGCTGTGACCCTGGACTCAAAAAGGCGAACTGACTCAACGGCTTTCAGGAAACACGGAACGCATTCCAGGCTCCTCGGAGGGGGGGTTGAGCATAGGCCGCCGCATTGCTCGTCGCGCTGCGTCTCGTAGCGCGAACTCGGGACGCCGGATTCGTAGCGTATCGCACGAACCGCTCCACTCCCGCTCCCCACGCGAACTCACGCACCAATACTAATATCCGCCTTCCGCCACTCAGCGGCGGTGACGACACCACTGCTCCTGTGCCAGGCCAGGTGCACTTTGAGGCCACGTGAAGTGTCGAAGGCTCGCTGCGAGCGAGGAATGAATGCCACACCGCGAGTGGCCTCTAGACCTGCTTTTAAAAACGGGTTCGGTGCCATGAAGAGTGGTTGTAGATTGACCGGTGCTGCAAGCATGCAGCATGGTTGAGCCTGGTGGAGAGTGCCTGCTTGGTGGAGACTGCAGGTTCCCGTTGACAGATGAAACAACCTCCCAGTTCGTCCACAGCATTACAATGGGGGGGTAGGGTTCAAATGAAAGGTTGCACCGTTGACACTGCTGCCCGATGGTGTCGCCGCCTAACCAGTTCCCACGGCTGCACCCCTCGCCTTGACCGGGTCCCCTGCTGCCCGCGGCTGACGGCCATGGTGCGTGCTGTGCACGCGACTGGGTATGGGGAGCGGTAGTGTTGTGGTTGGTGCTGCGCGATGAACCCGGCGACCCGAGTTCAATTCCCGCTCGTGGCCAACACCGGTGACGATTATCTGAACCAGTCCTGGGCTTCCCCTAGGTCGACTCGACCTCAAATGAGTACCCGTTGTGGCGTGAAAACATCGCCGCTGGGGAGACAAAGGCGATCGGGCGTGGTGCTGATCACACGCCCCCTCGTGTACGGTGCCGGTCTTCATAGGTGCTACTCGCTAACAGCACTTGCCCCAACAGTCTGTTCAGGCTATACTGGGGATCTTTGTCTTTGATTGGACACAACAGTGTGTGATTGGGCGAGTTGCTTTGCTGTGACGTAACGCCGCTGTGGATCGCCTCTCGAATCCGTTGACTCGAACGTTGCCGGCGAACCGGAGCGGTTACGTTGTCGGACAGAGTGCACCGGGGGAGGGTTGGAAGGGTCCCATGCGTGCGTTGAACTTGGCGGGAGAAGCGTTGGGCCAGAGACATCCAAAAGTGGCTCTCCGATGTATTCTCGGGTTGTAACGCGCGTGGTTTGGTGCACTCGATGTGCGTCGTCTCGCCCCGGGTGCTGAATGCAGCAGCTCGCGTTCGTATTTGTATGCCGTCGCCAACTACTTAGCGGCGTTTGACGAACGCTGGCCGGTGTTAATTAATATCTTTCAGGTGCAATTTATCCATAGTCACATTGTGCTGTATTGATTTACGTAGTTTTTTATATATCATTCGTGTTCTTAAATTGACCTTGATGTAGCTCAGGTCGCCCTCGCAACAGAGGCGATGATGTTGTTCCTCGTGCCTCGACGGATTGTAGGTATGTACGTGTGTAGGCCTGTATGTTGAACTTCTTTCGCACCGTACGTAGCCAACCGTGCTAATCGGAGGTGGGGGGGAAGGACAAGAAACCAAACACAAAAAGCAGTTCTAAAGAAATGAATTTCTAATATCATAAGGAAGAGCATTCCAGACGGCCGCAGAAGTGCTTCTGAAAGTGCTGCACAATGCGGAGACCGCCTTTGTTCGATGGCCAGCGTCGCTGCTGCTATGAGGATGATGACCGGAGTTTGCGTGATGATGGTTTATGCTCCTTGACGAGATCAGTCAAGGTATTGTGGTTCATTTGCGGCAAGCACTTTGTGTTAAAAGCTTCCCTCCACGCCCCGCTGCTGCTGCTGTGCTGCTGCTGCCGTTGCTGCACTGCTGCTCCCGCCGCTGCTGCACTGCTGCTCCCGCCGCTGCTGCGCTTGCAGGAGGAGGAGCTGCGGAACGGCGCGGAGCTCAAGTACTCGCACCTTAAGGAGCAGCTGCACGTGTTCGTCATGGTGAACGCGCCGCCCAAGGAGGCGTATGCACGCATGGCGGCCGCCATCGCCGAGCTGCAAAACTTCCTCCAGCCGGTGAGCAGGCCTCGCTCGGCAAATGAGGGGCAAGACAAAGAGAAAAGATCTCCGCCCCCCCCCCGCCCCCCCCCCCCCGTATAACCTGTAAGAGACTGTTGGGACAAGTGCTGTGAGCGAGTATCTAGCGCCTACGAAGGCCGGCACGGCACGCACACGAGGGGGTGGGTGGCTGGTACAGTGGCGATTGTTTACTGCACACTGCACCGGGTACTCATTTGGGGCTGAGTCGACCTAGGGAAGGCCCCAGGACCGGTTCAGATAATCGTCACCGGTGTTTGCCCATGAGCGGGAATCGAACTCCGGTCGCCGGGTTCGTAACACGTCGCGGTGTGTAATAATATCGCCACTGGGGAGACAAAGGCGGTCGGACGTGGTGCTGGCCACCCACCCCTCGTGTACCGTGCCGGCCTTCATAGGGTGCTACTCTCTAACAGCAGCACTTGCTCCTACAGTTTGCTAAGGCTATGCGGGATATCTCTGTCTTTGTAGGACTACGAAACGAACGGGCAGTCGAGTTACATGAACGGCGAAGAGGAGGAGGCCTACGCCCTGGTGCCAGCTCCCGCGAGCCACGGGCCGCCCGGGAGAGGCCGCCCCGTGTCTCGTCAAGCCCCCCACCACATGGCACGGTGAGAATTAGCTTCTTCATCTTCTTCCTCTGCCTGCGTGACGAGCAACAACGTCTACGTCTTGCTGCAGTTCCTCCGTGGGACGTTCCGAGTTCACCGCTGTTCAACTCCTGTCTGGTTTCACACGGCGACTCCGATGCTTACGTAGAGACTCGTAGACTCGCGTGGAATACCTTGAGACTCGTGTAAAATTTGCGGTGCTTCACTCTCTGTGTGGCCAATGGTCCGCTCGGTCTTTCCAAATTAACACATACTCATTCGCGTCTGCCATGAGACGTTAGTCACTCCGTACCCTTTCATTACTCCCATCCCTATACCCTTTAATTACTCCCATCCGTACACATTAATTACACCAGGATGTGAAATAAACCCATTGATTGCTGGCCGCGGGCCATCTCTCTGCGCAGGATGGACGCGCCGACAAAACAACCCGCGGCATGCCGTTGTTCTTGTTGGTTTTGCATTCGATTTTAATCGCGGTCGCTGCGAAAGAGGCCTCAAAAAATGCCCGGAATGCCAAAGCGGACCCGCAACAGAAGGGCGCGCGATCGGAGTTTCAACAGACGAGAGAGTTTTGGCCGTTGCTCGAATCGAGCAGAAGGCGATAAGAACTTGGCGGAGAAGGAGGGAGGGGGAGAAAAGAGGAGGAAGGGAGAGGGAGGAGAAAGGGTGTAGGAGGAGCAGGAGGGGGGAGGGAAGAGGAGGAGGCAGGGAGGGAGGAGGGGGAGGGAGTGAGTAGGGGAGGAAGGAGTGTGGCAAGGTGGCGTCGATGATGATTGATTAGCCGTGCCCATGGAAAGGTCACCTGCGTATGCAAATAGTGTAGAGTGTCATCGTGTGATTCACGGTGACTGCGCGAGCCGCCGCCGTCGCGCTCTTCCCTGCTTGACTCGTGCGTCGCACGATGGCTCAAGTGCGCCACACGTGTTTGTGTGCGTGCGTGCGTGTGCGTGCGCGTGCGTACGTGTGTACGTGCGTGCGCTCGACGGAGTGGCTCCGCAAGCAGCCCTTTCGGCAATCTCGTTTTCCTGCTGTCTCACGACACATGTACACGTGTTTAGGGGGTGGTATGACGGCCGGCACCCGTTGGCATTGCTGGGAACGAACTCCCCCCCCCCCCCCTCTGCCGGACCAACACATGTGTAACAGTGGTGTGGGTGGTTGAGTGAGTGGGGTGTAGGGTAGTGGTGTGGGTGAGTGGGGTGTAGGGTAGTGGTTAGGGTGAGTGAGTGGGGTGTAGGGTAGTGGTTAGGGTGAGTGAGTGGGGTGTAGGGTAGTGGTGTGGGTGAGTGGGGTGTAGGGTAGTGGTGTGGGTGAGTGGGGTGTAGGGTAGTGGTTAGGGTGAGTGAGTGAGTGAGTGGGGGGGTAGGGTAGTGGTGTGGGTGAGTGGGGGGTGTAGGGTAGTGGTTAGGGTGAGTGGGGGTGTAGGGTAGTGGTGTGGGTGAGTGGGGGGTGTAGGGTAGTGGTTAGGGTGAGTGAGTGGGGGGGTAGGGTAGTGGTGTGGGTGAGTGAGTGGGGGTGTCGGGTAGTGGTGTGGGTGAGTGAGTGGGGGGGTAGGGTAGTGGTTAGGGTGAGTGAGTGGGGGTGTCGAGTAGTGGTGTGGATGAGTGAGTGGGACTGTAGGGTAGTGGTGTGGGTGAGTGAGTGGGGGTGTAGGGTAGTGGTGTGGGTGAGTGAGTGGGGGGGTAGGGTAGTGGTGTGGGTGAGTGAGTGGGGGGGTAGGGTAGTGGTGTGGGTGAGTGAGTGGGAGTGTAGGGTAGTGGTGTGGGTGAGTGAGTGGGGGTGTAGGGTAGTGGTGTGGGTGAGTGAGTGGGGGTGTAGGGTAGTGGTGTGGGTGAGTGAGTGGGGGTGTAGGGTAGTGGTTAGGGTGAGTGAGTGGGGGTGTCGAGTAGTGGTGTGGATGAGTGAGTGGGAGTGTAGGGTAGTGGTGTGGGTGAGTGAGTGGGGGTGTAGGGTAGTGGTGGGGGTGAGTGAGTGGGGGGGTAGGGTAGTGGTGTGGGTGAGTGAGTGGGGGGGTAGGGTAGTGGTGTGGGTGAGTGAGTGGGGTGACGGGTAGTGGTGTGGGTGAGTTACTGCGATTGTCATGACTTGCTGGGCCCATCGGGTCCAGAAGAGGAGAAATCCTCACAACCAAAGTAGCCCCATTCAGGCTCCGGCCTTCTTTATGGCGGTGTGGCGAGTAGACCCGTTCGGCCGCGTCGCTCGCCGGCAGGTCTTGACGCCATTATCTTTACGCGTTCCTTCCCCCCAAATATCGATCGTGAATCAAGGTTTTAGCATCTTCTTAAAGGGGGTTTCTTTTTTCAAAAAAGAAATTGCCAGTTAAACCGTGGGCGAGCGCGTTCGTTTCAAAGCGCAAAAGTGAACTGTGGCGGGCACAAAGTGTTGCGTTCAACAGGGTGATGAGTATTAATATCGCGTGGCGCTCAATCTTGGCCAACGGAGAGACTTTGGTCCGCGCGGGTGGTAAATCTCCCGTTCCTCGCTCGGCAAACGCGGCTAAAACAATTCTGGGAGTCATTCGTTCTAATGCTCCGTAGTCTCTTGCATCCTGTTATGCCGCAATAGCACATAAACATTTGTGCAGGGCGATAAAGTTCGCAATAAAAAACATTCAAATGTTCAAAAGTCAGTCGCTCTGCAAGCTGCCTTTCGTGGTAATTATCTTTATTAAAGATGTTTATGGTGGTGGTGGTATGATGATGATGGCCTGGCAAGGTGTCTCTGCGGGTGTTGTGGTGGCGACGCATGTTTCTGATTGAGCTCGTTTCCTCCTCCTTCCCCTCTTCCGCATCTCCCCCCTCCCCACCTCCTCCTCCACCCCCTCCCCACCTCCTCCTCCCCGCCTTACCCACCTCCCCTTCCCCCCCCACCTGCTTCTCACGCTACCTGCCTCTTTCTCACGTTCCTCCCCCTCTCCCCTTAATCCCCCTCTCATCCTCTCTCTCTCTTCATCCCACTTCCTGCTTCACCCTCCCCCTCTCTTCATCCTCCCCCTCCCCACCTCCTCACCCTCCCCTCCGCCCTCCCCTCATCCCCCACCTCCTCCCCTCTCCCCCTGCTGCCCCCCCCCCACTCCCCGTACCCCCGTGGCGCAGCAGCAGCAGTGGCCACGTGGTGGCGGCGGTAGCGCTGCCCATGTCGCGCCCCGTGCGCGTGTTGCGCGCGCCGCACGGCGCCGTGCCAGGTGCGGTGCCCGCCCGCCCCCATGCGCGCGACGCCCACGACGTGTACCTAGCGGTGCCGGCGCCAACGCATGGAGAATACGTGAGTGGCACCACGCGCTCGGCACAACGCACGCGGCACCACGCACGCGGCACCACGCACGCTCCCCCGATGTGGCGCCCCCCACCACCACCACCACGCCCGACGGCGCCGCCAGCAAGCAGCCGATGAAGGTCCGGGCGGCCGCCTTTGTCTTTCCCCGCGGCGCTCGTGTTCGCACACATTCGGCGGCGCTAGATACCCATTTGTGGCCGTGTCTGCCTGGACGAGGGCCAAGATTTCGCCCTGCCATCGACCGTTGGATGAATTGGCAGTGGACGCGTCTGATGGGCTGCCCGCGTCGTACCGCCCGGCGCGTGTCCGGTAGCCTGTGCTAAGTAAATTTTTTCCGCGTCGCGCCGGGGCAATTTTCGGCAAGCGAAAACTCTCCCGTCAATTTGTCGATTGTCTGAGCACGAAATTAAAAAAACCGAACGTTTGTATTAGGGCTGAATGATTAATCGATTTCAAATCGAAATCGCAATTTTAAACAATGCGATTAGCAAATCGCAAAGGCTGCGATTTTAAAAGTCCTATTACTTTCTCATTGAAATTGTAAAAAAATGTATTACTATTACTTTATTTATTTAACTTAACAATTCTTCTATGTTTGATTGTTCTATTTCAATTCAAACATTTTTATAAATACATGTTGGAAGCAATTCATATGTTTTAAGTTCTCATCCTTGCATTAGAATATATAGAGCAGCTCAGATTTTGATGGTATCATGTGGTAATGAAGCTTGACTTAAAAAAATGTAATCGCAAATCCAATCGCAATATCTGTCAGAAAAATCGCAATCATATATTTTCCCCAAATCGTTCAGCCCTAGTTTGTATATCGAGAATATGTCTGCAATTCCTTTCAAGAGCCTGGGGCTATGTTGCAATGCATCCATCTGTCAACAAAGATACAAGCACCATAATAACTCCTCATATCAATCCCTCCCTCTCTCACAGCCAATAACATTGTTCCTCCAATTAGCACGGTTGGCTACGTACTGCGCGAGAGCGAACACACACACACAACCCCGAGCCGTCATCGATGCAATTTGAACCTTGTTTTGTTCTACAAGGACTAGTGATGGAGCAGATATATCGGTGGTAGCTCTGTGATATCCGCTCCCACGGGACCGTCCTCGAGCGCAGAGGGTTGCTGCACTGCGGCGCAAGAGTTCAGTGCGGCGACGGTGACGCCGATCGGCGCGGTCGGGATAAAAGCGAAAATTTCGTGGAAGTTACGACACCAACAAAGTTTGATAGTGAGTCGGCGAGTTCGCGTCGGGCCGCGCGCTACCCCCGCGAAGGGCTCGTCCTCGTCAGCGGCGGCTGGTGTTCAGAAGGGGGGACACCTCGGGCGTGCGACGAACGGATAAATTAATCATCACCACGATGCAAATAACCAGGGTGGGGTCTTGTTTCAGACAAAACTTCCCTCGGGGCGCCGTTTTGCCGAAGAACTCGTTCGATCGTTTAGTTTTATAAGCTTGCCGCCCGCTTAAAAGTTTGTGGTATCTGCCCCAGGAAAGGGGGAACTCTGGATTGGCACCAGCGCGGTTGGCAGGAACCGATGAACGTCGCCAGACTCGCTGCGTGCACGTGCTTGTCTGACTACCGCCCGCAGCGTAGCAGAGGCCACGGCGCTTCTCAGGGCGTTCGTTCGAATCTGATGGAAAAACGTTGCCGTAAGGCAGCTTGACGCATATATTTGTACGTGCGTGCGTGTGTTGAAATCCTTTCGCACCGTATGTAGCCAATGGTACCCATCGGAGATGCGAGGGAAGGACGACAAGCTAAACGCACAAAAAGGCGTTGTACAGACATGAGTTTCAATCTAGATAATGATGTAAAAGCACAGCTCCAGTGACTTGCTAATATCGGAAGAAAAAGCATTCCAGACGGCCGCAGAAGCGCATCTGAAAGCGCGCGTGATACGGTGACCGATTCTGTTGGATGGCTTAGCCAGACGCCTCTGCTGCGAGGATGACCTCGCTCGGTGTTGCAGCACTGCACGTACAAAAGCACTCGGCCTTCATCCAGACGGCCACCTCAACAGAACCGAGTAAGCGTACATTTTGTCATTCAGCCCACCAAATTGGAGAGTCGATGGGACCGATTCAGACAGCTTTAGGTGGCCCACGTTTTTCTCGACTCTTGTGAGCCGGTGGTCTAATCAACAAGCCGGCCACACGATCCAAGTTCTTTTTGAGCCGCTGCTCTGGACGACAGCTTCAGCCTATACGACGGATTTTCCGTCGAAGGCACGCGGAGGCGAGGCCCCCCCCCCCCACCCCCGTCTCTCGTGCCACGTTCGTCTTGAGCTGCTGGTCATCAGATCACCTCTGGTGCAAATCACATGTTCTGATCTGTTCTGGCGTGTGACGTCCGTTTTGTCTCGTGCTGCAGGAGTACGAGGAGGAGACGTACACCGTCAGCTACGAGAGCGCCGCGTCCAACCCCAGCAGGTGGGTCCCGCACGGCGCACCCACGTGCATCTGCGCTCATCACAGTGATTCATTTGGATATCTATATCAAGACTAAACTACGAATAAATTAATTCAATTTCAACCAGGTAAGGTCCCACTGAACTATGAAGCTCATTGTTCAGAAGCGACCTGGCCCATCGCAAACAATAGCTCAACGAAGTGGCTTATCGTCGTCATCATCATGTGGACATTTATAGCAGCAGCCAAATACTCTAAACACGTGGTGACATTGATTCTAAATGTGGAGAGGGAAAACCAGAGGCCCCGGAGAAATATCCACGTGTCCACGGAGGGAGAGAGAGAGACGCAAACTCTAAATATACAGCAGCAGGCGTCAGGGTCGGGATCGAACCCACGACCTCCTGTATACCTGGCGAGGTAGTTAATATCTCCTAGCCACCACCGCGCCCTACCCACACATGCATGTATACGTGGTGTGTGTCCACGCAATGCCTCCCGTCCGGCTGGCGTGGGGTCCATTGGCGGTGCGCGGCAGTCATCACGCCCCCCCCCCTCCCGTTGCCGTTGAGGCTGTGCAAGCGTGGCCTTTAGCCTTCGCCTTGCCAAGCTGTGGCTTGCGTACAAAATTCTCCAGCTCTTGTCGTGACCGGGTGGTACCCCAAGAGCCGACACCGTGTCCGTCCGGTGCTCGCGGAGCTGCATTGGCTTCCGGCTGCCGAACGAATCCGTTGTAAGGTCGTGCTCATTGCACACACAGTGCTTGCCACAATTGAAGCACAACACCTCGCTGATCTCGTCATCACGTGATATCGGGTCATCCTCGCAGTTGCGGGGCTTTTGGCTAGCCATCGAACAAAGATGGACACCGCATCACGCACTTTCAGATGTGCTTCCACGGCCGTCTGGAGCGCTCTTCCTTCCGATATCAGGAAGCCACTGGAGCTATGCACTTTTAAACAATCTAGATTGACAAACTCATTTGTTTTAAAACTGCTTTTTGTGTTTAGTTTGTTGTCTTACCCCCGCCCCTTCGATAAGCATGGTTGTCTACGTATGGTGTGAAAGAAGTTCAACGTACATATGCACGTGAACTCACCATACAACCCTGCACGACAATGCGGTCAGGCTTGGCGCGCTGGAGGTTTTCGCGGCCACATATCACGAATCGTGAATTGTTTTTTGGGTTAGGCCACGTCGCCATCTGAGCCCATTAACATCGACTCCTCACCGCGTGGCTGCTGCTACTGCTGCCTTTCCCCGCTCGTACGTGCGTACGTTGAAATTCTTGAGCGCTATGCGTAGCCAACCGTACCAATCGTGTTTCAGCCTCTTGAGTGCCTTCTCCCCGCCTTTCGAGACTGAGCGTAAATACTTTTCGGCGCGTTACAAGCTGCCACCAATAACCACGACGAGCCGCCGAGATCGCAGCTCCACCGAGGGCCCGACACGTCCAACGGCCCCGGCAACACACGGCCCCGTCCGGGGTGGCGGTGGGCGCGAGCGTGACGCATCCCTCGCCATCGCTCGCGACTGACCGCCGCCGTTGTTTTGTCTCGCCAGCAGCGCACGGTACTACGCGTACGGACACGAAGAATACGGTGAGAGCCTACGAGCATCCTGCTCAAACACGACGCTCGGCCACAACACCAGGCTAACCGCCACATTACAGTACATACACACATTACATACACACAGTACATACACACAGTACATACACACAGTGCATCTACAGAGTACATACACACAGTACATACACACAGCGCATCTACAGAGTACATACACACAGTGCATACACACAGTGCATACACACAGTGCATACACACAGTACATACACACAGTATATGTACTTGGGAGCGCTATGAACCTGGCGACCCGGGTTCGATTCCCGCTCACGGCCAACACCCAATGTCGATTATCTGAACCGGTTCTGGGCCTCCCCTAGGTCGACTCAGCCTGAAATGAGTACCTGGTGCGGTGTGTAAACATTGCCACTGGGGAGACAAAGGCGGTCGGGCGTGGTGCTGGCCACCCACCCCCTCGTGTGCCGTTCCGGCCATCATAGGTGCTCGCTAACAGCACTTTCCCCAACAGTCTGTTAAGGCGATGCGGGGGATCTTTTTATCTTTTGTGTGGGGGCGTGTATGTGTGTGTGAGCCTGTGTGTGTGCATGCACGGCACGCCTCACTTAAGGCACGCCTCAAATGAGTGCATGGTGCGGTGTGTAGTAAACATCGCCACTGGGGGACACAAAGGCGCCCGGGCGTGGTGCCGACCACCCACCCCCCTCGTGTAGGTGCTGCTTGTGAACAGCACTTGCTCTGACAGTCTGGTACAGGCTACAGGGGGGACCTATGTCTTTGTGCGCGCCCACTCCCTCGAGTCGTGGCACCCATAATGTGTTCATCCAGACTGCTGTGCAACACAGCTTAGGCGTTTATGTTGTTGTTGTTGCTTAAACAAAACTGATTTCGAGTAATGTTTCGTTGCCTATCTTAACCGCGGCGCCGTGATAGAGGTGCCCATCCATCTCACGATTGGGAGGCCGTCAGTTTTAATCCTGGTGGAATCCTCAGGGGTGGCTCCGTGATATCCGCTTTTCACGGGCCGGATGAATTCTTTGAGTCGCCGCGACGCAGACGCCGAGGATAAAACATTTGGAGAAATAAAAACGTGAAATTCCCGGTGGGTGGGAGACTCCGTCTTGCGGTTCAGCGAGCGAGCGAGGCGTCGCGTGCCACTTGGTGGCCAGAGTTGGCGGTGGCCGCCCTGCAGGGAGAGCTTTGCAGGGAGAGCTCTGCAGAGAGAGCACTGTCCCTCGCCATGGGAACGTGGAAATCCACTGTCGGCTCACGGCCGCCGCCGAAAGCTATCCCAGTGCAGCGACCGCATCTCGAAAGTACGGACGGCTCGCTCGTTTCCACCTCTCTGACCGTTGACAAATATGCGTGAAATGTCCCCGCGGTGTCGCCGTGACGCGCTCGTGTCGGTGGGCGTCGTTAACACGGCCGCGCGTCCGTCTCTCCGTGTGCGCGTGTGTGGGCCTGGTGCAGGTCCAGAGGAGTGGTCCCGAGCGCCGCAGGCCCCGCTCAAGTCGGACCCGCCGAGCCGCGTGCGCAAGGCCGTCTATCGTCCCCATCCCTACGATAGATACTGAATCAATCCGTCCGTGCCGGGGGGGGGGGGCAGGCTGGCGGGTGGGCGGGCTGGCTGAATGGCTGAAGGGCCGGCCGTCGTCCCACCTGATAGGTCAGTTAACCACGCCGCCGCCGCCCCCCCTTCTCTTCCTCCCGACAAACGCTCTCCGTTGCCACAAGCTCGCCCACCCGCCCGCTCGCCCCCCACCCACCCACCCAACTCGGCACGAGCGGCATCGGCCTCCCGCTCTGTGTTGCCACCTCTTCAAGGTACCGAAGGAACAGGCGAAGACGTGTCCCGGACAAAGGACAGACATCGCACGGTGCCGGAAGATGGGAGGATTACGCGTGCGTGCGTGCGTGCGTGGATCCCCAAGTTGTGCGATGTTATAAGACGGCTGACGCGACTCCGGGATGTGCAGTGTCCCCGAGAAGACAAAAGGAATTCCCCAGGATAGCTCCTCGACAAGAGCACGGTCCTGGGGGAAAAGGACAGGTGGCAACCCCCCCGTAAGCCGGTTGTAACCCACAAAGTCATCTACACACACACACTACATATACTACACACTACACACACACTACACGCAACACACACACTCAACATAAACTCCACACACACTACACACACACTAGACACAAACTACACACAAAGTCTGCACAAAGCCCACACAAACTACATACCATAATCCCTCGTGCTCCTGTACACCCTCTCGCCCGCCCGCACGCACCCTCCCATCCGCCACAACACCCCGGGCGATGACAGTGCATCATTTTTCGTGAAGAGATTGCTGAGATCCCGTGGCGTTCCTGCGGTTTCCGCCAACTGCCGCGTGTCTCAACCTGTTGGGCTGCGAGCGGAACGCAGGCGCCGGGCTTCAGGGCGCACGAGCACCGCCACCACCACCACCGCCGCCACCACAACCACCACCACACCACCTCCACTACTGCCATCACCACCACCGCAACCACGATGACCGTCACCACCACCGCCGCCACCACTACCACCGCCGCCACTACCACCGCCACACCACCACCACTACTGCCATTACCACCACCGCAACCACGATGACCGTCACCACCACCGCCGACACCACTACCACCGCCGCCACCACTACCACCGCCACCACTACCACCGCCGCGACCACTACCACCACCACCACACCACCACCACTACTGCCATCACCACCACCGCAACCACGATGACCGTCACTACCACCGCCGCCACCACTACTACCACCGCCACTTCTGCCGCGGCGCTTGGAACATTCCCCACGCCGTGACTGGCGAACGACGCCGAGCGACGGCGCGATGACGATTAAGACAATGGGAGCTCGTCAGCATCACCGCCGTAGTCGTCGTCGTTTCTGCCGTCGTGTGGTGGAGGTGGTGGTGGTGGTGGGGACGATGGGGGCGGTGGTGGTGGCGGGGACGATGGTGGTGGTGGTGGGGATGGTGGAGGTGGTGGTGGTGGTGGCGGGGACGGTGGAGGTGGTGGTGGTGGTGGCGGGGACGATGGGGGGGCGGTGGCCAGATTAGCGACGCCGAGTTTTGACATTCTTCGCCGTTCAGTTGGAGGGATTAGGTTGGACTTCTTTAGGCAGTGTCTCAGAAGTGTCCTCCCGCAATCAAAACAACACGCCGGGGCGTCGCTGTCACCTGGTTTTTTTAAATGAAAAATATTCTTTGAAGCGGTGGGGGGGGGAATGGGAATCGTTTGTGCGAGTGGCCGGGCTTCACAGGAAACGTCATCGAGGGTTAAAAAGTTTAAAAGCGCCGATGGGCTCCATTCGCTCAGATTACGGCACGGGATTGTTATTCTTCAATTCCGTCACCCACACACTCAGAGACCGTTGTTTGTAGAGTGCTCTTTTCATTGGCTCGTCGGGGTCGCAAGAGGGTGGCGAGCTTCGAAAAAAAACGAACTACCGTAAGGAAAACAAACAAAATAATCCACAAAGCTAACTCCTCGCTGTCCTCCGTTCACTGCCGCACTGAAGGCGTACGAGTCACTGCCGCACTGAAGACATACGAGTCACTGCCGGCCTGGTTGGTGCCGAGTCGTGAACGTGCCGCTGAAACCCCCGTTCTCAACACCTCTTGACAACTCCAGATGCCTAAATCCAACCCCACGTTTGTTTTTCCCCCTGCACCTGCCCGACTGCCTCTCCCCACCAAAACAAGCAGTCGCTCTCGTACGCACCGGAGCGGTAGTCTCGTGCGTACGAGAGTCTCGTGCGTACGAGACTATCGCTCTCGTACGAGCCGGCCCGCTCTCTCTACGGCGACTTGCGATGTGCGTTCCGCGGTCCTGGACGCGCCGCTAATCCGCGCGTGTATATATTTACGCTCGCGCTTAGCGATCGCGTCCACCCATCGCGTGCGTGCGTGCGCTGCCCGGTGTGATGGGGTGAAACCCGTGTTGTTGGTTTAGGAAGCGAAAGACCCCCCGCGAGAAGAGATTAAAGGTGGGAAAGCTGAAAAGATCCCCCGCGTGGGCGGGTGGGGTGGTGAACCGAAGCCTCCGGTGTGCACCCCAAACCAGCTGTGTGCAGATGCCGCGCGCGGAGCGTGGAGGTGACGAAAGACGCGCTGCCTTCTTTGTGTCGGGCGTCGTCGGTGGGCGGCCGTCATCGCGAGCCCCCCCCCCCATCGTCATCACGAGCGCCCCCCCCACCACCCCGGGTCCGTTGAATGCCACCGGACGTCCACCGAACGTCGACGCGTAAAGAACTGTCGTGGTTTATTTAAGAAAGCAAAAATGTGTAGGTCGCTTCAAGGCAAGTTGGCGATAGGTCTCTTGTGCTGGTACACTTCGCACAACTGTGAAATCCCCCCTCCCTCTTGTTGTAAGCGAGTGCTACGGGGGGGGGGGGGCACTCAACGCTGCGCGTGCATCTCCCACGGACCGCGACCTTAACCTTGACGCAGCCTTCCCCTTGCCGTGTCCCCGGCGCTCACCTGCCCCGCGTTCCCCTGCCCCGCGTTCCCCAGCGTCGCTTCCCCCGTCCTGCCGCCGAATTCCCGGCCGACAACTTCTCTACGAGCCGCCGAGTTCAGATTCCAACTCGTCGACCAAACTGTTTCACGCAGCCCCTGCCGCCACCAGGTCACCAAGCCTCGCGTCATGCCCACTAGCTCACCGCTGGTTCTGATCCTTCAAAACAATAATAATAATGATAGCATCTCTGTGCACTTTATTTACTTAACTTAACTAGGTGAAAGCACAAAGACACCGAGATGAGTCTCATGTTGTGACAGTGACCTGGGGGCCATCCGTCCGCCACCTGCAGGCGACGGTGATCCCGAGCGAGTAATTGGCAATTCTCGAATTCGGCCAAACTTGGGAACCGCGGACGCGGGCGCCTGACGTGGCCCTCGCTCACCCCTCCGAAAGACGTCACGGGGCACCGCTAGCGTCCTGCTGCGACGCGAGCGGCACGTGGCGTCGACGCGGTTGTTGTCATGCACGCCCTAAGTATTAACCAGGGCGGCCGCTGGAGCCCGAACCCGCGAACGCGCGACAACGAGCGGCACAAGGCGGCCAACGCGGCAGCGCCGTCCTGCGTGTGTGCGTGTGTGTGTGCGTGAAGCCCCCGATGCTCGCCGCGCTCGCAGTTCGAGGCTGCTCCTCGTTCTTGACTAAACGCTCGATCGCGGTTCTTGTCATCGCAGCTGGGGGGGGGGTGGGGCCCTTGCGGGTCACACCTGGCCCACGTCGCGCGCCCGAGCTTTGTGCCGGGCACCGGCAGTGGACTGGCGTTTGTCGCGATCAATCACACAACATAATTTTAATGCTTTCATACGACCTAGGAAAGCGCGCGTGGGCAACCTTTGGCGACAGTCGGAGCGCTGGTGGGGGGGGGGGGGTTGGCATTCTCAGGTGCCGTGTGACCTTTCTTACAGCAACCTGACGGGGGGTTGTGGTGGTGGCAGCAGGTACGCATTGTGGACACGGCGACAGAGTAATGCTCCTCTCGTGGTTTTATTTGGCCCCAGCGACATCGCAGACGACGTCGGCCACGGCGCCGCCCGTGTCGTCTTGGGTGCCGCCGTCGCGACGCTCGATTGGCTCGTCCGGCTGGCGCCGAGCACCACGTACACCGCCGCTTTCGGACGCACGATCGCCATGGGGGGGGGGGGGGTGGGTGACGACGGTGCCGGGGCCCATCGCGGCACGGGCCGCTCCGGCTTAGCGCGTGAGCGTCTTCCGCAGAGGCCCGGAATTTTTTTTATGGGCCAAATTTTTCGGCTCATCGTCTCCCTTTGGAACGTTAAGTCGACCTGGCAGGTGGCGCCCCGTGGTGTGTGGGGTAAAGCGTGGGTATCCCCCCCCCCTGCCCTCCCGATCGACAGTGCACTAGAGTTGCCATTTCCCGCTAGAGTTGCCATTTCCCGTGACCTGCCAAAGGGGGGGGCCTCTGTGTGGGTCTGTGAGTCTAGGGGTCTCTGTGTGAGTCTATGGGTCTCTGTGTGGGTCTGTGAGTCTAGGAGTCTCTGTGTGAGTCTGTGGGCCTCTGTGTGGGTCTCTGAGTCTAGGAGTGTCTCTCTGGCGTTGGGTGGGACGTGGGGGTAGCGATGTGCGACGGCGGTGGCCGTGGTGGTGGTGGTGGTAGTGGCATCACATCGGCTTGGGTCGCGGTGACGTCTCGGTATTGTGATCTCTGCTCCGGAGAGGAACACGCACACTACGTCTGGCGCGAGTAGCCCCTCCCCCCTCCCGTCTGTGTCACGCACGCGTTGTGTCTTGGCCGCGTGATTCCCGCGAGCACCCTCGTTGCTAGCGCGGATGTTGGCAAGACTAGAGCTGCCGAATAGCTCCGTGGCAGCCTAACCTGGTACACCAAAACAACCATAAACACAGGGGACCTACATCAGAACCCGTAGGCCGCTTGCTCCCCCGCTCCTTCGCCCGTTCAAAGACGGCTTCCTCCGCTCCTCCTCCCCGCGTCTGTGGCGTCTGTGCCGCCGTCACGGTGAGCGGGGGGGGGCACGAGGAGGCGAATCGTCTCCGCTCGTGTGGTCGCGTCGCTCCGTCAAAGCTCGCGTTCAGTGTTTCCCCTTGGTTTGACGTGATTTATTAATGCTTTGTTTTTCGTTTCACCGTCGGTTGTGAACTGCTGGAGGTGATCGAGTCCCTCACACAATGACGATAACAACAATAATATATATTTTTTAAACTCAATGATGAGTTTGATACGTTTTTGCTATTTACTATTTTCTACGGGTTCACAGACGAGCGTAGCCTGCCAGTAAGGGGGAGGCGATGTTGCGATGCGGCTTTACAAAATGCATTAGTTTGTAAATATGTGTTTTTTTTATTTGGAAAATTTAGACCTTGACCCGAGCCACCACACACACGTGACCGTTTCTCTTCTCGAAAGGCTCCACCGCATCTGTGCCATCCGCCGTGCGGTAAACGCCTGGCACGGAGTGGTCCATTTGTGGTATGGAGCGGTAAATGTGTGGCACGGAGCAGTTGACACGTGGCCCGGCCCCCGTGTCTGTTAGCGGGTCTCACTCTACTAACTCGGGCCGCAGCCAACAATTATCACCGGCTTCTTAAGTGTGGCTCCCCCCAGCCAATAGCGACGCTTGGGGTGCCCCGTCGCGCCGCCGACGCGGGGTGAGCGTTTACCGGCAAAGCCGCCGGGAATGTGCCCAGAAGTCGTCCGCACGGTGCGTCCCCTCGCTCCTCGTTCCTGCGGCTGGCGACCTCTGCCATGGGACGCGAGGATTGGGGCCCCCAGCCGCCGATAGCGGCCTCCCCGGAGCGCTCGTGGTGGGCTCGGCCGATGGCACGTGGGCCGGCGGGACGTGGCCCCCCACGCCACTTCGTTTCGCACGGCCTACCACTTAGAAACGGGCCCGCAAGACACAATGTGTGTTCCTGTCACTGCGATCATCTTAACTTGCGCTGTTCGGAGAGGGGGGGGAGAGAATATTGCTTGACCTGGCAACAACGCCACATCTGATATTTAAGTGCCGTGCTTCGTCTGACCGCGAGGGCCTCCTGCGGTGACAGGCGGGCGAGCGTGCGCGTACGTGCCTTCGTACGTGTGCGTACATACACGCGTGTACGTGCGCGCGTAAATGTGGTGGCCACTTGAGGTCTTACAAGTCCAGTTCGGGGCCCCCACCCCTGCGGCTCTGCGCAAATGTATCGCCAGTGAAACGGACACCCGTGTGTTGTCGAATATTTTTACAAACCGCCTCGATCGTTGCTCGTGAAACACACACAACACCTGAGAAGGTGGTGAGGTACAACAACATTTAAGGTAAAATATGTTGTGAATGTGATTTTTTTGCGCGTTAATCTGAGCGCGCGTGCTTGCGTATCGCCTGCGGGCGGGGAAGGGCCGTGGACGTGTCCGTGTGCGTAGTGGTGAGCGCTACGCTGCGCTACGAACCCGGCCACACGAGTTCGAATCCTGCTCGCGACCAACAGCAGTGACGATCATCTGAACCGGTACCAGGCCTCGCCCTCGGTCGACTCGGCCTCAAATGACTTGCCTGGCGGTGGTGTGTAAAACATCGCAACCGGGGAGACAAAGGCGGCCGGGCGTGGTGCTGGCCACCCACCTCGTGTGCTGTGTGCCGGCCCTTCATGGGTGCTGTCCACTAACGGCAACAGTCTGATTCGGCGACACGGAGGGTCTTTGTTGTTGCATTCCCCAAGCTCGTGTCAAACTTGCCTCTCCGCTGTTGTCCCTTCCCCCCCCCCCCCCCGTGTTGCCGGTTCGTCCGTTCAATTGGCAATCGTGAAAATGCAAATGTTGACGATCTTTCTTGTTTTGAAAGTCAGAATTCCTGCCACTGTTCTCTGTTCGCGCGCCGTTATATATATAAATATATTTTTGAACCTTGCGATGGAACGAGGGGGGGGGCTCGCTTCGCTGCAGGAGACTTTGGGGGGGTTCGGGCAAGCGGCAGCAGCAGCGGCAGCGACGGCAGCAGCGGCAGCAGCGGCGGTAGCAGCAGCAGCAGCAGCTGCAGCAGCAGTAGCAGCAGCTGCAGCAGCGGCAGCAGCGGCTGAGATGCCGGTTGTGCCCCCCCCCCCCCCGTCTGTCTCGCGTCTCTGTCATCGTTTCGCTCGCGCCAGGCCATGTACATTTTGCTTATTGCTCGTAGCTAATGTATCTTTTTATATATCTACATCTTTATATATTGAGACTGTGCATTTTGCAGAAATACCCAACTTAAATAAAGTTTTTTTTGTAGACGATTCAAACCCTGAACTCTTTTTCCTTCACTGACCAACTGCAACGCAAGGCGTCCCCCAAAGCCAACGTCGGCCAGGACGTGCCTCCAACCATCATCGAGACTGCCACTCGATACCTGAAAGCCCCCCCCCCCCCCAGAATCGAAGAGTACCACAAGATGCCTCGACACGTGCCAGTAATCGCTGGAATCGTCGTTCGATCAGCAGGAGACCACTTCGAAGGAGATCAATTTGATGAGGTTTCGCCATGATTTTAGATTTGTCTGACTAAAAATAGTCCCAGTACCTTAATTTTTATCACCCCCCCCCGTCGTACATCGGCATGGGGATGCTGGGGACTCGCTGCATCTCGCTCCGCCGAACAAAATAGTTCTCCACGGCTCGGTTCGCAAGTGGGGACGGTGACGGACAACAACGTCTCGTGGCTGTTTCGTTGTTCGCAAGTGCGGACGTTCTTAAGTTGGACGCTGGAATCTTGGGGGATTGCCTCTCATTTTATTCAAACATCACATCGGGATCTCACAATTTTCAACACATTCCTGCGGAGGGAGCTGGTAGGAACGTTGGGTTGCTCTGTCAATGGCCAGGGTCAACGGCGGCGTGGTGTATTCCGCAAATATGCCCGACTTTGAGGGCGGGCACAATCCGGCGTGAGTAGGTTAAACGTTGAGTTTTATAAGGGCACCACGGGGTGACCAGCCCCTCCCCACCCAGCCCCACCCCTCCCACCCCCCACACAGCCCCACCCAGCCCCTCCCCACCCTCCCCACCCAGCCCCACCCTCCCCACCCAGTCCCTCCCTGCACGACGGACACAATAATCCCCTGTGGGCTGGTGTAACCAGGAGGCTCCTACCAGTATAAAATGTTAACTTAAAGAACAAAGAATAAAAACAATTTTTAGTTTAACACCTCGTAGGCGTCCACGATTAATATCATCCATAAGAGGTGTTGGGGTTAGATCGCATAAATAGAAATGCGTCGTTAAAGCCGCTACCACCCGACACAGCCAAAGAGGAAGGTTTGTAACATAAACAAAACGTGGCAATTCGTTGCTAGAACAGCACGCCGGTGTGTTGGAGAGTAAACTCACAACATAAACAATTTTAAACATTGTGGTTTTACTCTCCAACAATTGTAGATGTTGTCGTGGGTTTACTCTCCAACACACCGGCGTGCTGAACTAGTAACTAGTTTGCAAATGTTATTTACGTGACAAGCCTTACCGATTGCCTGCGTCGGTTTGGCGGTGGCGGTTTTAACGAAATTTATATCAGCAACCAAATAATAGTAAACGCGTGACGTTGATTCTAATGTGGATGGGAAACCCCGGAGGGCCTAGAGACAAATCCTCGCGACCACGGGGAGAGAGAGAGACACGCAAACTCCAAATATACAGCAGCAGCAGGCAGTGTCAGAGACGAGGTCGTAACCACGACCTCCTTCATACCAGGCGAGGTAGTTATTGTTAAATACATGTTCATCGTGCACACCCCGTGAACACCCTACACGCTGCACCATGAACATCCCACTCGCTATGGAAACCAGACTGAGAATCTTGATGACTCCGACAACAAACCCACAAAGCCTCGGAGAAGGAACTCACAAACCCTGCTTTGGGCAACCCAATAAAGCCCGGAGCACGGTACTACGAACGCAGACGAGAAAAGCCAGCAAGCCGGTTTGTGAGCCACCCACACTGCGACCCGCGAAATGGAGATCCGTGCACACAAACACACAGAGAGAGAGACCACCAACGACTTCGTGTCGACCTGGGAGGCTGACCAACCCCACCGGGAATTAAGACCAACAACGATAATCATTTGAATGTTATGAAGCGCCCTGAAATCGTTCTCAGCGGCGCCATGCCATGGAAAGGCAGAAACTCGTCTAACAACAAGCAAGGAAAGAAGAAGCGATGACGTTTAGAAAGTAACTAAAGAGAGAGAGATGGATCTTCAATGGACACTTTTTTAACGTGTGAATAAGCTACCAGCATCTCGCATGCCAATTGGGAGTTCGTTCCCACACCGTCGCCCAACCAGTCACCCAACCAGAATCACTCAGCCAGAGTCACCCAGCCAGTCAACCCAGCCAGAGTCAACCCGCCCTCTCCCCCACACGCCCGATGTAGCCGGCGCCTGCGTGGACGGCTCCTGCAAGTTCGTTGTTGCTCTTTGGTGGAGCGGGTGGCTCGCAAGGTGGAAGGTTGAGAGTTCAAATCCTGTTTGGGGGCCAGCGGGGGGGGGGGGGGTACTTTGCCCATCATCCAATGGCGGAGCCAGGATTTTCAGGTAGAGGGGGCAACCCCTCCAGAAATGAAAAATGATAGACCCTGCAGTCACGAAAGCTTTAAATCGAAAAATGATAGAGGAGTTGTTAGTTAGTAAGAAATTGTTAGTAAGGAGTTGTTAGTAAGTAAGGAGTTGTCCCTTGCTTTTTATTCGACGCGTGTGCGGCCATGGCGCAGCCATCGATCGAGGGTCGAATTCGAACCGCGTTGTGTGATTGGCATCGCGCTCGCTGAAGGTGTTGATGCCTTCAGAGAAGTCGTGTGCTGTATACGCAACTGCGCACGATTATGTGAGTCACTTATAACTGCTTTGCCGTTACTTATTGGCAATTATGGACTCAGACTATTGTCCTATCATCTCATAGAGTCCCTGGCACGTAACAATATGCTACACAGCGGCAGTGGGGGTCGCAAAATGCCGATTTATTACTAATAAACCCCAATGATCCGATCGAAATTAGGGATTTCGATGGGATCATTGGGGGGGGGGGCACGTGCCACCCCACCCTCCCCCCACTGGCTCCGCCAGTGCCATCTTCCCTCCCTCCGTGAGAGGGGGGGTCCATAAAATGATCACCACTTTGTGTGGGAGGAAGAGCGCGGGAGAGATGGGCACGGCTGCCCCCGCTGCTCACGAGAGCGCGACTCGAGGCTGGAGGCGCCGCAGCTCCCCGCCTGCTCCACCGTCGACTTGAAACGAAATCGCTGACGCAGAGCGCACGGAGCCCGCCTCGAGGCGTCCCGAGATCGCTCTGAGCGACGCCGCTGCTGCTGCTGGGATCGCCGCTGCTGCTGCTGCTGGGATCGCCGCTGCTGCTGCTGCTGCTGGGATCGCCGCTGCTGCTGCTGCTGCTGGGATCGCCGCTGCTGCTGCTGCTGCTGGGATCGCCGCTGCTGCTGCTGCTGCTGGGATCGCCGCTGCTGCTGCTGCTGGGATCGCCGCTGCTGCTGCTGCTGCTGGGATCGCCGCTGCTGCTGCTGCTGCTGGGATCGCCGCTGCTGCTGCTGGGATCGCCGCTGCTGCTGCTGGGATCGCCGCTGCTGCTGCTGGGATCGCCGCTGCTGCTGCTGGGTTGCACAGACGGAACAAGTCGGCGTTGCAAGGTGGTAACACAACGGAGATTGGGAGCCACAGCGGAGCCGGCGAGAGTTTGATTACCGCTCACCGCTGCCCTGCCCGGATGATGATGATGGTGTTGGTGACGACGTGAATGTGGCGAGCGGTGGTGCAGCGGTTAGCGCTTGCGCTACCAACACGGGCAGCCCGAGTTCGATGCCCAGCTCACGGCCAACACCGGTGACGATTATCTGAAAAGTCATGGGCCTCCCCCTAGATCGACTCAGACTCAAATGAGTACCTGGTGCGGTGTGTAAACACCGCCACTGGGGAGACAAAGGCGGGCGTGGTGCTGGCCACCCACCTCCTCGTGTGCCGTGCCGGCCTTCATAGGTGCTACTCACTAATAAGCACTTGCCCCAACGGTCTGTTAAGGCTATACGGGGGTGGGGGATCTTTGTCTTTGTTGGTGATGTTGTTGGTAATGATGATGATGTTGCTGATGATGTTGGTGATGATGATGTTGGTGATGATTTTGGTGATGTTGGTGATGATGATGTTGCTGATGATGATGTTGGTGATGATGTTGGTGCTGATGATGTTGATGATGATGTTAGTGATGATGTTGGTGATGATGATGATGTTGGTGGTGATGATGTTGGTGATGATGTTGGTGATGATGATGTTGGTGATGATGTCTCGGCCAGGCGTCTTGCGAAGAGGCGGGAGTGACCCACGGCCGCGGTTCGAATCAGGCAGGCCGCCCCGGGTTAACGCTGCGTGTGGTAATCAGCGTGAAGTTGACGCCTGCCCACCTGGCGATCAGACTCACCGTGGCGAGGGGAGGGAGGTGGGAGGGGAGGGGAGGGAGACGTGGGGGGAGGGGAAGGAGGCGTGGAGGAGGGGAGGAAGCTGTGGGGGGGGAGGGGTGCAGGGGGGTAAATTTAATAATCTTGACCCATTGCATACAAGTGTTCTACTCGTGTCATCATTTCTGTTGTGCTGGCCAGTCTGTGGCCGTATATTTATTTATTACTATTCAACCACAATTTGTTTTAATGTTACCAGGTAAGGCCCCACTGAGTTATGTCGCTCAGAAAGCGACCTGACCACAAATGATAGCTCAACGAAGTGGCTCATCGCTTGGAAATGTCTGGCAGCCAAATACTCTCAACGCGTGGTGTTGTTGATGCGAAATGTGGAGGGGAAACCCGGAAGACGCGGATACGAAATCCACGCGACCACGGGGAGAGAGCGAGACGCAAACTCCAAATACACAGCAGCAGGCGTCAGGGTCGGGTTCGAACCCACAACCTCCTGCATACCAGGCGCGGTAGTCAACATCTCCTAGCCACCGTGATGATGATGATGATGAGAGAGAGACGCAAACTCCAAATATACAGCAGCAGGCATTGTCAGGGTCGGGGTAGAATCCACGACCTCCTGCATACCAGGCGAGGTAGTCAACATCTCCTAGCCACCGTGATGATGATGATGAGAGAGAGACGCAAACTCCCAATATACAGCAGCAGGCATTGTCAGGGTCGGGATCGAACCCACGACATCCTGCATACCAGGCGAGGTAGTCAACATCTCCTCGCCACCGTGATGATGAGCGGGGATGGAGCTGCGTGCGTCGCGGCTCCAATGACAGGCGCGAGCGCCAACCTGGTGATGGTGGCGGTGATGATGAACACCAAGAGAGGTGATCCACTAACCCCGGGAGTCTCTCGGACCGCCGCGGACCAGCGAGTGACGATGATGATGATGAATCCGTCGATGTTAATGGATTAATTTCAACAGAGTTTGTTCGGGGTGAGCGACCTTAACCATGATTTTTTTTATTTTCCGTGCACACCGCACCCAGTCTACCCCTCACTGTGGCCCTGAATGTTACGGCTCATCACGTGTCCCCCCCCCCCGCCTTGACCCCCCCCCCCCGACCCCCTCCGCCGCAGTCTCACGGGCCACGTGGAGGAGCACTGAGCGAGGAGCACCTCGGGGATTCGACGTCGCCTCGGATCGGCGATGGAAATTCCACCTTTCTATGACGGGCGCACAGCCGGACTTTCCGTAGAACACCCAAACGAGATGTAGCTGTGGTGGTGGCAGCGGTGGCAATCAGATCGGTGGTGGTGGTGGTGGTGATGATGGGGCTGATGGTAGTGGGGCTGATGGTGGTGGGGGTGGGGTTGGTGGTGGGGGTGGTTGTGGTTGTGGTGGGGCTGATGGTGGGGCTGGTGGTGGGGGTGGTGGTGGTGGTTGTGGTGGTGGTGTGTACCCGCAGGCTGGTGTCAGGGTGTTTGTCCGAGACAATGGATGTGCAGGGTGTGGAGCTCACGCCGCGAGGCACCCAGCGCCCATTAATCACGGGGCGCTCTGAAAGGCGGCGGCAGCGACCCGGGCGTCCCGTGTGCGTGCGTTGCGCTTCTTTCGCACCGTACGTAGCCGACGCGTGCTCATCGGAGGTGCGGAAGTCATCGACACCTTCCCCCCTTGGGCCAAAGGGCTGTCAGCGAGCAGCACCTGCGAAGGCCGGCACGGCACACGAGGAGGGGGGGGGCAGCAACCACGCCCGGCCACCTTTGTCTCCCTCGCAGCAGATGTTTCAGGCTGCCGACCGAACGGAGGTCCAGGGCCGGCTTAGATAATCGTCAGCGGGAATGTGCGTGGAGCCTCCGTTTCTCTGAGTCTTGAACACTCATTTCTTTAGAACTGATTTGAGTGTTTAATGTTGTTGTTGTGTTCAGTTTGTTGTCCTTTCCCCGCACCCTCGATTAGCGCGGTTGGCTACGTACGGTGTGAAAGAAGTTTAACTTACAATCACACCCACCCACTCGCCCACCCACCCACTCGCACAATCACCCACCCACTCACCTCCCGATTAGCGCGGCTGGCTACTTACGGTGCGAAAGAAGTTCAACATACGCACAAACATTCTCTGGTGACACATGAAGCAAGTTTTTTTGTGAATATGACATTACATGCTCTGCTCATTTACCCAGGAAAGCGTCGGCGAGTCTCCAGTCGTCACGTTAGGGCGATTGGTCGCGCGCTGCTGCCGCTGCTGCTGTTTCTGTGATCCCGCCCGAAGTCACGGCGGCTAGGAGATGTTGACTACCTCGCCTGGTACGCAGGAGGTCGTGGGTTTCAATCCCGACCCTGACGCCTGCCTGCTGCTGTATATTTGGAGTGTGCGTCTCTCTCTCCGTGGTCGCGTGGATTTTTCACCGGCTCATTCGCTTTTTCCCCTCCACATTTAGACTCGACATCCACACGCGCTCAGAGTGTTTGGTCGCCGCTACAAATTCCCACGCGATGACGACGAAGATGATGAAGATGATGATGATGACGACGAAGATGATGATCGCCCACTTCGTCGGGCTATCATTTGTGACAGCCGGGTCGCTTCCGACAAAGAGCTGCGCAGCTGTTCAGTGCTGGGACACTTACCCTGGAAGATAAAAACAAACATCGGGCGATTTGCAGGGTCAGCATTGGGGATGTTTGGCCAATGCCATTCGCCCTGTGTGACGCACAACTCCCACACGGTGAAGGCGCCACGCGATGGGGGGGGGATCGAACTGGGGACCCGTTTGCTGTGAGGCCCGCGTGTCACATCTGCGCCAACCCTCGTGCAGTAGACAAAAGTCAACCTCACAACGATAATAATCGACCACGATTAATTGACAGCCACGCTGCCAATCTGCTGCCCGATGATTGACTACCCACATGCCGTGTTGGTAATGGGGTTCTTTGACCATACTTCCCCGCACTGGTCAGTGCCAGTCGGGCGAGGCTGGGTGCGAGGACGGAGTTCGGGGCAGGACATTCGCTCGTGATCGCGCAGTGCGCTAACCGCTGCGCCACCGCTCCCATGCAAATCAAACTTGCGCGTTCGTCGATTTAAAACAAACTAAAATCTCTCGCACGCTCGCCTTCTCGATCATCGCCGGGCCGTGATCTACCCGCTGCTGGATGTGTCTCCGCTCCCACCACCGCTGTCGTCGTCATCCCCCCCCCCCCCGCTGCCTCGCGCTGCAACGTCCCGTCGAGACTCGCCCCTGCCGTGGGAACGTGGAATTTCCGCCACGGGCCCAGAGGCATAACAAACCGGACGTGGACGCAAACGCATCTTCGACGCGCCTTCGAACGGGGGGGGAGGGGGCGGGTGGATCGCTTTGTGCGCGGTTGACTTTTGAAGATTTACACTTTGGCGTCGTCGCAAGCTAAAAATATCAATGCCGTTCCTAAAAACAGAACAATGATGAGACGGTCCGTGTGCGAGCCCTGACGGCGCAGGGCGATGGTGGTGGGGGGGGTGTTGAGCGCAGGGGGGTGACTCATTCAACAGACGGAAGCACACAATGGATCTCCTCCACCTTGCAAGACGCGCGTTTATTTTGCACGTGGTCGGTGGGGTGGGGTGGATAGGGTGCAGCTGTGCCGGGAGTCTGCTTGGTTATTTGGTGACCTGTCTTGCCCACGTGCTCGTCGACGACGACGCCACGTGAGGTTTATTTTGCGTCGCGAGGTCGGCTGCCGCCGCAACGATTTCGTCTTCAAAACACACGCCGCGTTTTCTCCTCCTACTCCTTCTTCTTCTGTGCGTGACAGCAGCAGCAGCAGCTACTACAACAACAACAGCAGAAACCGGTCCGGGCATGCGCACACGCAACGCCTCCCATTGGTCGCATACTCTCGGCAAAAAAACTCGGAGGCCTCGGGTGTGACAATTCCTTTGATCGTCTCGAGCTGCGGTCCGTCTCGGCCGGCACTCTGCTGCACCACCGCTGAGCCAGTTATTGCAACCGGCATCACCAGGCGACGGCCAGAGTTATAAACCCACGACAACTCTGGCCGTCGCCTGGTGATGCTGGTTGTGATTAGCGGCGACAGGTCGCGCTACTCGAATTGTAAATGTTGTTCTGGGTTTATTCTCCAACGCACAACCGGTGTGTGCTGTGCGAGTAACGAATTGGCACGTTTGGTTTACGTGACGAAACCTTACTGATTGGCTGTGTAGGGTGGCGTGGCGGGTTTAATGTCACATTTATATTTACGCGATGCAACCCAAAAAAAACTAGGCCCCTGCGTGTTAGACAGACGGACATTTCACTCCGATTGTGTTGCTGTAGACCACCGAGGCGCAACATACCAAATGAATCTCCGGATGAAATTACTTTACCCGTTACCTAAAGGTGAAATGTTGATTACAGGGTGCCCTTAAATCGCCCGCGCGAATTTCGCGTGTATGCGGCGAACGTATTTCTACCCAAAATTGGCTCACGTGCGGTTTCATTCACGCGCATGCACCCATGCGGTCGGACGTGGGACAACATTGTGTGTACTGTATGCGTTACTCGGCAGGCCTTGTGCTGTTTTTAAATCCTTTATATTAAGTTCACTTGCTTGCTTGCTTGCGCGCTTACGACCGTGCAAATCTTTCAGTCGTTTTTTTAACCCACTTCCCGTGATCCAATCGAGCTGACATTTTGCACACAGACTCGTTGTGCGTGACAATTTATTTTCGTGAAAACTTTTTTCCAAAATTTTACACTTTTTAGGAAAAAATAAATTATATTTAATTACCAATTGCTTAATGGTGGCAGGCAATCATCTGATCCATAGGTGGCAGCCATCTCAAGCCAGAGGACGAGAGGACTCTAGCCGCCACGCATATAAAGGATTTATAGTGAAAAACTTTGTTTTTACGGGTTAATTTTTGTTCTGTGGGCGCCACGGTAGCGAGGTGTTGACTACCTCGCCTGGTGTACAGGAGGTCGTGGGTTCAATCCCGACCCTGACGCCTGCTCTACATTTGGAGTCTCTCTCTCTCTCCGTGGTCACGTGGATTTTTCTTCGGGTCCTCCGGGTTTTCCCTCCACATTTTGAGACACACTTTGAGAGTATTTGGTTAATATACATTTCCACGTGGTAAATCGCTGCGCTGAGCTATAATTTGTGGCCAGGTCGCTTCTGAAAAAACAAGAGCCATCTAGCTCAGTGGTAATGTAGTGGTGATACGCGCTGGCAGTAGGGATCGTGTGGCAGCGCGTGGTGATTGGCTGTGTATTGGTGACGCGCGCTGACAGTGAGGGATCGTGTGGCAGCGCGTGGTGATTGGTCAATTAGAGTGGGTGATCACATCGCGGTCCGCATAGGCTCCGTCCCCTCGGGAGCGGAGGACTATAAAAGGCGATGCGCGCGGGCGCTCGGGGAGTTGGTAACCAGTGAAGACGGAAGACTGAGGAGGAAGAGACAGGGCCCTGAGACCCCTAGCCCCGCTGTCCTTGTAAGGGCCGGGACCCTGTGTGGCTCAGAGGCGGGACCTTGGGACCCGCGGCCGGACGTCCGTGTGAGGGCCGGGATGCGGGACCCAGTGGTCGTGATCCATACCCAAGCTGTGGTGGGTCTGTAAATTCCCCTGGAAGATACGGGGCTGGAGAGCCCGTGTGTGTGTAGCCGGGTGGAACGTGTAGCGCTAGCTGGAGTGACCACACGTGTTATTGTGGCAAGGAAAAGTGTTAATAAAGTGTGCTACCCGTCAAGTGGTCTCCCGCCGTAATTTACAATATTACAGTAAGATAAAATTTAAATTTGCTAAACCTACCGCATGACGCATTCAACTTTACAAACCAGTAAAATCGAAACCCACTGATTACTTCAACTACGAGACCGAATAAAAAAAACTCAAGATGTGTCGTCCATATCCTACTCACAAATTTGCCCCCGTCCATTTTCAAAAGTGGCAGTCTTGGGTAATCATCTTTGTGACCGTGCAATTATCTTTGGCATTCATCGAACAAAGAGGACTAAAATACATCATGAAATAATGATAAAACTCATTTTTAAAAAATATGTTGACCTTCAAGCATGCATAAATGACGCTCTCCATTCCGACTGAGATGCAGTGAGCAAAATCACAGTTTTCGAAAGTGCTTGGACATATTTTAAGAAGCGATTCCTTAAACAATGATTGAGACGCAAATGCCCTCTGTAAAAACAAAAACTGTTCAGAATAAAGGGTGATCGACCACCTTGGTTTGATGCGAACATCTGCGAATAAATTATAGCCTGGAATAATGCAAAAAATATCAAACAACCTGCCCGATTGGATTATCTATAGAACACAAAAAAACAGATGGACTCGTCTAGTACAAACCGCTACATTTTCATCCTTTCATCAAACTATTAGAAATTGACAAAAAAAAACACAAGACTCTACTGGCAAACCATTAAATTCACTTGAAAACAAAGGGAAGCTAAACGTTCTACTAAAACGACACATACTGGATGGGAAAGAAACTGCTCACAAAACAAGACATTGCCAGCGGATTTAATTCTCGTTTTTGACCGGCAGGTCACGTGTTTTACAAAACGCACCAGAGTAAAATGTCTCCAAATGCATCACCGTTCAACATCGCTCGCTTCCCTCTCTCTTGACAACCCTTAAATTGTTCCTGAGAGTCATCGTCCCAACTTCTCGTCTAGTACCATAACTGCACTGGACCTACTGCGTACACTCGCATCAATCAAGACATCGTAATGGACGGGGAGAAGACGAGTTGCCTGACATTTGCACTTGCGGTGGTGGCGGATCTCATCTACAGACCCCTCTCACGCATTGTCAGTGAGAGAGTTGGTGTCGATGGTGCAACTTCTTCCTCATGTTGGCCTTGAGAACATCCTTGAAGCCCTTTCTCTGCGCTCCTCTTGAACGCGCACAGCCCGACTAAGCTGGGGGAGTCGATGGCGTTTTGCTTCGGGAGTCTGGGAGTTGGGCAGACGGGCGACGTGGCCGGCCACAGCGAAGCTGACGTCGAATGGTCGTGGCCTGAACGCTCGTGGTGTTTGTTTGCGAGAGGACGCTGATGTTCGTGCGTCTGTCTTCCCACCGGATTTTAAGGATCTTCCGCAGGCAGTGTTGATGGTACCTCTCGAGGTGCTTTGGGATGTCCCCTGTGGTGTTCTCCACGTCTCAGCTTTGTACAGTAAGGTAGAGATTACGACCCGCTTGATAAACCGCGATCTTAGTTTTTGGACCTGATGTCACGAACCTAAAACACCCTTTTCCTCAGCCCACCGAAACCTCCACTTGCACCATTTCAGGCGAGTTTGGATTTCTTTGACGACGTCAAGCATTCTGTGAAAGAAGGCTTCCGACGCATGGGAAATGCTCAACAATTTCCAGTCTCGCCGTGGATGTCAATTGTTGGAGCTGGGGACTGCTCATTGAGAACTGGTTGATGGAGAACCTGAGTCTTTACAATATTAAGCGTCTGTCCCATTCTCTCATATGCCCCAGTAACAGCTTTGACTATTGCCTGAAGATCCGCTTCTGAGTGGACACACACTACAGCATCGTCAGCATACTGGAGCTCAACAACTGCTTTCGGGATGGTCTTAGGTTTAACTCCAAATATACAACAGGCGTCAGAGTCGGGATCGAGCCCACGACCTCCTGCATAGCAGGCGCGGGAGATATCATCTCCTGGCCACCGCGGCGCAGAGGAGTCCACGCTGAGAGCCATCATGAAGCCCGCCGGCTGGCGAAGCTGCAATCAAACGGGAGCCACAGGAAAGCTCCCGTCTGGAAAGCTCCCGTCTGGAAAGCTCCTGTCTACGCGTCGGGTACGAACTCACGCCGGCCCAGTTTGCCAGCTGCTCAGCTGCAAGGTTGGCTCGAGCCGTGATGAGGGTGATGAGGGCGAGGAGGAGGCGTCGTTGTTGTTATCTGTGGGAGTTGGAGAGTTTACCCCCCCAGCCCAGGGGCATCGCAGCGTGACGTCTCACGACTCAGCCCCGCGAACACCCACGCGGGGACTTTACCTGAAATGTAATTCCTTGACGGTGTTATTGTTGAACGTCGTTCCTCAGTTCAACGATGTCGACGACAACAATAACATCAACAACAACAACAACGACAAATGCCCGTGCACCGGGAGAACCCGAGCTCTCCGAGGAGAACATCCATTTATTAAAAGCTTGGCCGCGCCGGGGGAAAGCGAGGAACGCTGAACTGCCCTCGTGAAGCCAACAAGATTACATTGCAATTCTCGGGCTGTGGTTGCGGAGGTGGCAGCCGCATTGTCAGACGGCATGGAAGGGGTCCTTCGGGGTGAACACTGTCCCGAGCGGCTTGAATTTAACTTGGGCCACGGAATCCGCATTGTCTGCGTCGCCGATGGAACCCGACACCGCGGCCAGACGAGCCCCCACGTCAACACGGGATCAGCGAACGCAAAAACATCGTCGAGGAGGACGTCGTTCACGGGAGGGAGTTGGGAGGGGCAGGGCGGGGGGATTGACGATCGGCACTTATTGACGCAGCTGCTAGGGGATTCAGATGGAGACGTCACCTCGGGCTAAGCCGGCGATGCCGCCACCGCCGCCACCACCGCCGCCACCACCGCCACCAGTGCTACCACCACCACCGCCGCCACCACCGCCACCAGTGCCACCACCACCACCAGTGCCACCACCACCTGTGCCACCACCACCACCAGTGCCACCACCACCACCAGTGCCACCACCACCTGTGCCACCACCAACCACCAGTGCCACCACCACCAGTGCCACCACCACCAGTGCCACCACCACCACCAGGGCCACCACCACCACCAGCGCCACCACCACCACCACCAGTGCCACCACTGCCACCACACATCATTACCGTCCACGTCCCACCCATCGCCAGACCCCACGGCTGCTGCACAGGAGATACGCGGCGACCTCCAAGGTCTGCCCTGACAGCCTCATCCCACGCAGAGACCCATAGATTCACACAGAGACCCATAGACTCACACAGAGATTCATAGACTCACACAGAGACCCATAGAATCACATAGAGATTGTGATGCCACAGCGGTGAAGCCGCTCTGACGATGCCCCACCTAAGATCCCACCACCAAAAAGCGGCCTGGCCGACGCTGCTCTTCCCTCACCACCCCCCACATGAACCCACGTGTCACCCACCCCCACACAGAGCCTCGCGGGGAAGTCGCCTGGCCCACAGGTTTTCACCCAGGAGCCCTCCTCGTGGGGGGACATTCTCCACGGTTTCCTGGGGCCAGGGAATTGACCGAGGCTTCCCCCAGGCTAAATTGCGCTGCGGCGCCGTGAATCAACGTGGAATTACACGGTCACGATGAGGCTACTCAGCCCCCGCGGTAGGCCTCGGCAAGGTAAGGTAAAAGTTAAAAGATAAAAACAACGAGCCTACCATTACCCTACCTTTTACCTTACCACAATACAATCACTCTACCCTACCTTCTACCCTTCAGCAGGTAAGGTAAAAGGTAAAAAGCAACGAGCCTACCTTTTACCCTTACCCCATACAAATTACCCGATTACAGGGTAATTACTGGGGTACTACACAGGAAAAAGGTTTATAACGGTAAATGCTAGGTAGAGCGCTTTATACATAAAGAATACTCTTGATGATTCCAATTTTACACGCTTGTCGTTGTTGTCATTGTTGTCGTTGTTGTCATTGTTGTCGTCGTCGTCTCCTCAAATCTTGTAACTCAATTTTAACCAACTTCCCAATGTGGTATCGACTGCAAACCTGGTATACTTATGTCATACTGATGACAATATATTCTATCATAAAACAAAATGTATTTTTAAACATTATTTTATATATGTTATGTTTTGGCTTGGGTCTAATTGTCCACACTCAACTGACGTTGGGCTGTAATTGTCCACGGCCCCTTACGTGATGGCAAGCCTCGGGGTCACTTCCTGGAGTCGTGGAGTTCTGCCATTACTCGTACATTTAATAAAAGCGTGTTTAAAAAAAAGTTATTTTAAAAATTCATTGTTAAATGGAGGCCACGGACTGCGCCACAGAGTTTTTAGCGGTAAACAAGGTACCATATTTACCGGGTAATACTTCGCGCTACCTTTACCCAACCGGGTAATTCTTCCGAGCTACCTTTACCCTACTCTTTACCTTACCCCTTGGCATGTCGACAACTTTATCCTTTACCTTTACCCTTTTACCCGGTTAAAAGGGTAAATTACCTTACCTTTCCGAGGCCTACCCCGCGGTTAAGACACCCACAACACACACGGGTTAGCAGGCAGGTAGGGGGCGGAGCCACAAACGGTGGGAAACCAGGACAGGCACTTTGATTGGTCGGGAGCCTAGCGGCAGTCCCCTTGATGTGGAAGCCTGGATGCGGACGGCGCTGAGAGCACCGGTCCGAATAACGCTATAGTACAGACGAGCAATTTGATTGGCCGGGAAGGCCATCGGATCAGCGACGACCTTCCTTTGATGTAAAGAACAATAAAAGGCGAGGGAAGGTAGAGATAGAGTGAGTTCGTGTCCGGCACAAGTCAGCAATCGGCCGACTTTCCAGCCACTCGAACGACCGTGTGACGAGTCACAGTGCAGCGAGGACTGGCCCGCAGGAGCTCCGTACGAATCGAACTGTGAGTACGAGAGAGAAGTAGAGAACGGCGCGGTAATTCCTAGAGAGGATAAATCGAAAAAGGCGGGAAAGATTGGGTTTAGACCCTGTGGAACAGGTTAGTTGCCCACTGATTTCAGCTTCAGGCTCCGGGATACTTAGTATTAGGCACGCCGGGAATACACGATTAGTAATCCATAAACAGTTTCTTGTGGTTTCTGTGAGTGTGGGGAGAGCGGGTGGTGGTGTGTGTACGTTTGTCAGGACGCAGAGATTGGCGCGTGCCGAACTATATCGGGGCGACCATCGGGCAAGGGTCTGACGCGCACATGTGCCGAGTTTGCGCGTGAATCCTGTTGCCAGCATTCATCATTGCGTAGAAGAGCCGGGGGACGATTAAACCATGTATTAAATGCCCAAGGGTACAGTAATACTCGTTCTAAAACCAACCCCGAATACCCGCCCCACAGCCCTTTAAATCTCCATTACCCACCCACGGCAGCAACGCGTTTGCGAGTGACGTCATTGCCCTTTGACCCCTGACCCCCCATTCCGCGCGTGCAATTGGTGCGTCGCTCTAAAACCAATCCCGAGTACCCGCCCCACAGCCCTTTAAACAATCTCCATTACCCACCCTTGGCGACAATGCGTGTGCGAGTGACGCCATTGCCTTTTGACCCCTGACCCCCCGTTCCGCGCGTGTGATTGGTGCGCGGGGTTGTGAGAGCGGAGACGTCGCATTTGAGTGGCTGAGAAGCGACGGATTGATTCCAGGCAGCCGAGTGCCAGCCCCGAGCTATGCCTCACAGATAGGACTCGGGGTCGCGGACTCGAGGGGCCGCGGCGCGGGGAGAGGAGCCGGAGAGCGGCAGCCCTCCCGAGATCAACCCTCCCCCGGGGGGAGCCGGGGGCCCGCGTCCTCCACAAGACCTTTAGACTCTCACAGAGACCCATAGACTCACACAGAGACCCATAGACTCACACAGAGACCCATCAACTCACCAGAGACCCCTGGACTCACTGAGAGACCCATAGACTCACAAAATGACCCATAGACCTGAACAGAGACCCCATAGACTCACTGTGACACAGGGTGTTAGGTAAGAGTCGGAGAGAAGCCCACCATTAATTATCCCAACTTAACAACTCTGCTGGATTGCCGATGACTCTTGAACGAGCGGTGCGGCCTGCTCTGGCTCGCTCGTGAGCGGGTCACGTGCTCGTGACTACGGTCACGTGACCGGGTCACGGGCTTGGGTGGCACGTGCTTGTGAACGACGCAAACCGGCGCCGTGCATCGCCTCCCCGCTTGGATGTGACAGGCGGTGAGCCGCGCGTGTGAAGGTCCCGTGGACTGCTGCCAATCGAGCGGCGGCGTAGAATGCCAACGCGCTCCCGCAGAGTGAGCCGTGGGAGTCGCTGCGAAGTGGTCGTTCTTCGGGGGGGTGTGGGGGGGGGTTGTGGCAGCCTGCAGAGGGTGGATCCATCAGTGGTGGACGACCGGGATCGTGATGTTGATGGTCCTCCTCTGCCGAGGAAGCGGAGGGCCCCGGGAGCACTGGGGCTTGGGAGACGAGGGCTTGGCTTCGGCCTGTGGCTGAGGGGAGTGGATCTTGGGCTGGTGGTCATTCTGAGGAGACTGAGGCTTGGGCTCTGAGTGAGTCTGAGTGAGCTGTATGAAGTGTTGCTGAGGAGATAGACTCAAGATTTCGTAGTCATTCTGAGGAGACTGAGGCTTTGGCCCTGGATAAGTCTGCGTCTGCTGTATTAAGCAATGCTGAGGAGAAACACTCATGATCTGATGGTCATTCTGAGGAGACTGAGGCTTGGGCTCTGGGTGTCTCTGAGTTAGCTGTATGAAGTGTTGCTGAGGAGATAGACTCAAGATCTGGTGGTCATTCTGAGGAGACTGAGGCTTGGGCTCTGGGTGTCTCTGAGTGAGCTGAATGAAGTGTTGCTGAGGAGATAGACTCAAGATTTGGTGGTCATTTTGATGAGACTGAGGCTTTGGCTCTGGGTGTCTCTGAGTGAGCTGGATGAAGTGTTGCTGAGGAGATAGACTCAAGATTTGGTGGTCATTTTGATGAGACTGAGGCTTTGGCTCTGGGTGAGTCTGCGTCTGCTGAATGAAGTGTTGCTGAGGAGATAGACTCAAGATCTGGTGGTCATTTAGAGGAGACTGAGGTTTGGGCTCTGGGTGAGTCTGCGTCTGCTGAATGAAGTGTTGCTGAGGAGATAGACTCAAGATCTGATGGTCATTCTGAGGAGACTGAGGTTTGGGCTCTGGGTGAGTCTGGGTGAGCTGTATGAAGTGTTGCTGAGGAGACAGACTCAAGATCTGGTGGTCATTCTGAGGAGACTGAGGCTTGGGCCCTGGGTGAGTCTGCGTCTGCTGTATGAAGCGTTGCTGAGGAGAGACACTCAAGATCTGGTGGTCATTCTGAGGAGACTGAGGCTTTGGCCCTGGGTGAGTCTGTGTCTGCTGTATGAAGTGTTGCTGAGGAGATAGACTCAAGATCTGGTGGTCATTCTGAGGAGACTGAGGCTTGAGCTCTGAGTGTCTCTGAGTTAGCTGTATGAAGCGATGCTGAGGAGAGAGATTCAAGATCTGGTGGTCATTCTGAGAAGACTGAGGCTTGGGCTGGTGGTGATTCCGAGTCAGCTGTATGAAGCGTTGCTGAGGAGAGTGGACCAGCGGAGAGAGGTTCCTGGGCTGGTTTTGACTCTCAGGAGGCCGCGGTTTGTGCTCCTGGTAGTGACATGGAAAGGCCTGGGCAGGAGGCCGCGGCTGTTCAGCAGACAAGTGAAACAGCGGTTGTGGAGAGCGGTTATCATTGTCGTGTGGGCCGTCAGCCTTTTGAGCCTGGGCCTTGGCCTGCTGCTGCTCCTGCTGCTGCTGCTTCGGCTGCTGATGTTGGGGTTGAGGTCGCTGTGGGAGGTGGACTCGGAGAGGATGGAGCTTCGCAAAACTCTGCGGCCTGGTAGACGGAGGCTTCTGCTGCTGCAATTGAGGAGTATGTGGAAGAGGAGCCGACGGTGGGGGAGTGGTGACAATCTTCGCAAGAAAATTCTGGGGCTGAGGAGCCCACGGCTGCTGCTGCTGATTCTTCTGAATGTGCATCGCGGGTGGTGGTTGTGGCGGTCGGGATTTGGGTGGCGGATGCAGCGGTGGCGGCGGGGTTACCGGTATCGTCACCGCAGCAGAGGCACCACTAGCACCACCACCACCGCCGCCGCCATCGTCGTCGTCGTTCTGGCAAGAATGCCGCATGCCGGGCCGACCGTGCGGGGCGTTCTCGCCCCCTCGTCGTCGATCGTCGTCGTCGTCGCCACCGCCCCTGCCACCACGCCGGTCATCATCGTCGAGGCTCGCGCCGGCGAGTCGCACGCCCCTCAGCAGCATCTCCACCCTCCGCTTCAGCCGCTTCTGATCCTCTAGGGCGCAGCTGATGACGGTCGCCTGGAACTTGTGGTCGACAGCGCCGGCACTCGGCTCGGAGGAGCAGGCGTTGCGGAAGGAGAGAAGGCGACACGCGGCGGCGTCCGCGGCAGCGGTGATGCCAGGGTCGTCGCCGTCACCGGCGCCTTGCAGCTGCTCCGCCACGCCGTCCACGAGCGCTGTGGCGCGCCGCAGCGCTTCCCGCTGCGCCGCGCTGCGCACCGTCTCCAGTGACACAGCCACGCTGAGCGTGCGCGACAGCAGGCGCTCGGCTGTCATGGCGAGCTCCTCTTTCTCGCCTGGCTCGCGGGGGAGACACGGAGTAGACGTGGGGACACGGGAGAGACACGGAGTAGATGTGGGGACGCAGGGGAGACACGGAGTAGACGTGGGCACAGGCGCCGTGGTGATGTCACCGCTAGGCCTCGGCAAGGTAAGGTAATTTACCCTTTTTACTGGGTAAAAGGGTAAAGGTAAAGGGTAACGTTGTCGACATGCCAAGGGGTAAGGTAAAGAGTAGGGTAAAGGTAGCTTGGAAGAATTACCCGGTAGGGTAAAGGTAGCGAGAAGTATTACCCGGTAAACACGGTACCTTGTTTACCGCTTAAAGCTCCGTGGCGCAGTCCGTGGCCTCCATTTAACAAGTAAAACATTTTTTACACGCTTTTATTAAATGTACGAGTAATGGCAGAACTCCACGACTCCAGGAAGTGGCCCCGAGGCTTGCCATAACGTAAGCGACCGTGGCCAACTACAGCCAACGTGAGTTGACCGTGGACAATTAGACTCAAGCCAAAACATAACATATAAAAAATAATATTAAAAAATAGATTTTTTTTTTATGATAGAATATATTGTCATCAGTATGACATAAGTATACCAGGTTTGCAGTCAATACCACATTGGGAAGTTGGTTAAAATTGAGTTACAAGATTTGAGGATACGATGACGACGACAACAACAATAACGACAACAACGACAACAACAACAGACTGAGTTAAAAGAAAGCGTGTAAAATTGGAATCATCGAGAGTATTCTTTATGTATAAAGCGCTCTACCTCGCATTTACCGTTATAAACCTTTTTCCTGTGTAGTACCCCAGTAATTATCCTGTAATCGGGTAATTTGTATGGGGTAAGGGTAAAAGGTAGGGTAGAATGTAGGCTCGTTGCTTTTTACCGTTTACCTTTAACCTTACCTGCTAAAAAGTAAAAGGTAGGGTAGAGTGATTGTATTGTGGTAAGGTAAAAGGTAGGGTAAAGGTAGGCTCGTTGTTTTTACCTTTTAACTTTTACCTTACCTTGCCGAGGCCTAGTCACTCACCGCCACTTAGTGGCGAATGGTGGCTGTTGTTGTGGCAGTTGGCGCTGTGCTACGACCCCGGCGACCCGAGTTCGATTCCCGCTTACGGCCAACACCAGTGTCGATTACCGATCCTGGGCCTCCCCTAGGTCGACTCAGCCTCAAATGAGTACTCGGTGCAGTGTGTAAACATCGCCACCGGGGAGACAAATGCGGCCTGACATGGTATTGGCCACCCACTCTCTCGGCGTGTGCCGAACCAGCCTTCACAGGTGCTGATACTCGCTACTTACAACACTTGCCCCAACAGCCTTGTTAAGGATACACGGGGGTGGGGGGTGGGTTCTCTGTCTCACCCTCGCTGATCCTCCACATGTCGTGGCTGGATCGAGCCTCCTGGATCAGCTCCACCAGTGCCTCCTTCTCCTGCTCCATGGCGTAGGCCTGGTCACGGAGCGCCTCCACCCTGCGACACACGCGCCAGCCACGACAGAGAGCGCAGTCAGCGGCGGAGACGTCGGCACCGCGGCGAGCGGTGGCCCGCTGTGGGGCCCGAGTTCGAGTCCTGGGCCCAGCGGCAGCCTGGCCACCGTCATTGAACAACCGGGTTCCCAAGTGCAGAGAGTTGATGGTCTGGTCTCTTGGTAATTCAAAAACACCGCCAGCGCCGCAGCCATGTGAACCCTTTTCCCGTTCTGAGACTTCTGCAAGTTGCAGGATGGTCAGTGTCCCGTTCGCCGCTGAATCTCGGATCTTGTGTACTGTACTGAATCGGACCTGGATCTTGTGTTTGTATAGAATTTTGGAAATATTTTTGGTAGCGCCTGCTATGTATGGCAACGTAATGATTTTGATGGCTCTTTGGGACATTCTGTATACAGGAAGGCCACCCATACAGATTCCTACATGAAGCATGATTCCCACCACCATCCGGCACAAAAGAATTCCCTCATCAAAACACTACACCATAGGGCCCACTGCATCTCTGACCAACACCACCTGGCCAGTGAATTGGAACATGTACATCTGGCCCTCAGGATGAACGGATACTCGGACCGTGCTATACACCAAGCTGTTTCTCCCACCGTGGAGAAACAACCCCCTGAGACTCCGGCTTAACTCAGCTTAGCATCCCCCCCCCGCCGACTCCACACGGCACCCCCCCCCCCTACCTTGGCTCCCCCCCCCCCCCCCTATATAGTTGTGCTTCTCTATTAGCTCTCTTCACTTACTACTGTGAATTTGGCTGTAACGGTTCCACCTGAAGACGGAAGCTTGTGTTGCCTCCGAAACGTCGTGATTTAATAGAGTAGTTTTTACATATTTATTTATTACCTACGTGACTTTACCGAAAAAACCAAAGAGTATGAATCCTTGCAGTCACGAAAACTTCAAATCTAGACGTACATGTACGTCATCGGAATGCGAAAGGGTTAAACCAGCTTCCTCACCGAGTGTTTGTTCGATTTCCGGCGAGAGTATTCAAATATAGTCACGGGGCGCCCGCTGATTAAATGCCATGGGGAGGAGTTTTCAGGGTCCCTGCAAGGATTATTTTGTGCCGCCGTTGTCCCAACACTCAGAGGGACGCAGCGCAGACACGGCCGTGAGGCCAGATTTCCGAATGTATTCCTCCTCCCTCCTCCTCCGTCCTCCCCCACCCTCCTCCCCTCCCTACCAACCGTGACTCGGTGCCAAATGCACACCCCGGGTTAGCTTTGGATAGCGATGGGCGGTCAGTGGGCGGCTGTAGTGGAAAGATCAAAACCGCATTTGTTTTGAATCGTCGATTCACCCCGACAGCGCAAGGTGCGATGACAATCGAAGCGTCGCCTACAGCTGTACATTCCATCTCGTGCGGCTTGTGATGGCCGTGCGTTGTGGGTCGCACTTTCATCTGGAAGAACAATTTGCAAACTTGAAGCAATTATCTCCCGTGATGACCCCCGTGGTGACGCTTCTGAAGTTCAAAGCGAAAATCACCGCTCCCAGCGCCACGTGGGCCTAACTGTGTTGGTCACTGTGTTGGTCACTCTCATTCACTGTGTCAGTCACTGTGTGAGGCACCCATCTATCAGTTTGAGACGACACCCTCTGATACCTCCATTGACTTCAAAGCCCATTTCTCTCCCCCCCCCCCCCGTCTCTATGTGTCTCTGTGTATCTCTATGGGTCACTGTGTATCTCTATGGGCCTCTGTGTATCTCTATGGGTCTCTGTGTATCTCTATGGGTCTCTGTGTATCTCTATGGGCCTCTGTGTATCTCTATGGGTCTCTGTGTATCTCTATGGGTCTCTGTATCTATATGGGTCTCTGTGTATATCTATGTGTCTCTGTGTATCTCTATGGGACTCTGTATATCTCCACGAGTTTCCATGCGTCTCTGAGGGGGGGGGCGGGGAGTTCCACTATCACGGCCCACAACGTGAGTTCGCATTGAGCCACACTCAGCAGTGGATAGATCACGGCTGGCGATGGTGACGGCCACGTCCGGGGGATTCCGCGCCCGCTCGATGCGCACGCAGACACCGCGCCCTGCTGCGAGGCGCGTGGCCACGCGGCCCTCTGCCGGCCCCTCCGCCGGCCCCTCTACCAGCCCCTCTGGACCAGGGACGTGCGGTCAGGAGAGGCAGAAGAGGCAGAGCCTCGCCTGTCATACTCCAATGAAAATAGCTGTTACGAAAAGTAAACAAAAAAGAAGAATCAAATTAAATAAATATTAAGATTTTCCACTGATCTGTGTTATAAATGTCATTGCTGTACGATTGCAATAATTTTTATAGTCAAAATCGCCAAATTTGCGGAGCTCCGCTGCAAATACAGGAAGAGACGAGAGGTGAGGCAGCGACGAGCTCAGCCTCCCCTCTGATTGCGCAATCCCTCAGTAACTGGATAGAGCGTGGGCAATAAGCGCGTGCATGTTACTATCTCAGTATGTCACCAATGTAATGTTTGTAGACCCCTTCATTTCAAGTCCTCGCCTTCCATACTCCAGGCAACTTATTTCACGTATGTGTATAAAGATATTTAGGCTCGCTGATCTCGTCATGAAACTGCAATGAAAAAGCACCAGGGGAGGCAGCTATCACATCTGCCTCACTGAGGGGGACGTGTCTAACACGCCCCCCTCAGTGAGGCCACGCCCCCTCAGTGAGGACACGCCCCCTCAGCGAGGCCACGCCCCCTCAGCGAGGCCACGCCCCCCTCCGTGTGTGAATCTGGCTCTGACACGAGCCAGTGCCTCCCCAGCCATTGACCTCTCCGCACGCCACTGATCTGCACAGAGGCCCCTCTGCGGGCCTCTGTGCCGGCCCGTGTGCGAGGGTGGTCGTCACCAGCCATGACCAACCCGCTGCTGGATGAAGGCCTCCCCGAGTGGGTTGCTGTTGACGTGATGCGTCAAGAACTCTCCCAGCTCGGAGTCGCTTTGGAGAGGCAGCGAGACATTGCGGGGATGAATTTTCTCTCTCCGTGCTCTGCGGGACAACGCTGAGCCGGCCGTGCTTGGGAGTTACGGATTGTCGGCGTAAGGCACTACCACTAGGAGCACATGGTGCGCCTATCCACAGTCAAGGCCCCTCTCTCGAACCCAGTGATTCTTCACCTCGACTGCGGCCTTGCAGCCCATTTGGTTCGTGAAAAAATTATGTCAATAAATACGCAGGGGTTTGATGAAACAAAGTTGTACTCACCTGCCCGCCCGTGCTTAATTTGTGTTCTCGGTTGTTTACCTTCTGAAATGAATCTGCCTCGAAAGGGCACCTCGCCAACCCCAGGGGGGGGGGGCGCGTTGCTCCCCAGGGGTTAAAAAACCACTGCTCTAGACGATGTTACCCCGGTTACCCCCCCCTCCCCCCCAGTGAACACGTTCATAGGCGGAAGGCGAGACAGAGCGGAGGAGTTCGGGGAGGGGGCGGCTACTCCACTCGAAATCAAACACCGCCCTCCAGCCAGCGCCTCCAGTATTAGAAGCCTTCGAAGTCCTCCAGGACCGGACCACACCTCGGCACCCCCACAGAGGGAAGCGCGGCGTAGCAGCAGCAGCAGCAGCTGCAGCTGGTGGTGGTGGTGGTGGTGAGACACGAGAGAGCCCCCCCCCCCCCCCGTGTCTCACCACCACCAGCAGCAGCAGCAGCCCCCACCCCCGTGGGGGGCTATTTTAGTCTCGCTCAGTGTTGTCCACGTGGGTGTGGTGATGCGGCTTGGACGCACAACTGTCATGTAGCAACAACAAAGGGCATTGATCACCACCATCGCTCACCCACCCATCCCGCCCGCCGAGCCTGTGACAGACTGGTGGGGCCAAGCGCTGTGAGCGAGTAGCCAGCACCACTGTGGCACACGAGGGGCTGCGGTGGCCATTACCACGCCCGACCGCCTTTGTCTCCCCCGTGGCGATGTTTACACACCTCACTGGGTTCTCCGCTCGCTACTGCTACTGCTGCTACTGCTACTACTGCTGCTGCTGCTACTACTATACTGCTGCTACTACTGCTGCTACTGCGCTACTACTGCTGCTACTAATGCTACTGCTGCTACTACTCCTGCTACTGCTGCTGCTACTACTGCTGCTGCTACTACTGCTGCTACTGCTACTACTGCTGCTATTACTGATACTGCTGCTACTGCTGCTACTACTACTGCTGCTACTACTACTGCTGCTACTGCTGCTATTACTGATACTGCTGCTGCTACTGATACTGCTGCTACTACTGATACTGCTGCTGCTGCTACTGCTGCTGCTGCTACTGCTGCTACTACTACTGCTGCTGTTGCTACTACTACTGCTGCTGCTACTGCTGCTACTGCTGCTGCTACTACTGCTACTGCTGCTACTAATACTACTGCTGCTACTACTACTACTGCTGCTACTGCTGCTGCTACTGCTGTTACTACTGCTGCTACTGCTGCTACTGCTACTACTGCTGCTACTACTGCTGCTACTGCTGCTGCTGCTGCTACTACTACTGCTGCTGCTACTGCAGCTGCTACTACTACTGCTGCTGCTACTACTACTGCTGCTACTGCTGCTACTACTACTGCTGCTACTGCTGCTACTGCTACTACTACTGCTGCTACTACTGCTGCTGCTACTACTGCTGCTGCTACTGCTGCTGCTACTACTACTGCTGCTGCTACTAATACTACTGCTGCTGCTGCTACTACTGCTACTGCTGCTACCATGGTTCCTGTTCCCGTGAGCTCCACCCACTGACTCCTCCAGCGCCCGCGTCGAGGACACTCGCGGTGGCGTCTCAACCACCACCACAACCAAAGACAAAGATGCCCCGTGTAGCCTTAGCAGGCTGTTGGGGACAAGTGCTGTCAGCGAGCACCTATGAAGGCCTCCCCTAGGTCGACTCACCCTCAAATGAGTACCCGGTGTAGCGGTGTGTAAACATCGCCACTGGGGAGACAAAGGCGGTCGGGCGTGGTGCTGGCCACCCACCCCCTCGTGTGACGTGCCGGCCTTCATAGATGCTCGCTAACAGCACTTGCCCCATCAGTCTGATCAGGCTATAAGGGGGATCTTTGTCTTTTTTGTGAGATACTGCGCTGGTGGTGGTGCACAAACAACCACCACCACCACGCTCCGCGTCATTAGCACCGTGAGCCCTGAGGAGGGCAAGACACAACATAGGCGACGTTTCGGGCAAGGGCCCTTCTTCACAGCAGAGAGACGGGCCAGGGAATTTAAACGAGGTGTGTTTGTTGAACTTATTTCGTACCGTACGTGGCCAGCCGCGCTAACCAGAGGTGCTGGGGGAAGGACACCACGCTAAATGATGCCGATATCGAGTGGTGTAAGCTTTTGTTTTCGTCCCGCTTTCTGTTTGCTTCATTGCTGTAACTTTACTTGATTTGCTTTCGTCGCCATGGCGACCCGGGTCACAATGGCGACCCGAGTCACCATGGCGACCCGAGTCGCTCTCATCCTGGTCCCTTGCGGTCTCACCTGGTTACACGAAATGTCTTAAACTTTAATAAATAAATAACCCCCCACGTTGTGTTACCTCGCCAGGTAAGGCCCCACTGAGCTGCGTAGCTCTCTTTCAGAAGCCATCACGGATGGTGGCTCCACGAAGTGGTTTCTCGCGTGGACATTCATAGCGATTCTGAACGTGGAGGTGAAAACCCTGAGGACGTGGAGACAAATCCACGCGACCACGGGCAGAGAGTGAGAGAGACACGCAGACCCCAAATATACAGCAAGAATCAGGGTCGCGATCGAACCCACGGCCTCCTGTCCACCAGGCGAGGGAGTCAACATCTCGGCCACCTTAGCGCCCCCAACTCCCCCCTCCTGCGTCTTGAGCAGTGCTGTTTGCTGCTGGCCACTTGGCATGTGTCCCCCCCCCACACCCCCCCCCACACCCCCCCCACACCCCCCCCCCCCCCGTACCGGTGCTCGAGTTTGTCGAGGACTTCGATGAGTTGCACGGAGCGTGCTGCCATCGAGTCGGAGCGCTGGAACAGGCGGCAGCAGCCACCACCACCACCGCCGCCGCCGTTCTCTGCTGCCTCGGCGCTCCGCCCGGCCGGGTTGGGCCGCCGGGGTCCGGGCTGGGCCATGGACGAGGGGCACGAGGAGGAGGAGGAGGACTTTGTCGGAGCTTGAGAGGATCTCCTTGATGGCTGAGAGAGGCTCCGCCACCCGCCCCGGACTCCTCCAGCGGGGCGGAGGGTCGCGGCTCGCGACTCTCACGGTGCCACAGAGGGCAGGGAGATGGCAGCGGGAGGAGAAGCGAGATGGAGAGAGAGCGAGATGGAGGCGAGGAGGTTGGAGATGAAGAGGTTGGAGGTAGCTCAAACTAAACTACGACACGAGTTTTATTCTACCAGGCAAGGGCCCCACTGAGCTACTGCTGCGTAACTCTTCTTCAGCAGGGACCCGTCGGTCACAGATGATGGCCCAACGAATTGGCATAATCAGCACGTGGACATGTGCAGCAAGCAGCCAAACACTCTTCACGTGTGCTTCGAGATGAGACGAAACGCCGCAGAGAGAGGGGGATACAGCGGGCTGGGGGTGTAAATATAGAGAGCTGGCTGAAGCTATGGAGAGAGAGAGCCAGAGACGTGGCGACATCCAGAGAGATCCAGAGACGTGGAGAGATCGAGAGGGGTCTGGAGAGAGGAAGATTGTGGAGAGATTTAGGACGTCCCGGTGATGAACTAAAAAAGATCGAACGGGACGTGTCGCTCCGGCGCTGAGCGGAAAATCTGGGCGAGGTTGCGAGGCGCTCCGCGTTGGGCATCGTGGGGGGTGGGGAGGGATCCTGTGCCATGGAACCTTCCACGGCTCCCGAATATGGCTCAGGCCCCACGCTCGCGCCGCGGTCGTAGGGGTCACGGAGGGGTAGGGGTGGTGGGGGGTGGGGTAGGGGTGGTGGTGAGGGTGGAGTGGGGGGTGGTGAGGGTGGTGGGAGGGGTGGTGAGGGTGGTGGTGCTGAGGGTGGAGTGGAGGGTGGTGAGGGTGGAGTGGGGGGATGGTGGTGGTGGTGAGGGTGGAGTGGAGGGTGGCGGTGGTGGGGTAGGGGTGGTGGTGAGGGTGGAGTGGGGGGTGGTGAGGGTGGTGGGAGGGGTGGTGAGGGTGGTGGTGCTGAGGGTGGAGTGGAGGGTGGTGAGGGTGGAGTGGGGGGATGGTGGTGGTGGTGAGGGTGGAGTGGAGGGTGGCGGTGGTGGGGTAGGGGTGGTGGTGAGGGTGGAGTGGGGGGTGGTGAGGGTGGTGGGAGGGGTGGTGAGGGTGGTGGTGGTGAGGGTGGAGTGGAGGGTGGTGAGGGTGGAGTGGGGGGTGGTGAGGGTGGTGGGAGGGGTGGTGAGGGTGGTGGTGGTGAGGGTGGAGTGGAGGGTGGTGAGGGTGGAGGGAGGGGTGGTGAGGGTGGTGGGAGGGGTGGTGAGGGTGGTGGGAGGGTGGTGAGGGTGGTGAGGGTGGGGTAAGGGTGGTGGTGAGGGTGGAGTGGGGGGTGGAGTGGTGGGGTAGGGGTGGTGGTGAGGGTGGAGTGGAGGGTGGTGAGGGTGGTGGTGAGGGTGGAGTGGAGGGTGGTGAGGGTGGAGTGGAGGGTGGTGAGGGTGGAGTGGAGGGTGGTGAGGGTGGAGTGGAGGGTGGTGAGGTTGGAGTGGTGAGGGTGGAGTAGAGGGTGGTGAGGGTGGAGTGGAGGGTAGTGAGGGTGGAGTGGAGGGTGGTGAGGGTGGAGTGGTGAGTGGTGAGGGTGGAGTGGAGGGTGGTGAGGGTGGAGTGGAGGGTGGTGAGGGTGGAGGGGAGGGTGGTGAGGGTGGAGTGGAGGGTGGTGAGGGTGGAGTGGAGGGTAGTGAGGGTGGAGTGGAGGGTGGTGAGGGTGGAGTGGAGGGTGGTGAGGGTGGAGTGGGGGGTGGTGAGGGTGGTGGGAGGGGTGGTGAGGGTGGTGGTGGTGAGGGTGGAGTGGAGGGTGGTGAGGGTGGAGTGGAGGGTGGTGAGGGTGGTGAGGGTGGGGTAGGGGTGGAGTGGAGGGTGGAGTGGTGGGGTAGGGGTGGTGGTGGTGAGGGTGGAGTGGAGGGTGGCGGTGGTGGGGTAGAGGTGGTGGTGAGGGTGGAGTGGAGGGTGGAGTGGTGGGGTAGGGTGGTGGTGAAGGTGTAGTGGAGGGTGGTGAGGGTGGGGTAGGGGTGGTGAGGGTGGTGGTGGTGAGGGTGGAGTGGAGGGTGGTGAAGGTGGAGTGGGGGGATGGTGGAGGTGGTGAGGGTGGAGTGGAGGGTGGCGGTGGTGGGGTAGGGGTGGTGGTGAGGGTGGAGTGGGGGGTGGTGAGGGTGGTGGGAGGGGTGGTGAGGGTGGTGGTGGTGAGGGTGGAGTGGAGGGTGGTGAAGGTGGAGTGGGGGGATGGTGGTGGTGGTGGTGAGGGTGGAGTGGAGGGTGGCGGTGGTGGGGTAGGGGTGGTGGTGATGGTGGAGTGGGGGGTGGTGAGGGTGGTGGGAAGGGTGGTGAGGGTGGGTGGTGGTAAGGGTGGAGTGGAGGGTAGTGAGGGTGGAGTGGGGGTGGTGAGGGTGGTGGGAGGGGTGGTGAGGGTGGTGGTGGTGGTGAGGGTGGAGTGGAGGGTGGTGAGGGTGGAGGGAGGGGTGGTGAGGGTGGTGGGAGGGGTGGTGAGGGTGGTGGGAGGGTTGGTGAGGCGTGGTGAGGGTGGGGTAAGGGTGGTGGTTGAGGGTGGAGTGGGGGGTGGTGAGGGTGGTGGTGAGGGTGGAGTGGAGGGTGGTGAGGGTGGAGTGGGTGGTGTGGAGGGTGGTGAGGGTGGTGTGGTGGGTGGGGTGGGTGGGGTGGTGGGTGAGGGTGGTGTGAGGGTGGTGGTGGGGTGGGTGGAGGGTGGTGAGGGTGGGTGAGGGTGGTGGGGTGGAGGGGGGTGGTGAGGGTGGTGTGGAGGGTGGTGAGGGTGGGTGGGGTGTGAGGGTGGTGTGGTGGGTGGGTGGAGGGTGGTGAGGGTGGTGGTGGGGGGTGGTGGGGTGGTGGGGGTGGGGTGGGGGGGTGGTGGTGGGTGGGGTGGGGTGGTGGGGTGGGTGGGGTGGGGGTGGGTGGGGTGGGGGTGGGGTGGTGGTGGTGGGGGGGTGGGTGGGGTGGGGTGGGGTGGGGTGGTGGGGGTGGGGTGGGTGGTGGGTGGGGTGGGTGGGGGTGGGGTGGGTGGGGGTGGGGTGGTGGGGTGGGGTGGGTGGGGTGGGGTGGTGGGGGAGGGGTGGGTGGTGGGGTGGTGGGTGGTGTGGGTGGGGGGGTGGGGTGGTGGGGTGGGGGTGGGGGTGGGGGTGGTGGGGTGGGTGGTGGGGTGGGGGTGGGGTGGGGTGGGGTGGGGTGGGGGTGGGGTGGAGGGGTGGGGTTGGGGTGGTGGTGAGGGTGGGTGGAGGGTGGTGGGGTGGGGTGGAGGGTGGGTGGTGGTTGGGTGGGGGTGGGTGGGGGTGGGGGTGGGTGGTGGGTGGGTGGAGGGTGGGGGTGGTGGGTGGGGGTGGTGTGGTGGGTGGTGGGGGTGGTGAGGGTGGAGTGGGGGTGGTGTGGGTGGTGTGGAGGGTGGTGGTGGGTGGGGTGGGGGGTGGTGTGGAGGGTGGGGTGGGGTGGGGTGGGTGGGTGGGTGGTGGGGTGGGGTGGGTGGGGTGGGTGGTGGGTGGTGGGGTGGGGGTGGGGTGGTGGTGTGGTGGTGGGGTGGGGTGGTGGGGTGGGGTGGTGGTGAGGGTGGTGGTGGGTGGGGTGTGGGTGGGGGTGGGGTGGTGGTGAGGGTGGTGGTGGTGGGGTGGTGGTGGTGAGGGGTGGGTGGGGGTGGGTGGTGGGGGTGGGGTGGGGTGGTGGGTGGGTGGGGGTGGTGGGGTGGTGGGTGGGTGGTGGGGTGTGGGGGTGGGTGGGTGGTGTGGTGGGGGGTGGTGGTGGGTGGGGGTGGTGGGGTGGTGGTGGAGGGTGGGTGGGGGTGGGGTGGTGGGGGGTGGGGTGGTGGTGGGGGTGGGTGGGGGGTGGTGGGGTGGTGGGGGGTGGTGGGGTGGTGGTGGTGGGGTGGGTGGGGTGGTGGGGTGGGTGGGGGTGGGTGGGGGTGGTGGGGGGTGGGTGGGGTGGGTGGGGTGGTGGTGGGGTGGGGTGGGGGTGGTGGGGGTGGGGTGGGTGGGGTGGGGTGGTGTGGTGGGTGGGTGGGTGGGGGTGGGGTGGTGGGGTGGGGTGGAGTGGGGGTGGGTGGGGGTGGGGGTGGGGTGGGGTGGGGTGGGGTGGGTGGGGGGTGGGTGGGGGTGGTTGGGGGTGGGTGGAGGGTGGTGTGGGGGTGGTGGTGGTGGGTGGGGGTGGGGGTGGGTGGGGGTGGTGTGGTGGGTGGGGTGGGGTGGTGGGGGGTGGGTGGGGGTGGTGGGGTGGGGTGGTGGGTGGGGTGGGGGTGGTGGTGGTGGGTGGGGGTGGGTGGTGGTGGGGTGGGTGGTGGGGTGGGGTGGGGTGGGGGTAGGGGTGGTGGTGGGTGGGTGGAGGGGGTGGTGGGGGGGGTGGTGGTGGGGTGGGTGGGGGTGGGGGGGTGGTGGTGAGGGTGGGTGGAGGGTGGGGTGGTGGAGTGGGGTGGTGGTGAGGGTGGGTGGGGGGGGTGGTGAGGGTGGTGGGGGGGGTGGGTGGAGGGTGGTGGTGGTGGAGGGTGGGTGGTGGTGGGTGGGTGGGGGGATGGTGGTGGTGGTGGTGAGGGTGAAGTGGAGGGTGGCGGTGGTGGGGTAGGGGTGGTGGTGAGGGTGGAGTGGGGGGTGGTGAGGGTGGGTGGGAGGGTGGTGAGGTTGGTGGTGGTGAGGGTGGAGTGGAGGGTGGTGAGGGTGGAGTGGGGGTGGTGAGGGTGGTGGGAGGGGTGGTGAGGGTGGTGGTGGTGAGGGTGGAGTGGGGGGTGGTGAGGGTGGTGGGAGGGGTGGTGAGGGTGGGTGGAGGGGTGGTGAGGGTGGTGGGAGGGTGGTGAGGGTGGTGAGGGGTGGGGTAAGGGTGGTGGGTGAGGGTGAAGTGGGGGGTGGAGTGGTGGGGTAGGGGTGGTGGTGAGGGTGGAGTGGAGGGTGGTGAGGGTGGTGGTAAGGGTGGAGTGGAGGGTGGTGAGGGTGGAGTGGAGGGTGGTGAGGGTGGAGTGGAGGGTGGTGAGGGTGGAGTGGAGGGTGGTGAGGGTGGAGTGGTGTGGGTGGAGTAGAGGGTGGTGAGGGTGGAGTGGAGGGTAGTGAGGGTGGAGTGGAGGGTGGTGAGGGTGGAGTGGTGAGTGGTGAGGGTGGAGTGGAGGGTGGTGAGGGTGGAGTGGAGGGTGGTGAGGGTGGAGTGGAGGGTGGTGAGGGTGGAGGGGAGGGTGGTGAGGGTGGAGTGGAGGGTGGTGAGGGTGGAGTGGAGGGTAGTGAGGGTGGGTGTGAGGGTGGTGAGGGTGGAGTGGAGGGTGGTGAGGGTGGAGTGGGGGGTGGTGAGGGTGGTGGGAGGGGTGGTGAGGGTGGTGGTGGTGAGGGTGGAGTGGAGGGTGGTGAGGGTGGAGGGAGGGGTGGTGAGGGTGGAGTGGAGGGTGGTGAGGGTGGTGAGGGTGGGGTAGGGGTGGAGGTGGAGGGTGGAGTGGTGGGGTAGGGGTGGTGGTGGTGAGGGTGGAGTGGAGGGTGGCGGTGGTGGGGTAGAGGTGGTGGTGAGGGTGGAGTGGAGGGTGGAGTGGTGGGGGTAGGGTGGTGGTGAGGTGTAGTGGAGGGTGGTGAGGGTGGGGTAGGGGTGGTGGTGAGGGTGGAGTGGAGGGATGGTGGTGGTGGTGGTGAGGGTGGAGTGGAGGGTGGCGGTGGTGGGGTAGGGGTGGTGGTGACGGTGGAGTGGGGGGGTGGTGAGGGTGGTGGGAGGGGTGGTGAGGGTGGTGGTGGTGAGGGTGGAGTGGAGGGTGGTGAAGGTGGAGTGGGGGGATGGTGGAGGTGGTGAGGGTGGAGTGGAGGGTGGCGGTGGTGGGGTAGGGGTGGTGGTGACGGTGGAGTGGGGGGTGGTGGGAGGGGTGGTGAGGGTGGTGGTGAGGGTGGAGTGGAGGGTGGTGAGGGTGGAGTGGGGGGATGGTGGTGGTGGTGAGGGTGGAGTGGAGGGTGGCGGTGGTGGGGTAGGGGTGGTGGTGAGGGTGGAGTGGGGGGTGGTGAGGGTGGTGGGAGGGGGTGGTGAGGGTGGTGGTGGTGAGGGTGGAGTGGAGGGTGGTGAGGGTGGAGTGGGGGGTGGTGAGGGTGGTGGGAGGGGTGGTGAGGGTGGTGGTGAGGGTGGAGTGGAGGGTGGTGAGGGTGGAGTGGGGGGTGGTGAGGGTGGTGGGAGGGGTGGTGGTGGTGAGGGTGGAGTGGAGGGTGGTGAGGGTGGAGGGAGGGGTGGTGAGGGTGGAGTGGAGGGTGGTGAGGGTGGTGAGGGTGGGGTAGGGGTGGTGGTGAGGGTGGAGCGGAGGGTGGAGTGGTGGGGTAGGGGTGGTGGTGAGGGTGGAGTGGAGGGTGGTGAGGGTGGGGGGTGAGGGTGGAGTGGAGGGTGGTGAGGGTGGTGGGAGGGGGTGGTGAGGGTGGTGGTGGTGAGGGTGGAGTGGAGGGTGGTGAAGGTGGAGTGGGGGGATGGTGGAGGTGGTGAGGGTGGAGTGGAGGGTGGCGGTGGTGGGGGTAGGGGTGGTGGTGACGGTGGAGTGGGGGGTGGTGAGGGTGGTGGGAGGGGTGGTGAGGGTGGTGGTGAGGGTGGAGTGGAGGGTGGTGAGGGTGGTGGGGGGGGTGGTGGTGGGGGTGGTGTGGGGTGGGGTGGTGGGTGGGGTGGTGGGGTAGGGGTGGTGGTGAGGGTGGAGTGGGGGGGGGTGTGGGTGGTGGTGGGGTGGTGGGGGGGGTGGTGGAGGGTGGTGGGTGGTGAGGGTGGAGTGGGGGGTGGTGAGGGTGGGTGGGGGGGTGGTGAGGGTGGGTGGAGGGTGGTGGGGGTGGTGAGGGTGGAGTGGAGGGTGGTGGTGTGGTGGGGTGGTGGGGGTGGGGTGGGTGTGGGGGTGGAGTGGTGGGTGGTGGTGGGGTAGGGTGGTGGTGAGGGTGGTGGTGGGGGTGTGGGTGGGGTGGGTGGGGGTGGGGTGGGGTGGAGGTGGTGGTGGTGGGTGGTGTGGTGGTGAGGGGGTGGGGTGGGGTGGGGTGGTGGGGGTGGTGGGGGGGGTGGTGGGGGGTGGTGGGGGGGTGGTGAGGGTGGTGGTGGTGGGGTGGAGTGGTGGGTGGTGATGGTGGAGTGGGGGGATGGGTGGTGGTGGTGGTGAGGTGGTGGGTGGAGGGTGGGGTGGTGGGGTGGGGGTGGTGGTGGGGTGGTGTGGGGGGTGGTGAGGGTGGTGGGAAGGGTGGTGAGGTGGTGGTGGTGAGGGTGGAGTGGGGGGTGGGGTGGGGTGGTGGTGGGGGGTGGTGAGGGTGGTGGGAGGGTGGTGGGGGTGGTGGTGGGTGGGGTGGGTGGTGGTGAGGGGGTGGGGTGGAGGGGGGTGGTGAGGGTGGTGGGGGGGGTGGGTGGGGTGGTGGGGGGTGGGGGTGTGGGTGGTGAGGGTGGGGTAAGGGGGTGGTGAGGGGTGGAGTGGGGGGTGGAGTGGTGGGGGTGGGGTGTGGTGGGGTGGGGTGGAGGGTGGTGAGGGTGGTGGTGAGGGTGGAGTGGAGGGTGGTGAGGGTGGAGTGGAGGGTGGTGAGGGTGGAGTGGAGGGTGGTGGGGTGGGTGGAGGGTGGTGAGGGTGGAGTGGTGAGGGTGGAGTAGGGGTGGTGAGGGTAGAGTGGAGGGTAGTGAGGGTGGAGTGGAGGGTGGTGAGGGTGGGAGTGGTGAGTGGGTGTGGGTGGAGTGGAGGGTGGTGAGGGTGGAGTGGAGGGTGGTGAGGGTGGAGTGGAGGGTGGTGAGGGTGGAGGTGGAGGGTGGTGAGGGTGGAGTGGAGGGTGGTGAGGGTGGAGTGGAGGGTAGTGAGGGTGGAGTGGAGGGTGGTGAGGGTGGAGTGGAGGGTGGTGAGGGTGGGGTGGGGGGTGGTGAGGGTGGTGGGAGGGGTGGTGAGGGTGGTGGTGGTGAGGGTGAGTGGAGGGTGGTGAGGGTGGAGGGAGGGGTGGTGAGGGTGGAGTGGAGGGTGGTGAGGGTGGTGAGGGTGGGGTAGGGGTGGAGTGGAGGGTGGAGTGGTGGGGTAGGGGTGGTGGTGGTGAGGGTGGAGTGGAGGGTGGCGGTGGTGGGGGTAGAGGTGGTGGTGAGGGTGGAGTGGAGGGTGGAGTGGTGGGGTAGGGTGGTGGTGAAGGTGTAGTGGAGGGTGGTGAGGGTGGGGTAGGGGTGGTGGTGAGGGTGGAGTGGAGGGATGGTGGTGGTGGGTGGTGAGGGTGGAGTGGAGGGTGGCGGTGGGTGGGGTAGGGGTGGTGGTGACGGTGGAGTGGGGGGTGGTGAGGGTGGTGGGAGGGGTGGTGAGGGGTGGTGGTGGTGAGGGTGGAGTGGAGGGTGGTGAGGTGGAGTGGGGGGATGGTGGAGGTGGTGAGGGTGGAGTGGAGGGTGGCGGTGGTGGGGTAGGGGTGGTGGTGACGGTGGAGTGGGGGGTGGTGAGGGTGGTGGGAGGGGGTGGTGAGGGTGGTGGTGAGGGTGGAGTGGAGGGTGGTGAGGGTGGAGTGGGGGGATGGTGGTGGTGGTGAGGGTGGAGTGGAGGGTGGCGGTGGTGGGGTAGGGGTGGTGGTGAGGGTGGAGTGGGGGGTGGTGAGGGTGGTGGGAGGGGTGGTGAGGGTGGTGGTGGTGAGGGTGGAGTGGAGGGTGGTGAGGGTGGAGTGGGGGGTGGTGAGGGTGGTGGGAGGGGTGGTGAGGGTGGTGGTGAGGGTGGAGTGGAGGGTGGTGAGGGTGGAGTGGGGGGTGGTGAGGGTGGTGGGGGGGTGGTGGTGGGTGAGGGTGGGGTGGTGGGTGGTGAGGGTGGAGGGAGGGGGTGGTGAGGGTGGGTGGAGGGTGGTGAGGGTGGTGAGGGTGGGGTAGGGGTGGTAGTGAGGGTGGAGCGGAGGGTGGAGTGGTGGGGTAGGGGTGGTGGTGTGGGTGGAGTGGTGGGGGTGGTGGGGGTGGGGGTGGGGTGGGGTGGAGGGTGGTGAGGGTGGTGGGGTGGGGTGGTGGGGTGGGGTGGTGAGGGTGGTGTGGGGGTGGTGGGGTGGGTGGGGTGGTGGGGTGGTGGGGGGTGGTGGTGGTGGGGTGGAGTGGAGGGTGGTGAGGGTGGAGGGAGGGGTGGTGAGGGTGGAGGGTGGTGAGGGTGGTGAGGGTGGGGTAGGGGTGGTGGTGAGGGTGGAGCGGAGGGTGGAGTGGTGGGGTAGGGGTGGTGGTGAGGGTGGAGTGGAGGGTGGTGAGGGTGGGGGTGAGGGTGGAGTGGAGGGTGGTGAGGGTGGAGTGGAGGGTGGTGAGGGTGGAGTGGAGGGTGGTGAGGGTGGAGTGGAGGGTGGTGAGGGTGGAGTACAGGGTGGTGAGGGTGGAGTGGAGGGTAGTGAGGGTGGAGTGGAGGGTGGTGAGGGTGGAGTGGAGGGTGGTGAGGTGGAGGGGAGGGTGGTGAGGGTGTAGTGGAGGGTGGTGAGGGTGGAGTGGAGGGTAGTGAGGGTGGAGTGGAGGGTGGTGAGGGTGGAGGGTGGTGAGGGTGGAGTGGGGGGTGGTGAGGGTGGTGGGAGGGGTGGTGAGGTGGTGGTGGTGAGGTGGTGGAGGGTGGTGGGTGGGTGGAGGGGGGTGGTGAGGGTGGTGTGGAGGGTGGTGAGGGTGGTGAGGGTGGGGTAGGGGTGGTGGTGAGGGTGGGTGGGGGTGGAGTGGTGGGGTAGGGGTGGTGGTGGTGTGGGTGGGTGGAGGGTGGGGTGGTGGGGTAGGGGTGGTGGTGAGGGTGGATTGGAGGGTGGTGAGGGTGGTGGTGAGGGTGGATTGGAGGGTGGTTAGGGTGGAGTGGAGGGTGGTGAGGGTGGGTGGAGGGATGGTGTGGTGGGGGGTGGGGTGGGGTGAGGGTGGAGTGGTGGGTGGTGAGGGTGGGTGGAGGGTGGAGTGGAGGGTGGTGAGGGTGGAGTGGAGGGATGGTGGTGGTGGTGGGGTAGGGGTGGTGGGGTGGAGGGGTGGGGGTGGAGGGTGGGGTAGGGTGGTGGTGAGGTGGTGGTGGAGGGTGGTGTGGTGGGGTGTGGGGTGGTGGTGAGGGTGGTGGTGGTGGGTGGTGGTGGTGGGGTGGGTGAGGTGGGGGTGGGGTGGGGGTGGGGGGTGGGGTGGGTGGTGGGGTGGGTGGGGGTGGTGGGGGTGGTGGGGAGGGGTGGTGAGGGTGGTGGTGGTGAGGGTGGAGTGGGAGGGTGGTGAAGGTGGAGTGGGGGGATGGTGGTGGTGGTGGTGAGGGTGGAGTGGAGGGTGGCGGTGGTGGGGGTAGGGGTGGTGGTGAGGGTGGGAGTGGGGGGTGGTGAGGGTGGTGGGAGGGGTGGTGAGGGTGGTGGTGAGGGTGGAGTGGAGGGTGGTGAGGGTGGAGTGGGGGGATGGTGGTGGTGGTGAGGGTGGAGTGGAGGGGTGGCGGTGGTGGGGTAGGGGTGGTGGTGAGGGTGGAGTGGGGGGTGGTGAGGGTGGTGGGAGGGGTGGTGAGGGTGGTGGTGGTGAGGGTGGAGTGGAGGGTGGTGAGGGTGGAGTGGGGGGTGGTGAGGGTGGTGGGAGGGGTGGTGAGGGTGGTGGTGAGGGTGGAGTGGAGGGTGGTGAGGGTGGAGTGGGGGGGTGGTGAGGGTGGTGGGAGGGGTGGTGGTGGTGAGGGTGGAGTGGAGGGTGGTGAGGGTGGAGGGAGGGGTGGTAGAGGGTGGAGTGGAGGGTGGTGAGGGTGGTGAGGGTGGGGTAGGGGTGGTGGTGAGGGTGGAGCGGAGGGTGGAGTGGTGGGGTAGGGGTGGTGGTGAGGGTGGAGTGGAGGGTGGTGAGGGTGGGGGTGAGGGTGGAGTGGAGGGTGGTGAGGGTGGAGTGGAGGGTGGTGAGGGTGGAGTGGAGGGTGGTGAGGGTGGAGTGGAGGGTGGTGAGGGTGGAGTGGAGGGTGGTGAGGGTGGGGGTGAGGGTGGAGTGGAGGGTGGTGAGGGTGGAGTGGAGGGTGGTGAGGGTGGAGTGGAGGGTGGTGGGGTGGGTGGAGGGTGGTGGGGTGGAGTGGAGGGTGGTGAGGGTGGAGTGGAGGGTGGTGAGGGTGGAGTGGGAGGGTGGTGAGGGTGGAGTGGAGGGTGGTGAGGGTGGAGGGGAGGGTGGTGAGGGTGTAGTGGAGGGTGGTGAGGGTGGAGTGAGGGTAGTGAGGGTGGAGTGGAGGGTGGTGAGGGTGGAGGGTGGTGAGGGTGGGAGGTGGGGGGTGGTGAGGGTGGTGGGAGGGGTGGTGAGGGTGGTGGGGTGGTGAGGGTAGAGTGGAGGGGGTGGTGAGGGTGGTGGGGGGTGAGGGTGGAGTGGAGGGTGGTGAGGGTGGTGAGGGTGGGGTAGGGGTGGTGGTGAGGGTGGAGTGGAGGGTGGAGTGGTGGGGTAGGGTGGTGGTGGTGAGGGTGGAGTGGAGGGTGGCGGTGGTGGGTAGGGGTGGTGGTGAGGGTGGATTGGAGGGTGGTGAGGGTGGAGTGGAGGGTGGATTGGAGGGTGGGTTAGGGTGGAGTGGAGGGTGGTGAGGGTGGAGTGGAGGGATGGTGGTGGTGGGGTAGGGGTGGTGGTGAGGGTGGAGTGGAGGGTGGATTGGAGGGTTGTGAAGGTGGAGTGGAGGGATGGTGGTGGTGGTGGGGTAGGGGTGGCGGTGAGGGTGGAGGGAGGGTGGTGAGGGTGGAGTGGAGGGATGGTGGTGGTGGTGGGGTAGGGGTGGTGGTGAGGGTGGAGTGGAGGGTGGTGAGGGTGGAGTGGAGGGTGGATTGGAGGGTTGTGAGGGTGGAGTGGAGGGATGGTGGTGGGGTAGGGGTGGTGGTGAGGGTGGAGGGAGGGTGGTGAGGGTGGAGTGGAGTGATGGTGGTGGTGGTGGGGTAAGGGTGGTGGTGAGGGTGGAGTGGAGGGTGGTGAGGGTGGAGTGGAGGGTGGTGAGGGTGGAGTGGAGGGAGGTGAGGGTGGAGTGGAGGGTAGTGAGGGTGGAGTGGAGGGTGGTGAGGGTGGAGTGGAGGGTGGTGAGGGTGGAGTGGTGAGCGGTGAGGGTGGAGGGGAGGGTGGTGAGGGTGGAGGGAGGGGTGGTGAGGGTGGAGTGGAGGGTGGTGAGGGTGGAGTGGTGAGGGTGGAGTGGAGGGTGGTGAGGGTGGAGTGGAGGGTGGTGAGGGTGGAGTGGGGGGTGGTGAGGGTGGTGGTGGTGAGGGTGGAGTGGAGGGTGGTGAGGGTGGAGGGAGGGGTGGTGAGGGTGGAGTGGAGGATGGTGAGGGTGGCGTGGAGGGTGGTGAGGGTGGAGTGGAGGGTGGTGAGGGTGGAGTGGAGGGATGGAGGTGAGGGGCTGTAGAGGGAAGGGGCTGGCTCTGGAGTGGGTGGTGGTGGTGGTTGGGCGGTGTGCAGTAAACATCGCCA